>NW_027187380.1:20551857-20668691 GCF_028583685.1 Petaurus breviceps papuanus | reverse complement strand
CTCTCTCTCTCTCTCTCTCTCTCTCTCTCTCTCTCTCTCTCTCCTCTGCCTTACTATTGCTCTTGATTTTTATGTCTATTCCCTATCCACATAGAATCATTTCTAAGACCCCTATTCACTTAGACTCTTTTATGACATTTCCTGGGGAATTTTTTCCCCTTCTCCTCTAACAGGGCAGACACATTAAAACTTTGAAAAGAAAAAAATTGTGTGATCCCCTTAAAAACGAAAACCAGCAAAACATGTGCATAGGCGGGTCACTGCAATAGGTCCCTCAGGGCTCACATTTCTAGCATCTGTATATGAACTAACACTCCCTGGTGATTCTCCCTGAGAACTGTTAACACACGTGCAAAACTGCCAGTTTGGGCTCTTGAGAAATCTGCTTTTAAGTCTGCCTGGTATTTCCCCTTGTCCTACTGCTCACCTCTGTCAACCTTGTAGGAGGACTAGCAATTAGCACTTGCCAAGACATTTACACCTTCCTCCTCACCCACTTTAGCCCACCCTCTTTCTTGGCAGAGGGTACCACTAGGAATCGAATCAGAGTGTTTGAAAACTTGGAGTTACACTCAAATCTTCACGCTCCCTCCTTCCTTCAAATGAGTTGCTAGTACTTGCCTATCTCAGCTACATCTCTCACTTTTATCTCTCCTTACTCAGAAGACCACCATCCTAGTTCAGTGTCTCTCTTATCATCAGTATTGGTATACCTCCTATTTTCGTTCAGTTGTTCAAGTCTCTCAATCCCCCATCCAAAGTGATAGCTGCTGAAGTTTCCAAAGTGATAGCCTTAAAACAGATCTAACTAGGTCTAACCAGGACTCTGCTCAAAAATCTTCAATGACCCTTTGTTGCCTCTAGGATCAGATACAAATTCCTTCATTTGGCATTTAAAGCCTAGTTATACTACCTCCTTTCAAAACTGATCTCATGTCATCTTCTATATGAAACATGTCCTTATCCACCCTCCCAGCAATCTCCCCTTTGAAATCACTTTATGTGTAATTTATATATATTTTGTTTTATTTATATATGTATACATTGTTTCCTTAATAATTCATTCCTCTATACCACAGGAATTGTTATTTCTGTCTTATAGCCCAGAGCCTATTATACTTTCTGGCACATAGTAGGTAGTTAAAAAGTAATTGACTAACACAAATAGCACCTTAACAGAATTCTCCCAAACCTCACTCACTGATCACTTTGATAAACAATATTCCATGACATTCCAATCATTTGTTCTACCTTGCTCCCCATATCTTTTTGCTAGGTCTGTTAGTCAAATTTAATGATTATTGAGAGGACTTCTCTGCATATAGTATTATCAGTGAGATACTTTCATAAAACAAAAGCACCTTTCCCCTCAGAAGATCCTAGGATGTGATAATAATGATAATTAATAACATTACACTCTTTATACTTGTAGGGCCCTTTTCATCTGGACATCTCAAAGAAAAGATGGAAATTCCTTCTTCTCCCAGCCCCAGTTCTCTTTTCATCTTAAGTTTAATCTAAAAAACAGATCCTCCTTAGTCATCTGCCTATGGCATGAGTTTCCCCTTCATTATTGATACTAGGATTCCACTGTAATGAAGTGCTTTTTTGTTTTGTTCTTTCTTATTCTGTACCCCAGCCTGACCCCCACTCCAATTACTTCAATGTAATGTTTACTTTTTGAGATGATGAAGTTCTGGCCAGGACTCAAGTGCCCTTGAGAAGAGAAATACAAATATCCTTCTGCCTTCTTTGGTACAAATAGGGTTAGCATTTTGCAAGATGTTTCCTAAACAGAGTGGAGGTGGGGGAGCAGGCAGTGGAGAGAAGTAAAAGAATTGTAGTTCTGAGCCTCTAGCCAACAAATCTGGATCCTGCCTTTTCAAATCGACACCCCTCCCTTGAAAGAGTTTAAAAGTAAGATGTCTATGCTTTCTGTGCTTCTTCTCTCATTCAGCCTTCATGTTTGATCATAATTCTGCTTTAGCTGTCAAGCATCAGCTCACATGTTTGATTAATTCCCAGATTTTTTTTCTCAGATCTGTGTGACTTGAAGTGTTATCCTTTCTTCTTTCCTCAGGATGCCCTGTGACATCATTGGCCCTCAATTGTTTTCCCCCTAGTGTTGTTATGATACTGGTTCCTTTCCAAATGATTTTCAAATTCACTAAAACTGGAAAGCTAGCGTGTGTCCAAGCAAACTCACTAGTAGAAATGCAAATTTTCCCAGAAGCTCTTCCTGAGACTCTATCACCTAATTTGCTGCTGCTGAGTGCATTTGCTGCTGCTAAGAATTTGCCTTCTGCTACTTTTCTATGCTGTAATCATAATTTAAGTTGCTTTGAGTTTCTATTAACTGTAAGGAGCCACTTATGTATGCAGGTGTTCTTGCTAAGACCTTATGATTATGCAAAGCAGGTGGCTACTTAAGAGGTTTAGAGATGGGATAAAGTTAATCTTCCCCCTATCCCAAAAAACCACCCCCAACACACACACACACACACACACACACACACACACATACACACAAAGATCCTACCAACTGGCTCATGACTAAACTTATACTGTTCAAGTTATGTTATTGTACCTTCATTCAAATAGGGCTTCAATTCACCATTATTATGGTATTTCATATCCTTAAAGGGTGACACATATGCTTCCTTAGTCATTATATTTAAATGTGAATTAATTTCATATCTAATCCTTTGAACAGACATTTGTAGAAGGGAAAGTAAAGAGAGAAAGCAGAGAAAACTGGGTTCTGGAAAGATGGGAAAAGAGTATGCCACAAAAAGAAAAAAACAATGTTCCAGAAAAGGAAGACAAAGGCAAGAAAAGCCAACTGTATATTTCACAATTTCCCTACAAGTGGCCACTAAAATTAAAAATATGACTATGCTCATTTACCTCATCTCAGTAATTGTCATAGTAATTCATGACTATGATTATTGCTGTTAAATTGACTATTGACTAGGAAGGAATGTCTGTATCTATCTCCATAGATAGATAGATATAGAGATAGATATAGATATGGGGAGAGAGAGAGGGAGAGAGAGACAGAGAAACAGAGACAGACAGAGACAGAGACAGAGACAGAGACAGACAGAGACAGAGACAGAGACAAAGAAAGACAGAGAGAGAGAATCTGATCTGCCTGGTTAGATAGGGTACTATATTTCCCTAAATGCCCTATACTATATATAGTGCCAAGAAGATGGCAGGCAATAAGCATTTCTTAAATGCTTACCACGTTCTAGGCACCATGCTTAGAAGGAGATCTGTAAGACACAAATTACAGGGCTTGTTTTCATAAGTAACCCTGACATGGTGAGAAAAAAAGGCATGAAGTCCATTTTTAGAAGTAGACTATCCACTTCCAAAAAGACTGTAACCTAACATTTACCTGCACCTTGATTTTTCTAGTGTCATGGATTTAAATTTATCAGCTCGTTGAAATAGATATAAAGTTAGAAGTGACCTCAAAAGTGATATGGTCCGAAGCCCTTTTCCAGATGATGAAAATAAGGCAAACCAGTAATGTTCCAGATCCCCTGATCTATAAAGTGAGGGGACTGGAGTTGGGGAATTCCAAGGTCCTTCCAAATCTAAAATTCTATGGTATGATAGTTATCCTAGAACAAAGTGAAGGCCTTGAGAGGAATAACCAGGTAATTTTTATCCTGCCAAGTGAAAAAAATGCATTTTGTTTTTAAAGGCTATCAGTGAACAGAACTATAAAGTTCCCTATAGGAGTATTAAAGATGATACCACTTACTTAATTCCTGATCAGCAATAACAGTTGAATATACCCTCCCTTTCTTAAAGACATAGGAATTGGGGAACATAAGGTGGCCCCAAATAGCAAGACATCTGTGTTTGAGAATTTTGAACAATTTTCTCAATTTTGCTAAGGATGCATACTTCATATGGATAGGGAAAGAGGAAACTACCCACATGTATCTATCACACCAGATCATGGGATCATATGTTTAGATCTAGAAATGACATCAGAAATTATTTAGTCCAATCCCCTTCATTTTATTGATGAAAAAACTGAGGTAAAAAAAAGAAAACCTTGCCTTCATGCAATCTCTGTTGGGTCCCATTACTCCAAACCCAAGAGTCTTTCTACCATTTTCCATAGTGTACTGGATATAACAAGGAAAGAAGAAATGATTTTTAAATGAGGAAGCATACATGACTTTGCAATTAGTTTTGTGTTAATGATAATATTGCTTATTTTCATCAGATAAAGGTCTGCTGTTCACAGCAAATTCTTTCCACTGAGATTTCTTACCTGCATGTTCTTCCTCAGATTCATCAGTTGAATTATTCAGATTATTCCTTTGAAATATCTATACTACTTGAATGTGTAATGGGTGTTTGACTGGAAGCCAAAAGAAACTTTTACAACTACAGATATGCCCCTACTCATTCTTTTCTTGCTCAGGGTGACTATATTATTTCTATCGGTTAAGGTCATAAAGTACAAGTTTGCTAGCAAAATCTTGTTAATTACACTTTAAAGAATCCTCAGAAAATGTTAAGAATCATTCTCAGTCTTGAACTGAATACCTTCTAAGAAATTGTTTCCATTTGGGAATATAAAACGCATTTGGATACCTCCAAGGATTCAATATTTGCCATAGAGATCTACCTTGACAACAATTAAAGCAAAAAATCCTCAGAAACCTGAGGCTGTTTCCTTACAACTCAGAATATATGTCTAAGTCAACTACCCTGCTCATTTTCATATTCACATGATTTATACTTAATTACTTAGGTAAGCCTGCTTCCCCCTCCCTGAATCATATACGGTATTCAAAGCCAAGTGGAAATTGTTTTATAACCTCTTTAATACAAAAAATACAACCATACAGGTACTAACTTCCTTAATTAGCATAGATAATCAAGAGCTGATGATATAAACAGGGAATTGAAGTAACTACTTTAACCTAAATTGATAGGGAAAGGGGATCTTGGGAAAGCAAGGTTCCTTGCATTCTGCTGCAGCACATTTTCAAATTACCAGTAAATTTTCCTTTCTTGGCATTTCTCCTTCACTGAATGCTTATTGCAAACAGGGCACACATAGGGCAGCTAGGTGGTACAGTGGAGATAGCACTGGTCTTGGAAACAAAAAGACTCATCTTTGTGAGTTTAAATCCAATCTCAGACTCTTGCCAGCTATGTGACATTAGGCAAGTCATTTAACCCTATTTGCCTCAGTTCCTCATCTGTAAAATGAGCTAGAGGAGGGTTATAGGAATGGGAATTTAAGACCTTTCCTGCCCCTAGGCCCTTTAATAGGCTTAAGTGCACCTGGAGCCTGTGGCTGGAGGCTTGGTTTTTCAGGAATACCCACACCTTGATGCTCTGTGATTGAGCAGTGGGTCAAGAGGGTTGTGACATTCTCTGAGCCAGAAGAAGGTTATATAAACCCTGATGTGAGGCTTTGTTTTGGGGCATGTAAACAAGTCCAGTGTCTTTGCCAAGAAAAACCCCAAATGACTGAATAACAACAAGATACATCACAAAGTAACACTACCATGCAGATTTCCACGGTGATTGGTAAAATGATTTAGGTCACCTTAATTGACTTTGTGGACCATCCACTACGTTCAAATAAAAATATCTTTACCTTTCAAGTTGAATGAACACTCCAGCAGGAGATGTGTTGGCATTTGTTTTGATTGCTTTATTACAATCTTTTAATAACATTATAAATTAAAAGCAATTGATGAAATTGATGAAATATAAAAAAAAAACCCTAAAATTCAAGCTAGTTACATTTTGATTAGAACAAAGTAATAGGAGCAATAGCTATTCATTAGACTGGTTAGGCCTCCCCCATTTAGATCCTTAAAGTTCTGTTCCTTCAGTTTTATTTTAAATATGGTTATAGTTCATTCGTATGTTGCCCTTCTTACTCTCTTTCCCTCATTTTGTGTCTTTTCACTGATGTCTTTCCATGTCTCTTTGTCTTCTTCATATTTTCCACTTTTGTAATACAATAGTCTTCCATTATATCAATACACCATAGCTTATTCAGCCACTCCTCAGTCATTGCTAGCTGTCCCCTATTATAAGTAAAAGAGACAGGAACATTTTAGATTTGATATGTGCTTTTAAAAAAGTCCTTTTAGTAATAACTTTAAGATATTATCCTAGTGATGAGACTGCTAGGTCAAAGGGTATGTTAAATTTTGTGACTGCATATTGATAGATCACTTACCAAAGCTTTTACCAATCTATGGATATTCCACCCATCCCCACCTCCCCCAAATAATGTTTATTTGCTAACAAGCCAACAATGAATTTTATCGATTTTGGTGAGCTTTGCCAATTTTACTAGCAGGAAGTGGTATTACCATAAAGTGACAAAGTTGTTTTGATTTGCATTTCTTGTATTATAGCCAACAAAGCTGTCTGTGGGTGGGTGATAAGAGTCTTTATGCCCCTCTTCAAAAAACAGCACTTCTATTTGCATTATTTATAGACAAAGTTTAAAAAGAAGACTACCTAATTTGCATTTCCAATACTGGTACTCATCAGTTATGAAACTTAAAGCCTTGAATTTCTGACAGAATGATTCTTCTGTAGCTGTACAGTGGCAACAAAAGCTTACCTGATAGTAGAAAAGAAGTGGGTTTTGTTGAAAGCCTAGAGAGGTATCAATTATATACGATGACTGATGTCAACCACCAAGTCCTCTATTACCTGTTTGAAGTGGCAGGGTTTTCAAAGTTCTAGCTTGTAAGAAATGAGAAGTTATTAGAAGTATAAATGAACACTATAGGAAATGTATCAGTCTGAAGCACTGTCTTAAGATACAATCTTCCAGTGGCAATCTGGGGTTCTTTTGTATGTCTTTTCTTAGAGCCCATTTATTCACCCACAGTCCAAAGCGAAGCTAGAAAGAAAAACAGCTATGGAAAGTACCAGCTGCTTTATTTTCCTGTTGAATTCTCAGCTTTGGTGTTGACTGAAATTGAATCACTTAAACATAGGAGAGTGTCAGCCTGAGGAAAATTGCTGCCCTTGGGCCCTGAAAAAGTCCTGCCCAAGTACCGTTCATTAGAATAAATGTCCCTCCAGAAATAAGAACAAATCAAAATAGCAATTGAATAACTTCAAGCATATATAACAGGAGATCTTAGTGAAAAAAAAAACAACTTGCACGCAGTCTTAATATACAGAAATGGCATCTTCAGTGGGAAAGGAATCAGACTTCTTTGGGAATGTTATAAATTCTGAAACTGAAAAAGTCACAAGTCAGAATTTGTATGTTATACCCAAATTAGGTTTTTTGGATTGTTTGTTTTAAAATGAACAATAAGGTTAGATAAAGAGAACATCCCAAACACACAAATGAAAAAGGAAGCACGCGAATGTTGGGACATATTCAGAGATACTCTGATAATTGTGAGGTGCTTGGGGTATCCATTTGAAATCTGTCCCTCATGGTTGGTTTACTCATGAATCTTTCTCAATTTCTTTTTACAATCAGTAAAATTGAACACCTTGGTGTGAGATGGGAGATAAGAAATACCCAAAATAAAAAATACAAAAGGATTTCTGACCTTTCTTCATTACTACTTAGCTTTTTAGATGACAAACCCAACTACTAAGTCAACCTGATTTAGTGGACATAAACCTGCCATTCTTGACTATTAATGGGGGAAATGGGTTCTATAGGAAGGTTGTGGAAGTTCTCAACATGGAGCTTTCAAGAAACAAAAGTAAAACCTCCAGCTTTGGAGGGTTTAGAAATAACCTTCCTGCCTGAATTCGTCTCATGACTGGGCTTGGTTATGATAAAACTCTTCTCAGCAATATGATTCAACAGCAGGACAGAGAGTATGACATGAAGCAATTCAATGATTCTGTTGACTTTTGATATGACTCTTAAAAATCATAGCATTATGTATTGTTAGTGTTATGACTTTTGATATTAATCTTTTTTTTTTTTTTTTTTGCTTTTTGGAGGGCAATTGGGGTTAAGTGACTTGCCCAAAGTCACATGGCTAGTAAGTATGTCAAGTGCCTGAGGCCGGATTTGAACTCAGGTCCTCCTGACTCTAGGGCCAGTGCTCTATTCATTGCTCCACCTAGCCTCCCCTTTTGATATTAATCTTAAAAATCTTTATGTTATTTTATGTCATATCATTATGTTATTTCACAATGTGGTCATTTCAAATTTATACTGTTAGATTTTGAGATTATTTCCTAGTGCCATATAGTTTTGTTTTGTTTTCCCTTTTTTTTTAGTCACCCCCAAAATACAGCAAGATAAATAAGGTTTAGAGGAGAGAAAAGGAGGGATAATGATAGCAATGTGGATATTTAAAAGGGGAAAATTCCATGAATACAAAGTTCCCCCCTTTCCAATGTTATAAAAAATAAGATCAAGTAAATATCCCTCTAAATATTCTTTGAAGTTTGAAGTCAGAAGAGAAAATAAAAATAGACTTTAGCAATTGAAGATAAAGTTTGGTTAGCATTGGGGACATGACAGTAGGGCAAGGAAGTGTTTTGGGTCCTGTTTATTTCTAACCCTGCTTTCTATCTCCCTGATATGTTAACAACTGTTTTCATGGTTTCTTCTGTAGGCCTCCAGTGGCCAAATCTTCCCCACCTACTCTCTACCCTCAGTTTTTACCCCACTTACCATTGCTTTTTACTTGGTTCTGGTTTTACTTAGATGAATTAAATGTCACTATATTTGTTTTTGTGAGTTGCTCCGGCAGACTGAAGCACTGATGCCTGACTTTACAAGTCTGTAAGATTGTCTACTACTCTTTGCAGTTGTTTTAAAGGTTCTAATTAATTCTTTTAATATTGATAGTTGATCTTGTCTCTCTTTTTTGAGGCTCAAGTATTGGCAATCCCCAAAGTACTATGTGCCATACAATAGTTTCATTTTCTGCTAGTTATTTTTTTTTTATGTTTTGCCAGAAAGTATTTTATTTTTGTGAGAATGGACTGAAAGACATAAGGAAACTAAATGGCCAATCGAACATTTATTAAGAAAAGCAAAAAGATGCACAGAGATCTCTAAGAGGGTCACTGCCGCCAGCTTTGGTGGTACCCTTCTGTAATCCCTGTTACTGGGGAAGGAGGCTGGAGTTCCTAGAGCACCAGCGCTCTGGAGTTCTTTGCTGTTCTATATTCAACAACTGGACCTCTGAAAAAGTATGATATACAGTTAAGCTTAATTTGCATGAACATTTTCTTCATCACTACCTTAAAGTCTAGACAACCAATGAAATAACAAATCAAGACCTGATTTGTAGCATATTCTGATTTCCAAAGTGTAAAAACTCACACTGAAAATTTAACATTCGTCTCATTGACTCCAATTTGTAGTGCTGGCACCAATACAGTGAACAAAGTGGGGGCTACTTAAAGAGGGCTGATCAGGTTGGATCAAAACTCCTGTACTGATTAATAATTTGATTAGACTCTGCCAATTGGAAAGGTATAAGGTGACACCTCAGAGTTTTTTGTAAATATTCATTTATCTAAATATAGTGCATTTTCTCTCTATGCTTGTTGATAACTTGGATTTCTTCCTTTGAAAAATATCAGTTCAGAGGCGGCCAGGTAGCACAGCGAGTAAGAGCACCGGCTCCAGTGTTGAGAAGACCTGGAGATGGAATCCTGGGCTCAGACACTCAGCACCACACCCAGAAATAACTGGCCGTGTAACCTTGAGCAAGTTACTTAACCCCTATTGCTTTAAAAAAATATATATCAGTTCATATCCTTTGATTATTTATCTCTAATTATAATAATATATTAATAATATTATAATTAATTAATTATTATTAATTAAATATAATTAAATTAATGCTTAAATATAATTATAATAATAATCTCTAAATCTATCATTGCAAAATGATTTATTTTTAATCTTTGAATCAGGTTTTTATGTAACAGGCATTCTGGCAATTTATGATCTGACTGGTTTGTGAAAGATGCCTAAGTTGCTATAGATCCTCAAACCCTTTCATTCTTTTTTGCTTTCTTTTTAAACCAATACTGAATACCTTTGAAGATTACTACTTTGCAGACCACTACAGTTTAGTAATATAGTTTGAGATATAATATTTTTCTTTCCCATTTTGTGATTGTTTCCATTGAGATATTTTAGCTTTTGTTCTTCCAGATGCATTTATCCCTTGTTTTCTAAAAACAAAAGGCTGTCTTTATACAGTAATTCTTTAGTTGTTTGTTATGTAACTAATTCATTAAGTAAATTATTTTAGAATATTAGTGTCATTTTTATTAAATCAGCTTAGAATATCCATGAGCAATTAATTTTCACTATTTACAGAATTTTTAAAAATTCTATAAAAATTTTTATAATCATATATTCATGGTTCCTTTGTAACTTAAAATAATTTTCAAGTATTTTTTGAATACTACAATAGTTATTTTCAATGAATTTTCTCTATTTCTTCCCAATTGAATTTTTTGGGGAGGGAGGGAGTAGGGTTAAAATATACAGATTCATGTAGATTCATTGTATATCATATAACAATTGTTATTTTGATTAATTTTTAGTTTACTTTTAGATTTTCTAAATCAATCATTAGATAAAAATCAGCACTTTTATTTCCTCTTTCCCTATGCTAACTCAATTTCTTTTTTATTTATTTAATTAATTAGTTTTTTCTTGTTCAACATTCACTTCCATAAGATTTTGAGTTTTAAATTTTCTACCTCTCTCTCCTTTCCCCCCTCCACAAGACAGCATGCAATCTGAGATAGGCTCTACAAATACAGTCATATTAAGCATATTTTCACAGTAGTCATGTTGTAAAGAAGAATTTGAGCCAATGGGAGGAATTAGGAGAAAGAAGAAACAAAAAGACAACAACAACAAAAAGAGAGCAAATAGTTTGCTTTAATCTGCATTCAGACTCCATAATTCCTTCTCTGGATGTGAAGAGCATTTTCCATCTTGAGTCTTTTGGATCAATTTATTTATCTTCTTTTATTACTATAGCTAAAATTTCTAGTATTGTCTCAAACTACAGCGTTGAAAATATATATCATTGCTTTACTCTTGATTTTAAAGGAAATGATTATAGCTTAAAGTACATAAAATTGTGACTCATGTTTTTATAGATATTTACCCTATTGAAACTTGTACATTTTTCTTCAGAAATGAGAATTTTATTTTGTCAAAAATTTCCATGTATATATATATGTGTGTGTGTGTCTATACATATATTTGTATATATAAACATCTATGCATATATGTGTGTGTATATATACATATATGTGTGTATGTATGTATAAAAAATTTAAACCCAGGTAGTATTTCTGACTCCATCACTCAATATCCATTATGGCACCTAACTTCGTTGTAGCTTACAAAGTCACAAGATCATCATTTATATCTTGTTCAAGAGGTTGAAAAAAACTGTCTTTAAAAAAAATACTTTTATTGACACATTTTTAAAAAATTAGTGCAATCCTTTATTTTTTATCACCCACATTTTCCAGTGTTTTTTTCCTCCTCTTCTTCCTGTTCTTCCTCTTCCTTCTCAGCCTCCCAGAGAGCCATCCAAATATAATAGAGAGAGAGAGAGAGAGAGAGAGAGTAGTAACAAAAACCTGATAAGCTGTACATTTCTGCACAACATACATTCAGAATTACACATCCATAGTACTTCACCTTTGCAAAGAAGCTGGAAGGACATACATCTCTTCTTTGCAGTGAGCACTGGTCATAGTTTCACAGAATTTCAGTTTCAAATGTTCATTTTGTTGTTCATTATATTTACATGGTATAGGGGTATATATGTATATATACGTATATGTATATACATAAATATGTGTGTATATACATATACATATATATGTATATATGTGTATATATATATGGTGGTGAAATGGATAGAGTGCTATGTCTGGAGTCAGGAAGATTCATATCTGGAGTTCAAATTTGGCCCCTGACTTTTACTAGCTGTGTGATCTTCAGAATGCATCTAACCATGTTTGCCTCAGTTTCCTCATCTGTAAAATGAACTGGAGAAGAAAATAGTTAAACACTAGTATCTTTGCCAAGAAAACCCCAAGTGGGGTCATGAGGAGTCAGATATGACTAAAAATGAATGGATAACAAAAGTTATTATGTATCTTCTTTTGTTTCTCTTCACTTTGAATCAGCTCATATAATTCTTCCCAAATTTTGTTGAATTTTTCATATTTCTCATTTCTAATGGGACAGAAACATTCTATAACCAAGCTTAGACAATGCCAGACCAACAAAGTTAGTTGATTGACTCACATTCATGTGGTGAGTCATTCAAGAAACATTTATTAATATTTACTATGTGTCAGGCACTATGATAAGTTCTGGAGATATAAAGAAAGGCAAAAACAAGGCCCCCCTCACTCCCAAAGGGCTTATGATCTAATCAAGGAGATAAAATGTAAATGACCAGGTGCATACAAAATATGCAGAGTAGAGGGAAGGCAATTTCAGAGGCAAGAACTGAGACACAGAAAGACTTCTTTCTGATCAAATCCCAAATGTGGGATTTGTTTTATTGCATTGTTTTCTTTTGTTGCATTTTTAATTCTGAGATTTTTAAGTATGGCTATGTCTCTAAGAAGACATGAAAAGCTGTAGCAATTAAAGAGTACACACTTGAACAATGGTTAGATACCATTGCAGCCATTGGTATGGGGAAATCAAGCATCTCAGTGATCATTCAAATTCAGAATGAAAGAGAATCAAATGCACTAAAGCAGATAGAAATGTGTGGTTAAAAATGAGAAAAAGAGAAAAGAAAAGAAAAAGAAAACAAGTGTCAAGAGTTAACAAACCACTGAAACAAAATAGATTAGCTAATCCTCAGAAAATATGAAATAACATTCAAAAAGACCTGACACATAGAGGGCTTATTGATTTATCTCTAGTTTGACATATATTTTTTGAAGCCAGAAAAATTTGGGAAGGAATATTGTTGTTGTTGCTTTAAGCTGCTAACTATTCCTGTAAAGGGAGGACTTGTCATGTGCAAGCCAATATGAAGAATAGAATACAGAAGATTGAAAAAAGACATTTTTTAACAGAAGTCTTTTTCATCCAAGGCTATAATACAATCAATGTCAGAACAAAACCAGTTAAACTTATAAGATCTGAACATTTCCATCAGATTCAAAAACATACATGCAAAAAACTCTTTTGGGGATTTCTCTACTGCTAGTAGACCCTAGCAGCCTTGTTCCTATTACGGTAGTACTGAATTTTGATAAATATATTGATATATTCTGAGGCATAGTCAGTCTGTAATTATATAAATGTATATTTTATATAATTAGTGTTATATTTTATACTATTCTGCCATATATTTATTATATTATATTGTATGTTATTATATTATAGATAATTTATATACATATTCTGAAATTTATTTTTGCATATCTTTTCTAAAACCTTTTTATCTATTGCGGAATGTCTTTCATTATTCTCTATTTTTATAATTTTTCTATATTTCTTGGATATCAGACCATTATCAGAGATATTTAATACAAAGGTGTCTTCTTAGATGATTACTTCCTTTTTATATTTGTTACATTAATTTTGTTTATGTAAATTCTTTTAAATTTTGTGTTATGAAAATTAAATATATGTATATGATATATGTAATTTTACACACACATGCATATATATATATACATACATACATACATATATATATATATATATATATATTAGCTCTTCTAAGCAACTTTATCCCTTGATAGTGAAGACTTCTACACTGAAAGACTTCTACACTGAAACCCAGGAAAATTTTATGATCATCTTTTTTCCTAATTTTTCAAAATGTCATGATCTTACTCTTAGTGACATCTTCTTTTGAATTTACTGTGGTACTGTAATAGTAATGGAATTTAAAGATCCCCCTGTATTGGCTTGGTTTTTGGTGTTAAAACCCAGAGCTTGTGAATCCCACTTGTGGGATGGACTTGTTGATGTGAAAAGAAAGTGCTGAACTGGGAGGAGCTGATGATGTAAATTTAGAGAGACACAAGAAAAGAGAGAGGCAGAAGAACTTTTTGGAAGCAGCATTTTGTAGGCAGAGAGAGACCAAGAGGATTGCTGAGGACCACTTTGAATTGCCCAGGACTTTTGAGAGCTGCCACTCAGAGCTGCCAAGCACTGAGGAGACATGGCTGTTATGCTGGTACTATGTCTGTCTGTTTTGATGTTGTTTTGCCAGATTTGTCCACTGGTAAAAAACAGTCCTGTTGTTGCAGAGGTCTTTGAACCTTGCTGTTGGTTCAGAGCTCCAGAGACTGTTCTGCAGACAGAGTGAATTCTGTCCACTGGGAAGGACAGTGCTGTTGTTGCAGAGGTTTTGGAACCTTGCTGTTGGTTCAGAGATACTGAGACTGTTCTGCAGACAGGGAGTGAATTCTGTCCACTGGTGAAGGACAGTGCTGTTGTTGCAGAATTCTTGGAACTTTGCTGTTGGTTCAGAAGCCCTGAAAAAGGATTTTCTTGTTGTATGTTTACAGAAATCCTGGGAGAGGGTTTTGCTAATGTTTTCAGGGGTCCTAGGACTGTTCTGAAAACAGAGGATGAATTAATGAAGAGACTGGCAATGTATCTTGTGGCCTTGCTAAGATCTGTCTCCCCAGGAACAAAGATTGATGAGAACTTGCCTCCTGTCAAGAGGAAGAAAAGACCTCCATTTGGGTATTAAATGATGTGCTTAAGCTTGTTGTAACTCTGGGGTAGATTCAGTTGTGATCCAAGGGTGGGGAACTTTTGACCTTTTTGTGCTCTGTGATTGAACAAAGGAATGTACTTTACTTATGATTGGAAACTAATCTCCATTTGAGAAGAGGGGCTTTGTGATGGACTAAATGAATGTATAGCCTAGGGGTGGAGTAGTATTTAGAAGAGGAACTTTGTGATTGATTAAATGAATGTAATGTCCTGGGGTGGGGTAGTACTTGATTAAATCAGGTAGTACTTGGACATTATTGAATCACACTTAGTAAATGCTGTATTTTGAATGATGCCATATTTTGATCTTTTCTGTTCTTAATTTTTCACTGAATAAAATGGAGAGCACTTATGCTGGTATTTTGAACCTTGGGAAGTTGCCTAAGGTTCAAAACAGGTACGTGAAATAAAATGTTGTTCTAAGTCTAAATTATTTCTAATGCATTCGAGTTTATCTAGCAATTCCTGTCAAATAAGGAAGGTAATTAGTACTTTGGGGTTTATGAAAACTAATTTATTGAGTTCATTTATTTCTCGTTCTCCCTTGTTGAGTCTGTTCTATTGATATGCTTTCTATTTTTCAAACTACTTTCAAGTGGGTTGGATGATTTTTGCTTTGTTATGTATTACAAGGTTTCAGAGGACTAATCTTTTTTGTTCCCCTCTGTTCATGATTTCCTAGATTTTCTGGATCTTTTGTTCACTACCACCAATCACCCAATTAATTTTGGTATTATTTTGTTTAACTCTGAAAAGCAAAGTTTGACTCAGTTTGATTAATGTAGTATTCAATTTGTGAACTAACTTCTGTAATATTACCATTTTTATTGTATTAGCATGGCATAGAAGTGAGTGCTGAAAATTTCTTAAGTTACTCTTCATTTCTTTAGTGTGTTTTAGTAGATAGACTCTGAGGTGTTGGGTGTTTTTTTATGATTTTGAAATTGTTCTTAACTGAATTGCTCTCTGTTATTGCCTCCTTCCTATACTGTGTTATTGCAAAATGGTAATGTTCATTTTTATGGATTCATTTTATAGGCTTCAACTTTGTTGAAGCTACTATTTGTCTTAATTAGTTTCTTTGCTGATTATCTAGGATTGTCTAAGTCAATCATTAGGTTATCATCAAATAAGTATAGCTTTCCTTCTATATGTATACTTATGATATTCTTCTTCATTTATTATTATTAGTATGTGAATTTCTGGAATTATATAAAATAGCATCAGGGAAATGCGGCATCAATGCTTTACTGCTGTATTAATTGGGAAGTCTTTTAATCTTAAATATAATAGTAAGTCTTGGTTTTAGATAGGTACTCTTTAATCATACTCAAAATGCAGTCCTCTATGGAATAGAGTCTATATTATAAATTTTCTAATTGTTGGCACAAATGTATATTGTGCTTTTCCAAAAAAATCTTTGTTCTGCAACTATTGATATAATCATGTGATTTTTTTTGCTTTAACATAATTAATTGCCCTAGTTATTTTATTAATGCTCAACCACCCCTATATCCATGCTATAACTGCAACTTAATCACATTAATTTTTAAAATATATTTCTGCAGTCTTTTTTTCCAGGATTTTATTTTAAAAATAGAATATGTGAATATATATATATATATATATATATATGTGTTTATAAATTGCCATATTCCTATTGTTTTGCTTTATACTTTCCCATTTTAAATGATCGTATCATATTTGAATATCAGAAAGTATTGGTAGAGAGCCTCATTTCTTATTTTTGAGAATAGTTTGCCTACTGTGGACAAAACATTGATATTCTCTTGCAATTTAATTATCTCTCCTTCCATATTTCCTTTATTTATAGTTCAATTTCCTTCTCTAGAAATTAGATTGTTTTATTTTTTTATCTGATGTTCTTTTAATTGAGGCATTTCATATTTTTGTATATTATTTCTATTTTGAATCCTCAAATTTATTGTCATATAACTGCACACTAGATCATGGTAATTATTTTTGTTGCTTCTGGATTTTCTGAAATTCCACTTCATTTATATATACATATATATATGTATATATATATATATATATATATATATATACACACACACACACACACATATATATACACACACAAACACACACACACATATATATTTCTTCTCTCTGACTTTTAGTCAAGTTGGTGTAATGGGAATGTAAATTTGTAAGATCTTCCCTGCCCCTAGGCTAAAGTGCACCTGGAGCCTGGGGTGGGAGGCTTGTTTTTCAGTAGAGACTTCTTGATTGGCCAGTGAGTCAATAAGGTTGTTACATTCTCTGAGCCAGGAGAAGGCTATATAAGCCCTGATGTGTAGCTTTGTTTTGGGGCTCACTTTGAGAAGTGTTCTGTGATTTGATCAGATGAAACTCTGGAAAGCCATTGTCCAGAGCCCCCCAGCTTTGAAACCCAGATGTTGTTTGGAATGAATGTAATGGTTGGACAGTTTGGGAATCTGTCTGCTTGATCTATTTTTGTCTTGATAATTCTGTCTGTATACTTTGAAGTTCGGGGTGCTGACCTTTTTCCCCTGAATTAGGTAAATGATACATATTTGACTGATTAAAGTAAGCTTGTTAATCCATTTTGAGTTGCTTTCCTTTATCAAAGCAGATCCAAGAACCTGTGGTGGCAGACACCCTGGGGACGCTGGGGTGCTTGCTGCTACAGTTGTTAAAAGCTTTATCATTTTGTTAGTCTTATAAAAGAACAAAATTCTAGTACTATTTGTCATTTTTATAAACTTTTTGCTTTCAAATTTATGCATTGCTTTCCCAATTTTCAAGATATCTTCTTTTATGCTTATTTTGGGTTTGTAACTACTTGGTTTGTTTGGAATTTCATTTGTATGTGTAGTTTATTTATCTTTTCTTTCCTTCTATTATGTTGATGAATGCTTTTAGAGAACTATATGTGTGTATGTGTATATGTATAGACTTATAAGGATTCATTCCAGAAAAAATTTTGCAAGTTATCATTATTATTTTTTTCATATAGTTAATTCTTCTGTGATTTATTTTTGTCCCATTCATTGTTTATAATTTCATTATTAAATCTTAATTTAGTTCTGTCTTTTAGTTGTGCTTCTTTTCCTGAAATTTTTAAATTTCATTATAGTATTCAAAGACTGTGTTTAGCATTTGTTTTTTAAACATGTATTTATAATTTCTCTGTGTTCTAAGTGGTCTATTTTTGTGAACATGTCACATGATGCTGAGAATTAGGCATATTTTTAGTGGTTTTAATCATAAAGTGTCTTTCTTTAATTATTCATAAACTTTTTTTCAAGATCTTTCTTAAAAAGAATTTTGTCATCTCTCTTATGCTCACAATTCTAGCTTTAGGATCCTTAATGTTGATTTATCTACTTGTGTTCTGAGTTTTAATTCATTTTTTTCTCAAATTCTTTGACATTTCAGCCATTTTTCACTTTTCATTTTTCACTATTCACTTTTCAAACTCCTCCACTTTTGCTGAATAATGCACCACTTATTTCTCAACTGGAAAGTGCTTCATTCTCCTTCCACTTCTCTGAATCCCTTCTGGGAACATGAAGGCTGAAAAGGATGTGTTATTCATTGAGTACTCAAAGATTTGTTGCATGTTTATAAGCCTGAGAGGACCAAGACTAATGTATTGCTTGAGCACAGAAGTTTTAAGATATAGTAGGGCGGAAGTTGATAGACTATCCACATTAAGTCTAGCACCAGTATGATCAAACCCAGGAGAAGAGGAGTATTCCAGGGAGGGGGGCACAAACCTGCTTAAGGAGAGACAGATTAACCCAAGCTAGAAACAGAGTAGGCCAAATCTCCCTTGCCGGTCACCAGTGGAGTCAGGCCTATGTATGACCACTGCATTCAAGCATGGGTGAGATGGAGAGCCAGAAAGAGAAAGACAGAGATGTGAGAGAAAGAAAGAGAAGGGATGGGAAGAGAAGGGGAAGATAGGGGGGGAGAGAAGAAAAGAGAAAGGAAAGGAAAAGAAGAAGAAAGAAAAAATAAGAGAAATGATGAAAAGAATAAGGAAGAGAGAAAATGTAGCTCCTACTAGTCACAGAACGGTTTATAGTTATTTATTCTTCTCCACTTAGTTTATCTAAAATGTACATTTATTGTAAATTTGGATCAATTAGGTTGATGAGAAGAGAGCAATACAGAATGACTGATATCTTTTATGTTTTTTTGTATTCTCTGAAAGAAACCTCATTGTAACTCAATGCCACTAATTGATAATTAAATTCTTGTCATAGTCAACCTATAAAAACTCCTTAAAGAGAAGTTAAGAATGACTTTTTTTTTCCTCCAATGAATGTATTAGTTCATTGGTGTAGTTTCAAACCAGAGCTGGAGAAGAGGGGGTAGAAACAGAATTGAGGGGAATGAAGGAAGGAAATGATGCATTCTGTACTTTGTAGATTTATGTGCTATGGTTTCCCAGACTTATTTGATTCATCTTCTAGTTCCCATAAAGGAAGTACTTTTTAAGCAAAAAATAAACACCATAAGTTCCTAGAGCTCAGGAAGCATGTCATGCAAAAAGAAATACTCCACTGCCCCCCCCCCCTGCCTTTTATTTTGTGGTAGCAAATGAGTAAACACTATGATACCTGAATCTACAATGAAATATAATTGTGTCATAAAAAATTACACAAGAATTCAAAGAACACATAAAAATGGATTATTATAGAGAAACGTAAACTAAATTAAGGTTAAAAGCTACACAAATATTATAACAAGGAATAAGATCAAGCAATAAAAAAACTGAACATATTGGATTTCTATCAGGCCTAGAGAAGAGCTGAAACATTGCACCTCTTTCTGTTCATTGCAGATGTGGAGGGCTATGGGTGTGTAATGTTGCATACATCTGTCAGACATGGTTGATGTGTTGCTTTATTTTCAGAGCTACCACTTACTCTTTCAAAATATTTGTTATACTGATGCTGAGTGAGCAGAACAGAACCAGAACTTTGTACACAATTAGAAACATTGTATCTGTGACAACTAACTATGATAGACTAGGCTCCTCTCAGCAATGCAAGGTTATAAGACAACTCCAAAAGATTCATGATGGAAAGGGATATTCACATCCAGAGAAAGAACTACAGAGTCTGAATGCATATTGAAGCAAACCACTTGCTCTCTCTCTTTTGTATTTTTTTTTCATTCCTTCTTTCTTGTTGTTCACTCCATTGGCTATAACTCTTCTTTACAACTTAACTGATGTATAATGTGAAGGTATTTATAGAATCTATATCAGATTGCATACCATCATGGGGGGAGGGGAGAAGGAGGGAGAGAAAATTTGGAATTTAAATGGATTGTGGAAATGAATTTTGTAAACTAAAAGAAAATAAATAAATTTTTAAAAATATTTGTTATAAGGGGTGACTTACTGTGTTGGAGAGGGTGAGAGAAACATGCATAAATGAATGTGATAAAGAAAACCAAAGGCATCAAGTTTGTTTGAAAATAGAAACAAGAGAGCTTTATTCCTTTAGGTTCTTGAAAACACTTTTTATTTTTGCCTTTTGGAGGGCAATTGGGGTTAAGTAATTTGCCCAAGGTTAGAAAACACTTTTTTGATTATAATGATAACAAAGTTGAGAATTTAGAGATTATGGCTTTAAACAAAAATATCAGCATTTAATTTTTTGAAACAAGTCTTAAAAAGAAACCATCCAACCAACCTTGAACTCAACGATTCAATGGCAAACACATTTAAAATCAGATTGATCTCACATATATATCTGGCAGGCACAAAGCCATAAATTGATTAGTCTGATAATAGGATCGTCTTTACTCACTCTGCCCACTGAAAAAAATGGTTGTCATTAAGCATTGTTAGTTTTAGTTTAGTTTAGTTTAGTTATTTATTTTTTTGTGGCTCTTTTATTTGGCATAATTTCTATAGGGCCTTGGGGAATCCATCTTTTCATTTGAAAATATGCATTAGGACATTCATTAGTTAAATGACTGTGGGATGAAAAACAAAAAGATAGCTAAAAAGCTTATTTATTGGGAAGAGATTTACAAATGTGCTGGTGATTCCAAAAACAAAACCACAGCTAGGGGTTGGTAGGTTCATTCAAACGAAGAGAAAACAGAATTTCTTTCATCCTGGCTTGTTTCCATGATAATGTCAAATTCTGGAAAGAGACCATTCACATGTTCAGCTAGGGTAACTGACAGCTAACATATGAAATATAAGCCCATAAAAGATCATAGCTTGGTTTGAACATTATGAGTTAGTACAATGGCTCAGTAGGAATTGCTACTAAATATAACCTGAATTCTAAATGATACCAAAGGAAAGTAATTTTAGAGAACTCCTTCTGTTGATGGCATGAAAAAACAGTCAAGAAATCGCTCATGATTCATGAACTCTTTCTTTGCTCTAACTCTCATGATGTTTGTGGTTCATCTAAAAGAATGGTTGTTAGAATCATTCGAGATGAAAATAATTGCAATTCTAAATATGTTTCTCCATTCAAAATTGTATTGGTCTTTGACAAAACTTATTTTTAAAATGTTCATACATTGTGTAATTGGGGCAAAATGGAGTGGGAGGGAGCTTGAAAATAGTGTTACACTTTTGATGTCATTATAAAATATGAGGTCAGTCAGATTATAGATAAAATGTTGTCAAAATATTTCCAAGTACTACATTCCAATAAGCATTTTGGAAACCATGGGGGTCTTTAACAACAAATTAGTCACATATTTTATACACAAATGTACCCCCCCCAAACTTTTTTTAATGCCAATAAAGGGGATGATATAACTATTCCAAACTGATAGGGGGGAAATACAAACAAACAAACCTTTAATGTGTGCCTAACTGGTTTCTTGGCATGGGAAAGATTTTCAGCTTGTAAGCATGTAAGCAGAGTCCATCCCACACAAATGTTCCATCAAACAAAGTGTTTATTGTAGAGTGGGTCTGATACTGAGACAAGGGAGTAAACTGATGCCTTTTGGTAGGTACATTAACCATTTCAGTGCACTCGGAACCCTGGGTGCTCAGTAAGAGCTTGTTAAACCAAACAACCCCAAACAGTTTGTGCATTAGAAAAGGGTCTTTGCCAACTAGGACCTAATGATAACCATTTATTTCTTCCTAAGTCTCCATGCATGTTTAGATAGACCAGAAGCACAATAAAAATTAGCAAGTCATTTCTCAGTTGCAATAACAAGAGAATTTAAACTCTCTAGAAAAGTAGGGCTGGTGTCTTGGGTTATTGTGTTTTCTTCCTTGATAATGGTAGCTGAAGGAAAATTCTATTTTAAAATATTTACTTTCACTTTCAGATGTGAAATTTGAAGCTCTTGCTTTCTATTTGGAGGACCAAAATTATACTTTTTTTGGAGGACAAAATTATACTTTCTATGGTGATATTTTAATGACCAGTGAGAGGAAAAGGTAGTTGGAAGTAGAATGGGGCGATTTTAACAATTAAATTTGGAGAAATGTAGAGAAGCAACCTCATTGTCTAAGAGTTGGGCAAATTGGGCATGCTCCCTTTAAGAGAGAGAGATAATTAGCCCCTTTGGCAAAATTTTCTCCTCCCTTTCAGAGGGAAAGTGAAGAGTTGGCAGTGTCAAAATATGAGTGAGTGGGAACAAAAGCAAAGGCAATTTTACACCTTACTGAAAGAAACCTGGGAGTGGTTTTACCTCCCCTGGGCTCTAGAAAGAATCACTCAAACGAGTCTAAAGGTGGGTCTTTGGAAAAGCAAACTCCATTTGAATGAGATATAACTTAGTTCCCTGTCAGGGAAAGTGCAGCAAGGAGCAAGATAACTTCAAGAAGAGTGGGAACAGAAAAGGTGCTGGAAAGTGACAAAATTCCTATTTGATCAGCTATAGAGACTGGGCATCTACAGTTGTATGTAAGTTTCAGTGGAGTCTGGAGTGGAGAAAATATTTCATGTTTGTGGGATTTTTTTCCTTACAGCTGAATTTTGAGAGATTTCCCTATTAAGGAAAAATATGTTTATAATGTCAAATGTAAGTTTTGCATTTTGGAAGGTTTGTAGAGCTCTTAGACAAAATCTTGGAATAATTGTATTACTTCTTAATTGTAGCTAGCTAGAAACATATCCAAATATTTTTAATACAAGAGGATTGTATCATAAAGGAAATCAAAATATTTTAGTAATTTCAGGTCAGAGAAAGCAAAGTTGTGCTTCAGCATAATACATCCTGAATAACTATGATATTTCCCAAAATATTATACACACACACAATAAAGATGCTATTTTTTCCTAATTGGATGTCTGGGGTTTTTGTTGTTGTTGTTATTGTTTTATTTTCCTCAACTGGGTCAGATTCTTGAACTTAAAAGCATAATTAATCTTGACTGTCTATGCCCTTTGAATGCAATTACATTGTTTATATAATGTGCTATAAATGTAATGGGAATGACAGTCTTCTAGAAAGAGTCCAGTTGAAGGATAAAAATCTATTTCTATCTCTCTTTTTAGGTTTTGACTGAAAACAAAGACATCGAACTATTAGCCTGCTGCATGACCTGAGAGTATAAGAACAAAATGAGTTATTATGGCAGCAACTATCGGATTGTGAACATGGAGGGGAATGTGCCCAAGTACACTAACTGCCACCCAGAGAACATTATAACTGAGAAGCGAAGAGCAAGAAGACGATTGCTCCACAAAGATGGAAGTTGCAATGTGTATTTTAAACACATTTTTGGAGAATGGGGGAGTTACATGGTTGATATTTTCACCACTCTTGTGGATACCAAATGGCGCCATATGTTTGTAATATTCTCTTTATCTTACATTCTTTCTTGGCTGATTTTTGGCTTGATCTTTTGGGTGATAGCCCTTTACCATGGAGATCTGTTAAATGATCCAAATATCACGCCTTGTGTTGATAATGTCCATACTTTTACAGGAGCATTCTTATTCTCCCTTGAAACCCAAACCACTATAGGCTATGGGTCTCGCTGTGTCACTGAGGAGTGTTCTGTGGCTGTCCTCGTGGTTATACTTCAGTCGATCTTGAGCTGCATCATAAACACCTTCATCATTGGAGCTGCCTTGGCCAAAATGGCAACAGCTCGAAAGAGAGCCCAGACCATCCGATTCAGTTACTTTGCCCTCATAGGCATGAGAGATGGGAAACTTTGCCTCATGTGGCGAATTGGTGACTTTAGACCAAACCATGTAGTAGAGGGAACAGTGAGAGCTCAGTTACTTCGTTATGTGGAAGACAGTGAAAGACGGATGACAATGGGATTTAAGGACCTAAAGCTAGTTAATGACCAGATCATCCTTGTGACACCAGTGACCATTGTCCATGAAATTGATCATGAGAGTCCTTTGTATGCTCTTGACCGTAAAGCAGTAGCCAAAGACAACTTTGAGATTTTAGTGACATTTACTTATACAGGGGATTCCACTGGGACTTCACACCAGTCAAGAAGTTCTTATGTGCCTCGAGAAATTCTCTGGGGCCACAGATTTAATGATGTTTTAGAGGTGAAGAAAAAATACTACAAGGTAAACTGTTTACAATTTGAGGGAAGCGTTGAAGTATATGCTCCCTTCTGTAGTGCCAAGCAATTGGACTGGAAAGATCAGCAGCTACACAACCTTGAGAAAACATCCTCAGGCAAAGGAACAGGAATGACTGAAACCAAGGTTAGGCGAAGGTCATTTAGTGCTGTTGCTATTGTTAGCAGTAGTGAAAATCCTGATGAAATGACCAAGACCACAGCTGATGATAATAATGAAAGACCTTATCAGAAAGCTCTTCTGCAACTTACAGTAGAGTCCCAAATGTAGCCTGCAGTGGCAGTGGCAGTTTCAAGTGGATTACTCTCCCTACCCAAATTTTCTCAAGATAGCCACAATAAGGAAAATGGCTTGAAATGACCTGAAAACAGAACGGCAGTCTAAATCTAGAAAGTCAGTTTTTGTTACTATATACTTGGATAAGGACAATAATAGAAGAGGAACATGATTAATAGAAAATTCAATAATCTCTCACAATCAAAATGTTTCAAAATCTATTAGAAATGTTATATTTAGGAAACAAAATTGACAGTTCTTAATTGCATCTCCTTTCACTGTCCCTGGCCATTGCCCAATGAAGGAGCCATTAAACAGAAAAGTAATGATAATTAGAACTCATTTCTATAGTGCTTTATGATTTACAAAGCACTTTCTTAATAACAATCTGGGGAAAATGGTACAATTATTATGCCAGTTTTGCAGAAAAAAAGCTAAATATCAGAAGGGCTAAGTGACTTTCCCAGGGTTACATTGCTTCTAGTAACTGTACCCACGGTTGATATTAGAACTAGAATTTTAACCTATATATTTTGACTTCAAGTCCAGAATTCTTTCTCCTTTATGTTCTGCTTATAACAGAGCCTAAAACACTAGTCACAGTAAAAGACTTTGGTAAGTGCCATCTGATCTCCCCTTGCTTGATTAGCCCTAGATTGCCCGAAATGATTTTTGCCTTTATTGAGCCTTGAGACAAGTGGAGAAAGATGCCTTTCTTTTATTCAGAGCAATCTGTTTTCCCTCAGTTCTCCAGTGTCATGAACTGTGAGATTGAAGTCATGATATGAAATTGAGACGATTGCTATACTTTGAGACCATGGGTTCATGGAAAACTTAAACCCAAAGTTTTGGGGTCTACCTATATCATGGGTGGGTATACCCATGATTGCCATCATCAGTCACTCTTTTCATGGTAGTGATAGAGAGAAGGGGCAGAGAAAGCAAATTTTATGTTGGTTGACACACAAAAATTGTAATAAAGGGAAGGATTAAGGATTGGTAGATGCAATAAGACTTTTTTTTAAAGCTTTTCCTTGGAAATGCATACCTAAAACTTACACTCTTGGCTGTTTATGGACATGGTTTGGAACTTGGTCTCATGGCCAAGGAAAATATTGTTCTCCATAAGGTTCTTGCATCTGCCAGCATTGAATAACATACAATGCCTGAGTTGTAAATTGGAGCAAACTTTTTCTAATGATTAAAGACTCACACTTTGGATTGCAAGTTAAAGAAGTTTTATTTTATTATCTATGAAAATTTTAAATTGTAATTCTAAATGGTTACTGCAAACAGTTTTTCCTAAACAACTTTTTCATCCATGAGTAGTGGATAAAAATACTTGAAAGCTATATTTATGTATGGCAAATGGAGTGATTAAGAGGTCATTATGGGGAGAAGGATTGTTTTAGATAATCATGATGATTTCTTCTATAATAAACTGAATTATCTAAGAAAGAAGAGAAAGAGCATAGTAAAACTTGCAGTGTACTCTTATATTGCATCAGGGAGTACCTTCAGAGTTCTCTGTATTATTGCATTGATTTTTATATAGGCTATCAGATTTTTATTGTCTCTAAAATTATGTGATCTCATTGATGCTTCATCTAGAAGAAGAATTGATTCACAGAAAGCAAAATTAGGATAATTAAGATAAGATAGATAGAAACTTATGGATTTCTCTGTGCCTGCTTCTAGGCAATTAAAGGTTATTAAGGAACAAAATCAAAATAGCTCCATTATAATATGAATGAGAAGAATGTGCAGGTCATAACTGCAAAGCAAACTCTCTGCAAAATTGTTGTGAAGTCTAATTCCTCTGATGCAACATTTAGAATTCTTGATTCTTTCTTGCCTTATAAATAAGTAATATTTGCTTCTATAAATTAATGTGTCCAGGGTTACTAGCAACAATTATCTAGCTAAATAAGCCCACAAAAATCTGCTTAGTTAAAAAATTACTTTTTTCCATCTGTTTTATCTAGATCGAACCCAAATCCTCCTGAATTTTTACTTGGATAGAATTTGCCCATTTGTGCTATTTGCTTCTGTTGTGTTTTGTTCAAAACTGACTTGTTATAGCTCCTCTGCTAGTAAATTGAATTTTGGAATATAAGACCCCCCAAATATATCCATTTAACTTGAGTATAATGTAAGCCCTATCTTAAATCATAACATCTCTTGTATAGTTTTAAATTTCTTGATTGATCTATATTCATATCTAAATGCTTTCTATAACAGTAAAAATATTAAAATAAAGAAATTAAATAAAAATAGTGCTTGTACATTGCTATGTTTCACGTGTTGTAAAAGATATGATATTTCTATAGTTTATTGTGTCATGACACTAAGAAACTCAGGGCAACCCTGTACCCAAATGACTACTTGAATTTGAACAAAATGACTTCTAATAAGATAAGTGACAATTGTCTAATAACCAGGTAGGTTAAAATCTCGTAAGGTGACCACTTAAGTAGTGGTCTTCCACTGGTGTCTTAGGGTCTCTGTTCTATATTCTCAGAATAGAGCAACATCCACCCCCCACACCCTAACAAAAAAGCCGAAAAACCTAAATAATGCTATGACGCTTGCCTTTGGTATAAAAATTCATTATTACAGCCTTGGTGTTCACATTGAGTATTATCAGAGTATTGAAGTCTTACTTGGAATGGGGTTTCAAAGGCAAGAGCTAAGATTTCCAGATGTTTCAAAGTACTATTTGCTTCTAGCCAACAGTCAAATAATTTAAACCTTCGCCATGCTTATTGACTTTATGCTGGGAAAACATAACTGGATCTATATTGAAAATACAGAATACATGACCACCTCCCCAGTTTTCTCTCTTTTTTAAAATTCCAGTTACCTCAAGCACTGTTAAGATTATTTACTAATAGAAACAGGTATGTGCTGGGAAAGTAGGTCAGAAGACTTATCCAGCTTTCTTGGGGGCATTTGGAGGATACTAACCCTTTGAAGATTATTTTTTCCCTGGGTAGTGAAGGTAAAGGAGCTTAAATTATTTGAAATAATTGTTCCTATTTTAGAAATTCCTTTGAAATACTAATAATTGAATGAGCTTGGGAAAGGAACTAATGATTTAATCTTCTTTACCTCCCTTTCATCTTCCCCCTGCAATGGAATTACATCCAGTTTTGCAATCTAGACTTCAGTTTAGACTAAGGATCTAAAAAAGCTAGACTATCTCATCACTGGAACTGGAACTGGCAGCAAACTAGTATTCCAGAAAAAAGGGGTACTGTCAGTCCTGGGCAAAAAGAGACCTAGATGAATGCTGTATTTCATAATGTCCAGGAAGCCATTTTTTATTAATTCAGAAGATCTGAAAGAAAAAAAAAATCTATAAATATATAACTCTCCTTGAAAAAAAAAATGAATGTGATTCCCAATTGAGCACTTTTGTTAAATAAATATGTCTAAATTGTGCCAGGGAGAGTATGCTGGGCTCCTCTTATATACCTCCTTTTCTCAGATTAGGATATGGAAATTTTATTCAGGGTAGAAAATCCTCTTGCCAGATCCATTGATCCATTGCAGTCCCTACATAACGAGTGTATTACAAAGGCATGTGTCTAGGCTTGCGTACTATTTGAGGTAAGTTCTGTGTTCAGAATTTTGGAAAGTACCTTGCATGCCTAGTATGCTACAATTTACTGTTTCAAAGTAACAAATCCCTACCTCAGTTCCAGAATCAGATTCATTGGTGTTTCAGTTTTTTTGTTTTTTGGTGGGGGTGGGAGCGGTTAATAATTTTATTCATGCCCTAAAAGTAAGCGAAAGTATAGCCTTACAGTGATAAGGGTACAAGGCTCACAGAATGCTTGGCAGAGGAGCAATGGACCAGAGCTACAGAATCAGACAACTATAGCTGCTGTTTTATTTTGTTAAAGACTATACATATTTGTTAGAAGGGAGGACTTCTACTTAAGAGGGAATGGAAGTTAGCTGGTAGTGACAGATATGAAAAAGAGCATTTTTAGCATCTAAAAGTTGCACAAATTGTACAAAGGGAAGGGAGAGAAGTGCAAAAGAGAGTTATTTGTCATTACCTGGTTAAACTCAAATATCTTTGCTTTAAAAACACTGTGTGAAGTTCACAGTTGCATGTGTGTCTTGAAAAGTGTGACTGTTGATAATACTAAATTCACAATAAAATGTTCTTTTTTATTTTTCCTTTTTAAAGAACAAAGCAATGGGGTTTGGGAGTCAGAGGTAGACTAGTGAGAACAGGGATCTCAGAATGGATGTGGTAAGCTGGTTTTGGAGGAGATTCTCATGAAAATGCAGCTTCTGAAATCTAAAGCTGTCCATGTGACCTAGTTCAGATGACTTTGTGGGCACAGAGCAAACAGACATCCAAAGGGATCAGTTTCCCTGAAGGGATGTTTTAGTTGTGTTGCTGGGAGACCCTTGATGGCCTAGATTGTTAAGGGACTTTTCTGAGGGTAAAAACAATTTATCTCAAAATGAATTCTCAAGTGATGCTTTTGTTGCTCTTGTGTTACAGCATAAACTGAAATCAATCCAATTGCGGTGATTGTAGGGGAGAGAGTATTGATTTCAGGGGAAGAAGACCCAGGGTTGAGTCCCAGCTTAGCATTTACTATCAGAATCATCTTGGACAAGTCACTTTATATCCCTCAGCCTTGGTTTCCTTATTTGTAAAATGAAGGGATTGGGCCAAATAATTTCCAAATTCCCTTCACATTCCATTATACTATGATTTTATGTAATTCAACCATGAAATCTGACCAGTACATAAATGATCTCTCATCATTACTACCTTTTTTTCTACTTTATTTGAGGATTTCTATATTTCCTGGTTAGGAATTTCAGTATAGATTTTGGGAAATTTGAACTTAGTGTCTTTTAATTCTGTTAGTTTAGTGTATCCCCGGGTTTCATTATAAAGATGAAGAAAATTTTTTATCTTTATTTGCTCTGCAACACCAGATTCATTCTTTTCTTTCCTCCTCTCCTCTCCTCTTCTCTCCTCTCCTCTCCTCTCCTCTCCTCTCCTCTCTCCTCTCCTCTCCTCTCTTCTCCTCTGATCTTCTTTCCTTCCCTCTATTCTCCTTTCCCTTTCCTTTCTTTCCTTCCTTTTCTTCCATTCTTCCTTTCCTTCCTTTCTTTTTTTCCTTCCTTCCTTTTTTCTTATAATCAGGACAATGATTCCATCACTGAAGCAAATTCCCAATGTGAAAACACTCTCTATCCACGGAGACTGATCTGTAATGACCACTGCAATATTAAGTGACTTATCCAATCATCCCATAGCCAATACGTAACAGAGGCAGGCCTTGAACCAAGGACAGTGATAAGAACACTAGGCACTGTTATATAATGTCATTATATTAGGGATCCCGTCAATCTAGTCTGAGTCCAGAAAGCATAATTCTGAGTAATTAGAGTAATGAAAATTTGGCTCAAGTCCCCATTTAGTGTATTCTCTACCAAAAAATTAATTCAATTCTCAAAATAACAAAATTTTTTATTTTAGGCCAAAAGATAACAGGGACCTTAATAATCATCAGTGCTTGTCTTCATTAATCCCACATATAGATCAATCTCCTCCAAAATAATGTATTATAAAAATGTAACTTAATTTACATAATTTAGCTTTATAAATACCTTTTTAAGGGCATCATTTTGGAGAAAGAAGGAAGGAAACAAGTATTTATTAAGAACCTATTATGTATCAGAAACTGTGCTGAGTATTTTGCAAATATCATTTCATTTAATTTTCACAACAACCCTAGGAAGTAGTTACTATTATTATCTCCATTTCTCAGTTGAGGAAACCGAGGAAAGCAGATTAAGTGATTGGACCACCGTCACTCAACTACTTACTCTCTGAGTCCACATTTGAACTTAGGTCTTCTTGATTCCAGATCCAGCCCTCTATCCACATATGACTATGCTTCTGCACTATTATACTACTACTACTACGAGAGAGAGAGAGACAGACAGACAGACAGACATAGAGACAGACAGAGATGGATAGACAGAGGCAGAGATGAAGAGATTGAGAATACTTCTATTGCCACTCAGGGACAATTACACCAACTCTTCCTCATTACCCACCCAAAATTAAAAAAAAAAATCCATTGTTCACAGGCTTATCTCTTTATGAAGTCTTTCTCAAATTATTTCTTTATTAAGTCATTTTCTATATTCAAAGTTAATGTGTAGCCTGGTATCTTTTCCCTCTTCACCTTCTGCTCTCATGCTTTCAAACTGGGTGACTTTAATGTACATATTGACAATACTACAAAAGTGCTGATGTTATAGTCCATTAATCTATTCAGTCTCCATGTCCTATTCCTCAATTTCACCTCAGCTATGCACAGAGATGGTTATTTTGGTTTTTCTTTCACTCGTAGATGTTCCACTTCCATGTTATTGACTCTGAAATAGTCCTGTATGTGATCAAAATATTTTATCATTCTATTTTTCCCTGTCTCATGACCCTTAAGTCTGTTTTTTCCCTCCAGATTATGACCTTCATTCCCACTTTCCCTAGGTAATTTTCCATGCTATAGTACCAGGCCACACTTGGCTCTACTCCCTTCTCTATTTTGACTTCTTTAGTGAACCAAATTTACTCCACTCTTGAATCCCTTGCTCCTCTTTTTTTTAATTATAATTTCCCAAATGCATATTTGGATTATTCCTTTTCCTCCATTCTCATTCACATGCTGCTGAATGGAACTGGAAGAAATCACAAAACTGTGGTAACTGGGTCCTCACTTGGAATTCATATTCTCCAATCTCAAATGGGTACTGACTTCAGAAAGGCAAACATTCTAATTCTCCCTGATTCATTCCTACTCTCTCTGGTGGCTGTTCTAAACTTTCTCATCTCTCCTCAAATCTCCTGTTGCATTCTGTCTCACCCCATGCATTCTCATCAGAGGACCTCACCTCCTGTTTCACCTATAGAAGTTCAAATTTCATCCAGACTTCAAACATTGTAGAAATGCCCCTTTGCAAAGTGCTTTTACATAAAGATCTCCTAATTGTTGCAGGACATAATTTGGGACTCTCCAGGATTCATAAGAAGTAGAGTTGGCAAGACCATAGAGGAGATTTCTGCTGCTTCTTCTTTTCTGCCTTTTGGATTTGAGAGAGAACACATAGTTCCAGGCTTTATTCAAGAAGAGGCATGTGGAGGGAGAGAAAGACATTGAGAAGAAGCCAACATGCAGAGGAGCTGGTACCTTCTCAAGAATGTGTGTATTTCCAGTTTGTCACACAAGAGATTTGAGAAGCACATACAACTTACACTAGAGACACTAGAGAAACATACACTTTTCATATCTCCCCCCAAAACTTACACTATTCACTGAGGCCTCTCATTTCCCCCTCCTCCTCATAACATATCATGCAAACATCTGCCCCTCCCCACTATCTCTTCTTTCACTCTGCCCTCAGGTAAAGAAGGGGCATTTCTCCCTGCCAAGGTAAACACCTTTAAATGTGTAATTGATCTTATCTCCTTCTAGCTTCTCCAGCAAATTACTTTCATTATTATCTCTACTCCATCTTGTCTTCAATCTGTTGACTTTCTCCTTCCTTGCTGCCTCCAAAACATAACCATGCATCCCCCATCCTTTAAAAAAAAAACACCCTAAATTGACTTCACTAAATTAACTTACTCTTTGTTACGAACAGCCATAATCATAACATGGGAAAAATCAATTTAATGGCTATGCAATTTATTAGAAATTAAAAATTGTACAGAAGATGCAAATAGGCACTAAAATAATATATAGTCAGCTGCAAATGACATTGTGTCTTGGTTGACTCCTTTTCTCTCCCTCCCTTTACCAGTCTCTTCCATCATTTGGTAGCAGGTCAAAGAGGTAAAAGGAATTATGATTTCCACCATACCTTGGTCTGGGTAAGCAAGAAGAGAAAGAAGTTGTAGATTAGATTTTGTTAGTTCACACCAATGATACTTCCTATTTTGGCTGGATGTGTTCTCCCACATTTCTTGCCTGGTTCAGCAGGAAAAGTATGGAGAATGATTTCACTTGCAGTCCTTCCCCTTCTTCTCAACTTCTTTGCTTTGAGTTGCTCTTGGAAGAAAATCCCCTTCAAAGCCCAAAATCTTTGCAATGTTAGGACCTCTGGGTAGCACATGAATGGACACTTATGTGCAAACACACCAGTCTATCAAATCTCCATGACATCTCATTGAGAGAGGAAATCTCAGACAAGTTATCGATAAGTGGATATATCCATCCTTTTGGAAGGTAAGTAGATTGCAGGGTATAGAACAAACAATGAGGTATGTCTTCCATTAGGTAAGCACTTAAAAATCTATTCTTATTTTTCTATATGCAGCTTCTCTAAGACCATTTAAAAATACACCCCCCCCCATTCTAGGTTTATTTCCTTCAGCAAGCAATCCACTTCTAATCCATCTCCCATCATTTTCAGTGAATTTGTATTACTTAATTCACACAGATTTTGACATTGGTCTAAGGAAAATATGTCAAAAGAATACCTTTTGAAAAATAAAGCACAATCTTTTAAAAGATTACCTCTGAGTGATGTTTGTTTAAAACCTATTCTGTTGACACTTATAGAATGGAACTTGGTGAACAGATCTCCATTTCTGAACGGAGCTACCTACTTAAGCAAGAGGGGCCCATGGTTGTTAAACCTTAGCCAATTATTAGAAAGAAATATCGGCAAAGCATTATTTAATGCATGGCAAACTCTAAACACTTTCCTTTGTCTTCTTAAACTTTCAAGCTTGAAATTCTCTTGATTTGGCTCTTTGGCTCTTTCCTTCATCCTTTCACCTCATTCAAAAAGTAATGATATGGCTTTGTTTCATATTTTCCAACAACTCCATTTGGGCTGTTGCTTTGGTCTGATGCTCTACTTAGTGGCTCTCAGTTGTGACCATGCCATCTTTCTTCCATTTTAATATTTCCTCTGTTCCCAGATTGAATGGTACTGCTGGATGTCAATCTGACTTTCAATTACATGTCACTTTACCATAAAAGGGAATTATTTTAACTTTTTTTTTGCAATTTGGAAAAATTATATGGTTTCATTAGTGTAGGTATTCCCTGTATTGTTCTAGATTTCAGTCTCTCTAAACAGATTCATCATATATCACACAACCATTTCTTTATGAACCTAGTCTGATAGGGCCTCACTAGTATTGGATATCACAGAGATAGCTTTTGAGAACTCAGGTTCACCATTATACAGCAAAATGAGGCATAAAAGTGAGACTTTAGCAGAAGAAAAAAAGTGTTTCTTGCCCTTAAATTTGTACTGGGTTCAGAAAACATTAGTTAACTCTGGGAAAAGAGTTCAGGCCTTGAACTGAATTTCTCTAATGTGTAAGCTACTCATTGAAAGGTGATTCAATACAACTTACAGAAGTTGTATTAAGAGGCATTTTGACTATTATAAATATTCAAATTAACTATTAAGGACCTATGAAGAAAGACACTATCTGCATTCAAACAAAAAACTGAGAAATAGAAGTATGCATAGAACGATTTTACATATATATACATATATACATACATGCATATACATATATACACACATATTTATGTCTAATGGCAGCAATCTGTAGGGCCTTTGGGGGGAGGAAAAAAGTTACACATTAATTTTAATATGTACTTAAAAGGAATAGCAAGGCATTGTAATAGATGTGCAGTTTCAGGTACAATCCTCTTTTTTTGTATTCTGTCATGGAAATTCTTGTTTTATTTCCTTATTTCTTAAGTTCAAAATAAAACAAATTAAAAAATAAACAAAAAAGAGCAACACTGTGTTGTGTTAATGACATCTATGCCTTTGATTCTAAGCTGTATAAACCCAGGTAAGTCATGTAATCTCTCTAAAATCTATTGCCCTCATTTATAAAATGGTATACTCATTTCCATGACATAGTAGAACAGAAAAAATAGTGTAATTTACCACTATTGTGAATGTCCCTTTCTGCAAAGAGGTGAGGGTAACTTTCTTTTTCTCTTCTTTGGGACCATACTTTGTTCTTTCTATTTCAAAAAAATTCAGGTGCGTGTGTGTGTAATTGCTTTTATGTGATTGTTTTCTCCCAGGCCAGTAGGTTGCACGATGGTTAAAGTGCCACCCTGGAATCAGGAAGACCTGAGATTAAATCCAGTCTCAAGACACTTACTAGTTGTGTGACCCTGGACAAGTCATTTAATCTTTGTTTATGTCAGTTTCTTCATATGTAAAATAAGCATTGTTGTGAGGATTGAATGAGGTATTAATTGTAAAGTTCTTAGTACAGTGCCTAGCACATACACACAGTGTAATGTTGATTTATTATTATTTTCATCATCATAATCATCATTATTATCATTGTTATTATTTCTTCAATAGTGTTGATCTATTAGCATGAGCACACTCTACACTGACTCTGATTACAAACTCCCAATTCCTGAGTGGGTGTCTAATGTTCTCTGAGGAGCACCTTTAAACTTAGCTAGATAGATAACAGAAACATGTGTTTTTATGAATCAGAAAACTGAAGTCTTTGTGGTTCAGCAGAACCTGACAGAAATTGTATTCAACTAGTAAGTCTTTGTCACTTCCATGAAATGATGAACCGTCAAAATAAGATTTGTTATTGTTGAGTCCTTTCTGTCATGTCTGACTCTCTGTGACTCCATTTGGGGTTTTCTTGGCAAAGTTACTGGTTTGCCATTTCCTTGTCACTTTACAAATGAGGAAACTGAGGCAAACAGGGTTAAGTTACTTGTCCAGGTTTACAGCTAGTAGGTGTCTGAGGCCAGATTTGAATGCACAAAGATTGTTTCTATGCAAGCTACTCCAGACCTCTATCGAATATACTACCTAATTGCCCCTAGATAAAATTAGTCAGGCTCTAATGTCTGCTGTTAACAATTGTAACAGTTATTCTTCCAAACCCCCTCTGCCCCACACATAATTTCTAATCCTAATTCTGTAATTTATGTGTTGAGCATCCCCAAGTAAGTCACTTCACTTTTCTGCACTTTGGCTTCATCATTTGTAAAAACAAGAGTGTAGGTTGGTCATTTTTAAGGATGGTTCCAGTACACTTTTGTTTATTTATTTTTTACTTACCAGCAATGATTTTTTTTCCTTTTCAGAATTTTTCCCTATCAGTATATCCCATGTAGCATATAATTTTTGTTTTAGAAGAGGAAGATGAAATAGTGATACTTAAAGATATTAAACTCTAATAGATGTACCTGCTGAAATCTATTAAGAACTGACTTCTACATTATTCCAGTTGGAACAGGTAAAATGCAAAGTACAGAATTAAAAATGGAATGCTTAAGTAGAAGATTGATAGTGACAAAACAAATTACTTGTAGGAGGTAAACCATAACTATCACCTACTCTATTAACTTTTCTTAAAACAATAAGCTATAGACTTTATTGAAGAGGAAGGAAAAGTAAAGGTTCAACAGTCATGTGGGCAAAAAGAAAACATATGGTTGCTTTTCTACTTTACTAACTAACATTTGTGATTGTCCCTCAACAAAGCATCTATATTTCTTCTAGTTTTTCAGCTTCATCGCAGTTCTTGATCATTAACGAGAAGATGGCCTGAAGAGTCAAACAATTTTCTCAGTAGTGTGGGAGGTTTGAGGGGGTAGGGAAAGTAAGGTGATTTGAAACTGACTATTGCCCATGTGGTTATTAAGAAACACCAAAAAACTTTCTGAAAGCAACTTTATTACAGTTATTTCAGAAACTTTACAAATAACTTAGACTGAATATTAAGAAAGAATACTATGTTCACAGGAAATCACAGGGAAATTAGTTTTAGTGTTATTATTTCAATTTGTATCACAGAACCATGAAGCAGTACATTTGCATTTGGAGACAAAACTACATCCGTCAAACGAGATAAATGCAAATACACTCCTACCCTCACCCCTACCAAAGTGAATTTTTCCATGTGTGATAACCTCTAAAATGTTTTCTTCTGCCTCTCCAAACAAAGGGGAAACTAGGTTCCTAACTATTCCTTCATAGATTTATTGGGATGGGACATGATTGTTATGATTATTTTGAAGGCAAAAGGGATAAAAAAGATCAAACTCTTCTATTCTGAACATTACACTAAACCTACTTGCCATATTGCAAATAATAATTGTAACAATGTGAAGTTTTCTGAGTTTAGGTCTGTTAGGAAGCTGAATATTCTGGGTCACCATTCCGCCACCTTGTGGTCACAGGAAAACACCAGCTTTTCTATTCAGCAAATTCATCAAAATTTCTTTGCATGACAATTAAAGTGTTCTCAAGGAATCATTTTTAGAAGCCCTTTCCCAAAATGTCTGTAGGTTAAAGAGAATTCATTCTGTTACCCTAAGAGCATTAAATCAGGGACAACTATTTTCCTGCAAAAGAAAAAAATGCACCAGCTCTCTTAGACTGTCATTTGATACTTAAAAAATAAAATTTGAGGTTATTTAGTTTGCAACCTGAACCATATAAAATATATTATAACCAGAGAAATCTGGATCGTATCCACTGGGATCCCAGAAAATAGCACAGTAAGTTTTCAATTCCTAATTGAATTAACAAGTTATGCAGAAAAGTTGAACAAAAATTTAAAAACCTGATTAATGATTTTACATTTCATTCTAATAGGATTAATAGAAAATTTAAAGTTACAACATTTATTTTGAAGACCCCACATATTTTCTAAATTCCACTTCTACGAGCAACCACAAGTTCAAAGCACAACAAGCAAGGTGGGAGTAACCATAAACTACACTAATTTCATAGGTCCTAAATTCATCTTGGGCTGCAAATACATCTATAAATGGTAAGAACTATCTATACTTATCACTAATCAGCCATAATGATAATATGGTATTATTGTTATTATTTTAACCATTACTATAGAGCCATGCATCAAGACATATCCTTTGTAGAAAGGAATAAATATTATTAGTAAACACACCTTCATACATGCTTTCAAAAGGGTGACTAGGAATAGTTTAGTTCAACTATACAAAAGAACTTTAATGTCTAATATGTTAAAGATTCAAAAATTCATCATTATGAGACCCTCCTTTGTTAATACAAATAGAAACCAGTTTATAATAGTAGATAAGTCTTATAGAGTTGTCTGAGATTCATAGCAGTTACATAACTTACTTTTGGTCACACGGTTAGTAGGTTTTACACACAGAATTTGAACTTAGGCTTTTATCATTCCAAGTTAAGGACTCTATCTTCTATAATACACTGCCTTGAGAACTTTAGAATTGATCAGACAAAAAACAAAAAGAAATTCCAGCTAAAATTCTATACATCTCCAACAAGAGTCCAGTGCCAACCCCAAAGTTACCAGGTCACAATCCTAAAATATTTCTTTTCTCACTCTTTATCTTTTTCACCTTCTTCCTCACCTATAAAGCCAGACTGCTTCCCTTAAATTTAGGGTCAAAGAAGAAAGTGATCATTAAAAACATGCAATAAAAATTTTAAATAAAGAAAATATAAAAGTATGTATGTTTTTAGCTCTCTCATACATTGATGACTCAAGAATGTTTATGGTCAGATTTTCTTCAATCTCATTTATAAGAGACAAAAGTAGAATAAATAACCACACCAATATTATCATCGTGCCTTGAATGTAGGAGATTTTTCTCCACATGTGACATGATATTGACCATGAATTTCAATAATGGTACAGTTGAGAACTTAACAAGTCCAGGGTTTAATTAAGATAAACTATGGTTCAGATCTGAAAAATTCCCTTGGGCAATCCAATGAAAGTGATAATTCACTGTTTATGATATTCAAACTTTATTTCTACAAACATAGAAATGAGAGTCTAGGGAGTTTGTTCTATGAAGTTTAGATTCAATCAAAGGGCTGCGTTTGAAGACTGAGAGGGCCACATGTGGCTGAGAGGCCACAGGTTCCCTACCTCTGTCTCTAGATCTTAATTTGAACCTTACTGGCATCTGGTAGAGGAAAACTTCTTACTCAATGAGAATACCAAAGAAGATCTGACTAATACCATTTGCCAGCTCTCCCTCGATTTCATTTTCTATTGCAAGCAACTGTTCAGGGTAATGTTTAAAATGTGCTGGGACTCTATCAAAATGACTGATCCAGTCCTATGGATGTGTATAATATTTCATAGGCTTTATGATATTAAAACATCATGAAAAAAAGGCAGTGATGAATGTAAGAGTTGGTGAATGTGGGGTTCATTTAAAATGAATTTATTCTAAATGAATAGCCATCTGGTTGCTTAGAATTGGAGCTGAGTCAACACCATACTGAAACTATATAGAATGGAAAGTGAAAAGTGCAATCTATTGATTGGCCTACAGGATGTGAAACAATCAATTTTTCTACATTTTTTCCTCAGACTGGCCTGTTTTTTATTTTTTTTCACTTGGCAAAAGGAACTCTATGATTAGGCATAATTTAGATCTATATATCTTTATTTCCTCTCTAGTGAAACCTAAACACTAGATTGAACTAGCCTTACTGGAGTAAAAAAATGAAAGGATTTTTATTTAGCTTGGAATATTCATTAATTCTCCCTTACCAGCCCTGGACTTTTAAGGTCCTTATTTTGCAAGTAGCTAGACAGGCTACATTAAAGTGTTTATACTAAATAGAACACATATTTGACATAGCATCTTTCTATCAGTAAGAAGAATTTGCAAAGATACTTTAAAAGGGAGAAAGCTAACAAAATTAAAAATAATCTTAATTTATTTATACTTTTGTGCTTTGATAGAACTATCCATTAATCCATTGATTCAGATTACAAATTTTCCATGTCTTCTTATCCTTTCTGATTCATGTTCATGTCTCTCAATAAATCCACCCAACATGTTGGAGGATCTCTTTTAGTTTCCAAAATGCCTTTTTTTTTCTTTTTGGAGGGGGAAGGTAGGGCAATTGTGGTTAAGTGACTTGTCCAAGGTCACACAGCTAGTTTTATGTTAAATGTCTGAGGCCGAATTTGAGCTCAGGTCCTCCTGACTCCAGGGCCAGTGCTCTATTAACTGTACCACCTAGCTGCCCCCAAAAATGTCTTTTCATATGAAAGCACACAGTTGGGTTGTATAACGAACAAGAGAGAGAATTAGTTATTTTCTCCAGTTTCCTTTAACTATCTAGAAAGTATAAGCCCTAGTTCTCCGATTTCATTGATAGGAGCAACTTCCTGATAAGGAAGTTCCTCTTACCACAGCTGCACAATCAATCTGTTATAGAACTGAGAATTTATCCATGAAAAAACAAAACAAACAAACAAAAAATCCCAAAGGATTATATGCTGGTTGCAGGATAAATACAGTTGGATTTACAGGACAAAGTAGAGCTCCAACTAAGATCTGAGTTCCAACCCAAATGTTCAACATTTAATGAATGTATCATTCTGGACAAGTTACTTATCCTTTCACAGTCTCAGTTTTCTCACCCCTAAAATCAGTTTTCTCAGTGTAATATGAGGAAGTTGGCTGGACATCCCCTGCATTCAGAACTTCTAGCTTTAGATTTATAATACTAAGAGGCCAATGAACTGAATGTGCAATTTGAAAAATAGAACTCTAATAAATATGTCTCAAACAAGAAGAGAGACAGAGACAAAGAGAGGAAACCTTGAAAATCAAAAGAGAATTCAATTAGAAACAAAACAAAAATACAGAAATTTTTTAAACTAACAAAGTACTATTAGAGCTTGCTTTAAAAATGCTTTAGCTAAACTGGTTAAAAGGGAAAGAAAAATAAAAATAATTAAATAGAAACATTATTAAATCATGACAAGCCCATTGAAAAGAATAATCTCCACCTATTGTATATAATTATATGCCTGCAAAACTGAAAAATTCCAAAGAAATAGAGAATCTACAAAAATGCAAAATATCTCAATAATAGATTTTTTAAAAGGCCTCAAATAATTCTTAATCCTCAATGTAAACTGAAATCCTAGAAAATATAAGACTGTAAGTTTATGGATTTAGCTCTGGAAGGGACTTTAACAGTCATCCATTCCAACTGTCTCATTTTCCAGATGAGGAAACTCAAGCTCAGTCAGGTTATGCAATTCACCCAAGGTCACACAGATGATAATAAATAATAAGCTGCAAAGATTTAAACCTAGGTTTTCTAATTCCAAATCCAGTATGCTATTCCTTATGCTATATTTCCAGGTGTAAATAGAAATTAGGTTTGGGGGGTTCTTCTTTCTGAATCACTCATACAATTCAACCACTCTGTTCTCAATGGTAGAGAGGATTTTTGTACTTTGATTTACATGGAAAACTTTGGATATTAGAGTGCAGATGTTAGGCATTCGACTTCTACTAAACGTTGGGCATACATATCGATTGTACTCACAGACCTAAGCACGAGCATATATGTATTCTTTCCTTCAACTACTGGCAGAGAAAATCACCCTTCAAAATATTGAACACAAATTTCTCTTTTCATCACTGAGGATCTTCAGTGCTAGTTGGCAGGATTTTGTTTCTATTTCCAATGCCTGCTGATGAGTGTGATTATTTTTCCAGGAGCCTGTTTGAAAAGGATCCCTTTTTGCCTGTTATAGTCATTACATAGTGAGAAGAAAAATCATCATAGACAAAATTAAAAACAAAAAAAACCTCATAAACTGTCCCTTTTGCAGAAGTTTATGTAAAACCACAAACCAAATAGTAGACTCTAGTTCACCAACCTCTGATGGTGAACAATAGCAATAATTATGCACTACCAATAATTATAGTCATGGGAATAATATTTTCAAGGAAATCAACATATTTACTGTAATGCTTGTAGTTAATGAGGGGGAAAGGAATAATCATTTAAATGACAACTATGTACCAGGAATTGTGCTAAGCACTTCACAAATATTATCTCATTTAATCATCACAAGAAACTTGGGAGGTAGGTACTGTTATTATCCCTAGTTTATAGTTGAGGAAACTGAGGCAAACAGCCGTTAAGTGATTTGCTCAGTATCACATAGCTAGTAAGTGTCAGAGGTCAAATCTGAACTCAGGTCTTTCTTACTCCAGAAGTAGTATTTTATCTACTATGTCACCTAGCTGCCTAATTAATCAAATGAAAATAGCTATTCATCAACTAAAATCTACACTGTCCTCTTTACTACTTATCCTACTATCTTCAAGTCCCTTTGCCACTTATCACTTTGCCTATTGATCACATCTTGCCACACACAAAGAAGGTAACCCCCCCCAAAATAAAGTGGGTGTTGTTGCTTGTGATCATAGATGTACAATTTTGTGTGTGGAAAAGACCTTAGAAATATTGTCATATAGTGTAATACCTAAGAATTGGACTAGATTATTTAATCAAGCTCTAATATTGCATGCTTCTATAGTTTTTAAAATATATTTTTATATTCTCTGTTATTTGGAATAATCTTTATCACTCTCACCATTTATGTACACAATGTGGTGCTAACTATATATATACACACACATGTACATATGTACATATATATGTATATATATGTGTATATGTGTATGTATGTGTGTATGTGTGTGTGTGTGTGTGTGTATATATATATATATATATAAAACGTTTGAAGGATTTTGTTCTCCAGTAATTTTATTGCTGTTATCCTCTGGTTGCATTAACAAACATTCCATTCTCCTTTTCTCCCCTTAAACTCTAAATTCTTAGGTTGAGTTTACAATTTCCACTTATATGTGCAATATGTAAAAAGGTAAAATGTAAAAATATGTAAAAAAACCAAACCTTGGTTGATCATCTGCTATCAAAGCTGCCATTTTAAAAACAGAATGAGAAGGAAACATATTGGCATGTAGGAACTTAGTTGAATTAAGTTCAATGAAATCTTGAAATGATTAATCATCTCAATGCTAGAATTTGAATTTCTGGACTTGCCAGATCGAAATAACAGTTTATTGAAATAGTCAACAAACAAAACAAAAAATTAAAGTGTACAAAAGGAGAAAACAGAAAATGGAAGTTTTCAATCAATGGATTGCATAATGAATGTGAGCAGAAGTTCCAAAGTTACAAAACTTTTTTTTTAACTTGCTGCTTAAATGTTAGTTTTAAATGAGCCTCACGCCGATTGAGTGGAATATAATGATACATGTGCTAAGTACGGAGCCTGGAACATAGTAGTTGTATAATAAATATGTATTGGTTGATTGATATGGAAGAACGACTTGTAAAATCTCATGGGATGAAATCCATAGCATGAATTTTTGGAAATAAACTAAAGTTCCTTAAAGGCTTGTACTCAGGCTACCACTAGAGTCTTAACCTAGCATCATAGGGTTTGCTTTGACAAATGACATTGCATCTTAATAGATTTATTTATATTTCCTTACAATTTATTTTTCTTTCTGTATTCAGAAAGTAATTTAACCTCTCTCAGCCTCGGTTCCTTATTTGTAAGTGAAAATATTAATAGCACCTACCTCCCAAAGCTGTTATGAGATCAAATGAGCTAATAATTAAAAAAGCACAGTGCCTGGCACAAAGAAAGTAGTATATAAATGTTAGCTATTATTATTTTCAATATTATTATTCCCACAGTTGAAACAATGCTTAACTTTTTTTCTTTAACTTGATTTACTCCAAAGAATCATGGCAACTTCCAAACTAAATTCCTGGACAAGTGGAACATTTTCTTCCAAAAAAAATTGAGAAAAAAGGTTATATTCTCCTAGAAGAAAATGAACATGTCTATAGTTTTGTTCTTAGAGAATATACTATATGGGAAAATATGACATGCTTTATTTAAACCTTTTGGTAATGCTAAAGAGAAAATGTTCAGGAGTGTGTGTGTGTGTGTGTGTGTGTGTGTGTGTGTATTCTTCAGTGTTTCCAATATTATATTGTGAATCACTGAACTCTTTTTTGAGAGTTCACTGCCATTGTGGCTGTTTTTCTTCCTTAATGTTATCTAATACAGTAACTCTAGTGCTAGTTTGGATGAAATATTCAAATGCTCAGACACTTGTCTAAAATCCCCCTCCCCCTCAACTACTAAAATACTTTTTGAAATAGGAAACCTAGACGACAAAATCCCAGTTGCATAGTTCAGGCAAGCAACCAAATAAAAAAAGATGAAAAGTTAAAGTTGATAGAACCTTTTTTAAATGCCAAAACTAATTCTATCTATGTTGCTTGCATTTTGATGGAAGATTATTGATGAACTTTTCCCCCACAATTCATGACCACATTTGGGAGCAATTAATCTCAGAATCAGATTTTTTAAAAGGCAAATGCTATTAGTTTTAATCTTTGAAATCAGTCTATGAATACATGTTCATGATCATTCTCACCATAACTTTGTGAAGGTGTTATTATGCTTCTTTGGTAAAGGCACCATGAAATTGTCACTCACCTGAAGTTACTCAGTCTTTTAGAATTAGAGGAAGGATTAGCATTCATAATTCAACACCAGGAAAAGGATTGTGCTGTCTCAATGACTTAAATTTAAATTTTGGGTCCTGTAGTAAAAGTATCAGAAACCTTTTGTTGACCATGATAGAACTACCACTAAAGGTGAAGAACCCCTCACTTTTCAATTTCCTCCCTGGTGGGGTGCAAGAATTCCATGAGAAGTACCTAGAGGAGGTTTTTTTTTATTTGATTTAACATCATCAGAAGGGACTTTAAAGAGCAATACTCCAACCTCTCACTTTATAGATGAGAAAATGGAGCTATAATCAGTTAAATAATAAATGAGCATTTATTCTATATGTCAAGCACTGTGTTAAGTGCTGACAATACACAGAAAGGAGGAAGCTATTCCCCTGCTTTCAAGGAGTTCACAGTCTAATTGGTGACACTACCCAAAAACTCATAATCAGTATGAGAAGAAATTGAACCTGGTATTTCTACCTCCAAATCCAATGTTCTTTCCACTGTAACACAACTTTCTCCAACATGCTTCTGATTCCTAAACAAACATTTAAAGGGCATAGAATCTCAGAGGTGGAAGAAAGTGATCTCGGGTGCCATTTGTTCCACTTTACCAGAACAATAATTCTCTCTACATCATATCCCATAAGTGCATATCCAGTACTCAGATGACAGTACATAGTCAAGTAGTCAGGGAACATCTGAGATGCTGCTGTTCGTTTTCACAATTGCAGTATGAGTATGATGATGCTATAAAATCACAGTGCTACTATTCTAACCTTTTGAAGTAAATATCTTCCATCTGCTGAATTTTTCTACTCAAATGCTTAGGTAATAGTACTCAGTTCAATCAATAAACACTAATGAAGTTACAAAGACCATTCTTGCTTATCCTATATAACATCCATGTCCACCACAGAAGCTCCACCCAAAGAACTAGAGCACTTTCTTGCTATTTCCTATCCTTATGAGGGTACCAGTGGAGAACTTTGGTCTGTCTACCTGCCATATCTTTATGTCTCCACTTTACAAGCCAAAATTTGCAGATAATACAAATCTGGAAGAAATTACTAACATACTGCATAACAAAGACAGAACTGAATCCAAAAGACTTTTGAGGCTTAATACTATACTGAATCTAAGAAGATGATATTCCATTGTAATAGATGTATTTTTTTTCCTTTAAGCACAAAAAATCAACTTTACAAAGTGTGCAGTGGGAGAAACATGGTTAGATAGAAGTTTAATTGTTCAGAAGGAGAACAGAGAATTATATAGCAATAATAAAACTCAAGAGGGAATAGAAAGAGAAATCCTCTTCAGAGTAACTGCAGGATGCATATCTGGCCTTAATCTATCACAGTTAATTTAATACACATATAGATACAATTAAAAATGCTTTAAAAAAAAGTTAATTGAAGGAATATTCTGTTCTCACGTTATGCCAATCTTTCTTAAAATGCTGATCCAATTTAAAGTAATTTACAAATTTAAGGCTATATCAAACTGCAAAGTGGATATGTTGTAAAGACAAACAAATCTCTAGTATTTGTTTGGAAGAACAAAAAATTTCCAAAATATTAAGGGGTATACTGACAACAATAGTAATGATCTTGAAAGCATCTCCATGTCCAAACTGTATTATAAAACAATAACCATCAAAACTGTTTGGCACTGGTTAAAAATATCAAAATATAGCAATGAAACATACTAGATAATTTCTGCTCAGAAATAATTGACCTCAATAGGCCAATGTTCAATAAATGTTCATGAATTAGATATGAACTCCCTATTTGTAAAATTTCTGAGAAAAATGGAAAGCAATCTGTCCAAAAATGGTATATATTAACATCTTATACCATATACTGCATAAACTCGGAATGATTACTTGATCTATTGAAGATCACATATATGTGTGTATGTATGTAATACACACATACACACAAAAGCATCAGATCAGCTATCTTTTACAACAAAGAATAATGGTTAGGGGGGAAATTAATACTCATACTAGAGAGAGAGAGAGAGAAAAAAAAATACAAATAATTTTAATTATATTTATTTGAAAAGTTTTTACATTAATATAATTAATTCATGGCTGGCCACCGAGTAAGAGCACCGGCTCCAGTGTCAGGATGACCTGGGGATCGAATCTGGGCTCAGACACTTAGCACCCACCCAGAAACACCTGGCCGTGTAACCTTGAGCAAATTACTTAACCCCAATTGCTTAGGGGTGGCCAGGTGGCTCAGCAAGTAAGAGCCCGGCTCCAGTGTCGGGATGACCTGGGGATCAAATCCGGATACTTAGCACCACACCCAGAAATAACTGGCCGTTTAACCTTGAGCAAGTTACTTAACCCCAATTGCTTTAATATATATATATATATATATATATATATATATATATATATATATATATATATATATATATATATATATAAATCAATCAATAAATTAATTAATTCAGCTTAGCTTAGAAGGAGTCAGTCAATTAGGAAACCATCTATGTACTGAATATCTCTAATAAGGATCCGAGAAACAAGATAAATAGACAACTAACTAATTTGTAAGACCCAAAGTCATTTGCCAATAAAAAAAAAATAGGTATTTAAAAAAAATCATTTCTCAAAAGAATTACAAATTATTAACAAGCATATAAGAGACTGTGTCCAAAATTACTCAAAGAAGTGAAATTCATTTCAAAACAGATCTGAGGTGTCATGTCACACAGAAAAAAACAGACAAAGATGGTGAAAGATAGGAAGGACTTGAGGAAAAACATGAACAGTAATGAATCATGGATAAAATTTTAACTAGGTTCAAAAATTCTAGCAAATGATTTAGAATTGTGCAAAAAAGGTAAATAAAATAGTCATACCATTTGACTCAGAAAATTTGCTGATAGGCTTTTACTAAAAGTAGGTCAATGACAAAAAGAAAGTCACCTGTGCACAAAATATTTATAGTTGTGCTTTTTGCGGTAGTAAAGATATGCTTATAAAATAGATACCCTTTGATTGAAGAATGATAAAATAATTTTTATTACATTATATAATGGAAAATTGTATTGCTTCAAAAAATGAGAAATATAGAGAAACAAGGGAAGATTTATATGAACTAACGCAAAATGAAGCAAACAGAACCAGGAAAGTAATATACATAATGACTACAACACAATTGGACAGACCATGATAATTGAAACTGAATACTTCAGAATCATAATAAATAAGTTTGGTTCAAAAGAAGAAATAGATCATGCTTCTCTTTCACCTTTTCTTTGTAGAGATGGTAACAATGGACCTATAGTTCCTGGAACATATTAGGTGTTTAATAAATGTTTATTCATTTATTGATTACTTAATTGTAAAACAATCAATGTATCAGGTTTTTTCCATGTATTGCTTAGTTTTTCTGAACTGCTTTCCATTCTATTATGTTTTTTTATGAAGAATTAATCCCTGAAACAGGTAAGGAACAGCATACATTTGAAAATATAGGTGAAAATATATATAAGTATATATTAGAAAATATGTGTATATATATGCATATGTATAAGCTCCTTAAAGGTAAGGATAATTTCACTTTCATTTTTGTTTGCTTATAGTTTAGTAAAGAACCTTACAGAAAATAAATACTTAAATTCTTACAAATAATGACCACATCTGACAATGAATGCACAATTCTCTCCCATCAATCTTTAGTGGTTCTGCTGAGAAGAAGGAGGACTGTTTCATATTCTTTAGTTCAGAATCTTTGTTGGTTATTCATTTACTTAGATTTTGACTTCCTTTTCATGATACTTACATTTAATTGTTGCAATGATTATGTATGGTGTTCTTTTACCTTTACTTATTTCCATTTACACCACTTTATACACATTTGTCTCACATTTCTGTGAATTATTCATATATACCCAATAACATTCCATTACATTCTCTATACCATAATTTATGCAGGCATTCTCCTCTTTTTCGAAGACCATCTTTTAATACTTCCTTGATTTCTTAGAAACTTTCTCTTTTTTAATATTGGGGGAGAAGAGGAGGAAGGTAGCCTTCTTCTGGATATTTTTCTTGCCTTAGCCACAGGGACCTTGGCTATACAGACCTCTTTAGCAAAGGGACTTTATATCAAAGCAGTTGCAATTCTGCATGCTGTAAGTTATAGCCAATTTATCATCTCCTAAATATTCAAAGCTTTGCATTTGGGTACTACAGTTAGCAGAGTGGACACACTGGTTGAGATCACAAATTCATAATTTATGAACTTTTGGAGAGCCCTCTGAAGAAATCTCACCAGCAACTAGAGTACTTTCTAGCAGTTATAGACCATATCTCTAGAGTTGAGATGTGGACCATGAACCCATCTCCCAAATTATTGCTAACTAACAAGATGTTAATGATATTTGCAGGAGGGAGCAGTGTTCCAGTCATTTGGGAAGGTTTTTCAAAGTAGAATCAATAGCAATAGAAATGTTTTCTTTTTTTTTTTTTTTTTTTTTTGCAGTTCCTTGTGAGGAAAAGAATAAAAGGGCAATCACACACTAGGTCATGTGTAACTTTATACTGTTTTTACTGGCTCTTAACCCTTTTCCTTCCAGGAATTGTTAATTTCCTTCAGACTCATATATCAGCTTTGTGGACAGGTTCTCACCAAGGATGACTACAAAGTCTCTCAACAACCCCATAGAATGGAAGCCAGCTAATACAACTGATTCCCTGGAAATTACGTAAGATAAATAAATACCCTTGGTGTTTGTATATTCATATTCAATGAGAATTTCATAATTTCCTCTCTGTGTGACTTTTGCATAATCTCTTGAGGGTAAAATGTGTCCTTGCTTAGAAATGTTATGAGTAAGGACAGAAGGTTCCCCAATATAGAGAAGTAGAGAAAGCTCTACTCCAGAGGGTCTTTCAGCCTCTATATACTTATAAGAGACTATGTCACCAGGTTGTTTTCTTCTTACAGAGATTACCAGAACTGAACAGTGATGTCTGAAGGAACAAAAGTGCATTTTACCCTACTCAGGATTCCTTTGGGTTAAATGATGAAACCTTCAAATTTAACCCACTGAGACAAAAGAGGGAAGTCCCAAGGACAGAGTTTTGTAGAGTGAACTATTTGACCTTAAGGAGTAGGGATTGCTTTTAGGTTGTTGGACTACACTTGATATTTTTGTCATGGGTTGCTTTGATAAAGGCAAAGTTTTTTTTTTTTACTTTACCCTGGGAAATCAAAGACATGTTAAGAAAATGAGTGAAAGTTGGATAAAATAATAAAATATAAGAATCATAATATTTAGCACTCACTTAAGTAATCAGTGATAGTTTCATCTTCCCTTCATAAAATTTTAATACATGCAAGGGAGAGGAATGGAAAAAAGAGGGAGAGGAAACGGATGAGCTTGGAAAGAAGACAACACAGAGAGAAAAAAATTAACTAATTTCTATACTTAATGTATTTAGTGAGCCACTGTGACTCATCTTGAGCCCAGGATTAAGAAGACTTGAACATATTTCTAATTTGCAACATGGACTGAAATTATGGCTGCAGCATTGGTGATTAATTCAGCTGTATTCATAGATGCTTTCATCAGGTAGATCTTTCATTTTGTTTCTAAAAGGAAATACTACCATTTGTTCTCCATGTAGAGAATTATTTAAATAATTTTCTTTGTATACTTATGCTGTTGAAAATGAGTTTTACTTATGGCTCCATTGACACTAAAAGTCACTTGTATAAAGAGCACAATAGAAATGCTGTTTTGGAGATTAGAAATACTGTTTTTCTTTTCTTTTGATGTTATAATAATTTTGACTTATAAGTCTGTATGTGTTGTCAAGAACGTTTGTTCTTCATTTAGCTCTGAATTTTTTCTCTCCCCCTTATCTTTTCTCTCTATTTTAGATACTCTAATATCATCTTCTCTGAAAATATTCATCAGTCACAAATTCTTGGCTGTCCATTATGTAGTTTAAAAAAGCTCTAAGGAATCTCATGCTAACACAGTCTTATAGAGAAATTTCAACTCATATTTCATTCCTTTTTTGCCTCTTTTGAGAAATCTAAATTTATATTTGTCACTGCTCAATCAATGTGCCTTTTTTTAGCATTAGGTAACACATTTTACTAGGGACATCATTTCTTTCCCTCTTCATCTCTCCATAAGAAATTTTGTATATTTTACAGTGATATCTATTCAATAGAATTGACATTGGAATTGAACTTCCCTTATGTGTAAAATATAGTTATTTTTCAAAGATCTTGTTGAAATCAGAATTGCATGCTTACAACTTATGAAAGTTCAATCACTTTGAGTAAGAAAACTATTCCTTTTTTCTACCACTGTAATATGAATATTCCCTTTCCCTTGGTTGATGAACTAACAAATGGTGGTAAGGATGAAATAGGTGTTTTAGATTGATAATTCCTGCTTCAACACCACCATTTGAAAGAGAAAAAAAATTGATTTAAGTACAAAGTTTTGAAATGAGTTGTTTTTCACTGATTAAAAATGTTAGCAAAATACATACATACACACACATACACATATAGCCAATTCAGAAATAGATAACTTCACAGCTGTTCTACTGCCAAACTACATAAAAAAATTTCCAAAACACGTATGTTCAGAGTGACATTTTATTTGAATGACTAAGGCTACCCAAGACAAAAATTTCATTTTTTTTAACCTTTTTTTATTAATTTATTTGTTTCCTTTTAGTTTACAGGATTCAATTCCACAATTCCTTGAGTTTCACATTTTGTCCCCCTCCTTCCCCTCCCTCTCCCCCATGGCGGCTTATATTCAAGTATAGGATATGTAAATACTTTCACATTATACATTAGTCAGGTTATACGGACAGATTGTACCAGATGGAATGAAAAATGGTAAAAAGGACATAAAACCAAATAAGAGAAGGAAAAAGATCAGGTATTTTGCTTCCACCTGAATATAAACTTAGTTCTTTCTAGTTCTTTCTCTGGATGCACAAATTTCTCTCCATCATGAGACTTTTGGGATTGACTTATATCACTGCATTGCTGAGAAGAGTCCAGTCTATCAAAGTTGGTCATCACACATACGTTGTGTCTGTAATTGTGTACAAAATTCTCCTGGTTCTACTCTTGTCACTCAGCATCAGTTCTTTTAAGCCTCTCCAGGTAAATATGAAGACTGTCTGCTCCTCGTTTCTTATAGCACAATAGTATTCCATAACATGCATATAACACAACTTGTTCAGCCATTCCCCAATTGATGGGCACACCCTTAATTTCCAATTCTTTGCTACCACAAAAAAAGAGCTGCTATAAACATTTTTGTACATATGGGTCTTTCTCTCATTTGTATGATCTCTTTGGGATATAACCCTAGGAGGGGGATTGCTGGATCAAAGGGTATGAAAGTATTTATGGCCCTTTGGGCATAATTCCAGATTGCTCTCCAGAAAGGCTGGATCAGTTCACAACTCCACCAACAATGCATTAGTGTTCCAATTTGCCCACATCCTCTCCAGCATTTGTCATTTTCCTGTTTTGTCATCTTAGCTAATCTGACTGGTGAGATGTGGTACCTCAGAGTTGTTTTGATTTGCATTTCTCTAATCGATAGTGATTTAGAGCATTTGTTCATGTACTTACTACAGATATCTTTAATTCTTTCTCAGAAAATTGCCTGTTCATATCCTTTGACCATTTACCAATTGGGGAATGACTTGTATTCTTATAAATTTGACTCAATTCTCTGTATATTTTAGAAATGAGTCCTTTATCAGAGACATAGGTTGTAAAGATTCTTTCCCAATTTCCCACCTCCCTCTTAATCTTGGTTACATTGGCTTTGTTTGTACAGAAACTTTTGAATTTCATGTAGTCAAAATTATCCATTTTACATTTTATAATGTCCACTAATTCTTGTTTACTCATAAAGTCTTTCCCTCTCCACAAGTCTGATAGGCAAACTATTCCTTGTTTTAGGAGACTGCTTATAGCATCAACCTTTATACCTAGATCATGCACCAATTTAGACTTGATTTTGGTATATGGTGTTAGATTGGTCTAGGCTCAGTTTCTGCCATACTATATTCCAGTTTTCCCAGCAGTTTTTGTCAAATAGTGAGTTCTTATCCCAAAAACCAGGGTCTGGAGGTTTATCAAACAATAGATTACTATAGTCATTGACATCTGAATCTCATGTGCTTAACCTATTCCATTGATACACTTCTCTATGCCTCAGCCAGTACCAAGTAGTTTTGATGACTGCTGCTTTATAATACAGATTAAAATCTGGTATAGCTAGTCCACCTTCCCTAGCATTTCTTTTCATTAATTCCCTTGATATTCTGGACCATTTATTCTTCTAAATGAATTTTGTTACTATTTTTTCTAGCTCTATAAAGTAGTTTTTTTTTTGCTAAACTCATTGGTATGGCACTAAATATATAATTTAATTTAGGTAAAATTGTAATTTTTATTATATTAGCTTGACCCAGCCATGAGCAATTGATATTTTTCCAATTAGTTAGATCTGACTTTATTTGTTTGAAAAGTGTTTTGTAGTTATGATCATACAGGTCCTGGGTTTCTTTTGGCAGGTAGATTCCCAAATATTTTATAATGTCTACAGTAACTTTAAATGGGATTTCTCTTTCTATTGCTTGCTGTTGAATTTCATTGGAAATATATAGGAATGCTGAGGATTTATGTGGGTTTATTTTATATCCTGCAACTTTGCCAAATTCATTTATTGTCTCAAGTAATTTTTTTTTTACTTGATTCTCTAAGGATATCCTCATATCATCTGCAAAGAGTGATAGCTTGGGCTCTTCTTTGCCTACTTTGATTCCTTTAATTTCTTTTTCTTCTCTAATTGCTACTGCTAACATATCTAGGACCAGATTGAATAAGAGGGGTGATAGTGGACACCCTTGTTTCACCCCTGATCTTATGGGAAATGCTTCTAGCTTTTCCCCATTACATATAATACTTGCTGATTGCTTTAAATAGATGCTACCTATTATTTTAAGGAAGGCTCCATTTATTCCTATACTTTCTAAAGTTTTTTAATAGGAATGGATGTTGTATTTTGTCAAAAGCCTTTTCTGCATCTATTGAGATGATCATGTTGTTTCTGATAGTTTTTTTTTTGTTGATATGATCAATTATACTGATGGTTTTCCTAATATTAAACCATCCTTGCATTCCTGGAATAAATCCTACCCGATCAAAGTGTATTATTATTGAGATAAGTTGCTGTAGTCTTTTTGCTAGTATTTTATTTAGAATTTTTGCATTTATATTTATGAGGGAGATTGGTCTATAATTTTCTTTCTCTGTTTTATCTCTTCCTGATTTAAGTATCAGTATCATATTTGTGTCATAAAAAGAATTTGATTGGACTCCTTCTTCACTAATTTTCCCAAATAGTTTGTAGAGTATTAGAATCAATTGTTCTTTAAATGTTTGATAGAATTCACTAGTGAATCCATCTGGCCCTGGAGATTTTTTCCTAGGGAGCTGACTGGCTTGTTCAATTTCTTTTTCTGAGATGGGATTATTTAAGTAATTTACTTCCTCCTCAGTTAATTTGGGAAATTTGTATGTTGGTAAATATTCATCCATTTTCCTAAGATTGTCCAATTTATGTGCATACAATTGGAAAAAATAATTCCTATTTATTGTTTTGATTTCCTCTTCATTGGAGTACATTCACCCTTTTCATTTTTGATACTCACAATTTGGTTTTCTTCTTTCTTTTTTTTTATCATATTGAATAAGGGTCTATCAATTTTGTTGGTTTTTTCATAAAACCAGCTCTTGGTTTCATTTATTAATTCAATAGTTTTCTTAATTTCAATTTTGTTAATCTCTCCTTTTGTCTTCAATATTTCTAATTTAGTATTTAATTGGGAATTTTGAATTTGTTTTTTTCTAGGTTTTTAATGGCATGCCCAATTCACTGAGCTCCCTTTTCTCTAATTTAATCATGTATGCACTCAGGGATATAAAACTTCCCCTAAGAAATGCCTTTAATGCATCCTGCAGATTTTGGTATGTTGTCTCATTATTATAATTCTCTTGAATGAAATTAATGATTGTTTCTATAATTTCTTGTTTGACCCACTCATTCTTTGGGATTAAATTGTTTAATTTTCAATTACTTTTTAGTCTATCTTTCCCTGGCCCTTTATTGCATATGATTTTTATTGCATCATGATCTGAGAAGGATGCATTTAATATTTCTGCCTTACTGCATAGAATTGGGAGGATTTTATGCCCTAGAACATGGTCAGTTTTTAAGTGTGTGCCATGAACCGCTGAGAAGAAAGTATATTCCTTTTTATCCCCATTCAGTTTTCTCCAGATATCTATCATACCTATCCTCTCTAAAATCCTGTTCGCCTCCTTAACTTCTTTCTTGTTTATTTTGAGGTTGGATTTATCAAGTTCAGAGAGGGGGAGATTAAGGTCTCCCACTAGTATAGTTTTGCTATCTATTTCTTTCTCTAATTCCTTTACCTTCTCCTTTAGGAATTTGGATGCTACACCACTTGGTGCATATATGTTAAGTAATGATATTGCTTCATTCTTGATGGTGCCTTTTAACAGGATATAGTTTCCTTCCTTATCTCTTTTAATTAGGTCAAGTTTTGCTTTTGCTTTATCAGAGATAAGTATTGCTACCCCTGCTTTTTTTTTTACTTTAGCTGAGGCATTATATATTTTATTACAACCTTTTACCTTTACCTTGTGTGTATCCCTCTGTTTCAGATGTGTTTCTTGTAAACAGAATATTGTAGGGTTATGCTTTCTAATCCATTCTGCTATCCATCTATGTTTTATGCGAGAGTACATTCCATTCACATTTACAGTTATGATTGTTATCTGTTTCTTTCCCTCCATCTTATTGCTGCCCCTGTTAATGTTCATATTTTCCCTCCCTTCTCCCTCCCCCCCTTAATAGTTTTCCTTTTGACCACTGCCTCCCTCAGAGTTCCCTTTTCAGCTCCCCTCCCTTTTCCTCCCCTTTCCTCCCCTTTGCCCTTACTACTTCCCTCCCTACAAACCACTCCCATGCCCCTTTATTAACACTTACCCTGTCCTACTGCCTGTAGGATATTTTTATACTTAATGAAGTATCCTATTTCTTCTTTGCATCAAGAGTGACAGGAACAAATCTCATGCAAAGCTCCTCTCCCTCCCCTCTTTCCCTCTAAAATGATACTTTTTGTGTTTCTTCTCCATAAAGTCCTATGCTGAACTGTTTGTTATTTCCTCCTTGTACAAGAACCAATGAGGGAAAAGCTCATATGCTTCTCAACTCCCTCCTTTTTTTTTCCTCTGCTATACAGTTTTTATACCTCCATGTGTGGCATAATTTACCCTTTTCTACTTCATCCATTCCCTTTCTTCCATTGCAGTGCCTTTGTATGCCTTAATAAGATTTTTTTAAATCATAATTTTGTGGATTTTATAGTCATACCCTCTACTTGTCTACAACGAGTTTGCTTTTATCAAATAGCAGGGTGTGTGTGTGTTCTCCTTGTTTACCTTTCTAAGTCACTGTTGCATCTTATAATTGAAGGTTGAATTTTCCATTGAGTTCTGGCTTTTTTATCAAGAAGATCTGGAACTCTGTTATATCTTTGAATGATTATCTCTTTGCCTGGAAGAATATGCTCAGTCTCGCTGGGTATGTGATCCGTGGTTGTAACCCGAGCTCTTTTGCCTTCTGGAAAATTGTATTCCACTGCCTCCGATCTTTCAGTGTAGAGGCTGCCAAATCCTGTGCAATCCTCACTGTGGACACTTGATATTTGAATTGTTTCTTTCTGGCTGCTTGAAGTATTTTCTCTTTTATGTGGTAGTTCTGGAGTTTGGCCACAACATTTCTAGAACTTTTCAGTTTGGGATCTCTTTCAGCAGGTGTCCGGTGGATTCTCTCAATTTCTATTTTCCCCTCAGGTTCTAGTATCTCAGGGCAGTTTTCCTTAACGAGCTCTTTGAGAATGTTGTCCAGGCTCATTTTTTCATCATAATTTTCTGGTAGGCCTATGATTCTCAGATTATCTCTCCTGGATCTGTTTTCCAGGTCAGTTATTTTTTCTTTGAGTTATTTTACCTCTTTTTCTAATTTTTCATTCTTGTTGTTTTGCTTGACTAATTCTTGGTTCCTCATAGAGTGATTTATTTCCATTTGGTTAATTCTAGTTTTTAGCAAATCATTTTCCTTGGTTAATTTTTGAAGCTGTGGAGCGGCAAGCACCCCAAGCGCGTCCTCAGGGTTTGCTGCCCATACAGGTTCTTGGATCTGCTTTGTTAAAGGAAAGCAACTCAAAATGGGTTAACAAGCTTACTTTAATCAGTCAGACATATATCGTTTACCTTGTTCAGGGGAAAAGGTCAGCATCCCGAACTTCAAAGTATACAGGCAGAATTATCAAGACAGAAACAGATCAAGTAGACAGATTTCCAAACTGTACAGCCATTACATCCATACCCAGTCAACATCTGGGTTTCCACATCTGGGTTTTTCAAAGCCGGGGGGGCCCTTGACAACAGCTTCCCAGAATACAGATCAAATCACAGAACACTTCTCAAAGTGAGCCCCCAAAACAAAGCCTCACATCAGGGCTTATATAGCCTTCTCCTGGCTCAGAGAATGTAACAACCTTATTGACCCACTGGCCAATCAAAAAGTATCTACTTAAAAACAAGCCTCCCTCCCCAGGCTTCAGGTGCACTTTAGCCTAGGAGCAGGGAAGATCTTCCAAATTTGCATTCCCATTACAAGCTCCTTTTCCATATCATACACTTTTCTTTTTAGAGAGATGCTTTCCTCATTATAATGTTTTTCTAATTCTGCTATTTTCATTTTGAGAGAGTTATTCATTTTGTCTTCTATCTCTCTCATTTTGTTTTCAAAGTTCCTTTTGATCTCATCTAGGGGTGCCTTCTGTGCTTGGGATCCATTACCTGTTGAAGTTTCAGCTTTGGGTGTGGAGTCCACATTGTCTCCCTCTGAGGTTGTTTCCTCCCTCTGAGGATAGTGGGACTCCAGAGTCTTTGTCTTGGTAGTCTGCTTTCTACCCATTTTGAGTCAGGGTCCTAGCCACGCCCTTCCTCTAGTATCCCAAGCCTTTACTGTAGAGGGTTTTGCCCTGGGGCAACAGTTGATATGTTTTCAGGGTCAGAGGTGGGGTTTGGAGCAAGTGAGTTTTACTCTGTCATCCTGGACTTTGGAGGTCCTGAATGGGGCTTTTTTTTTTGTTTAATTTCTGGGCTATGAAGTGGTAGCCCCAGGAGTGTTTGCTGTCCAGGACAGGGGCCCCTGTATTTGCGTCTTACCTTGCTCTTTCCAGTCCCAGCCCTTTGGTGATAGGCCTGGTAGTGGACCTTGTGGTTGGTGGGAAGACTTGCCCTCCGAGTTGATCAGGCCCCTTCTGGGCCTGCCTCTTCCGGCCACGCCTTCCCAGCCTGCCTCTGCCTCTGCTGGCCACGCCGCGCCTTCCCAGCCCCCAAGACAAAAATTTCGACCCTAGTCACTAGTTGTAAAATGTCTAAGCAAGTTCCTGAAAAATGAACTATGATAATAATCAGGCTTTCAGTGCTTTTGATTAGATCTATCTTAGACCATTTTGTTGGCATTTTTATTATTGTTAATAGCTAACATTTTATAATACTTTAAGATTTGCTAAACATCTTATGCACATTATTTTATCTAGTCTTCACCATAACCATGTGACTCACTTGCTGCTATTTATGACCCCCCCCTTTTTTTTTTACCAAATTGAAAAAGAAATAAGGTTCTGAAAGATTACATGACTTGCCTAAGGTCACAAGGCTAATAAGTATTTGAGATGGGATTGCCCCCAACCATTGGGGGTAGGAAACTTTGGATCATTATGTAATCAAGATTCCAGAGGGAATGAATTTCAGAGATGTTGTGGAAGTAGAATTAATACGATTTTACACATGATTCATTATTCAAGATGAGGGAGAGAGAAGAGATGAGGATGACTGAAATTTTGAACTTGGCCAACTAAGTTGAAAGGGTGGTAAAAGCCTTAGTATATTAAAAAAAAAATGAAGAACAGAAATGATTAGACTAGAAGTTTTTAACACTCTCCTTTGTTTGTTTGTTTTGTATGTGTTGTTGTTTGTTTTAATACTATTAGATCCCTTCGGCAATCCAGTGAAGCTTAAGCAAATTCTAGCATAGACCCCTGGAGCTCTACATTAGAAACCTTTCCTCCTCTGTTCACGAATGTTTATGTTGTATCTCTTATTGGCTCCAAACAATATTTGGTAATAAAAACTCCAGAGAACAAAATAATCTGGACAGTACCTTGGAATCAACTAGAATGGGATATTGTCTGCGTTTGTTATGAGTATAGGCTTTTTGATTTTAAACTAGAACTTATCTATTCAAATTAATTTTTTGCTCTTCTAAGTAGTTAATGTAAATAATTGTATACATGATTTATTCTAAATACAGATCTGATCTTGTTAACTCCAGTTTTTAGTTTTCCAAATACATTTGGAATACTTCTTTAAAAACTGCAGCCTACAACCCATTATGATGAGAAAAAAAATGCATGTGAATAGTATCCTTAGTAATTGCAAATTTACATTTTCATCTTCTGATATTTTATTTTTAGAAACAATCAAAAATTATTGGAGCCAAGATTAGAAATTTACACGGGTGATCAAGTTGGTAATATACCATTTGTAGTTTAAAAAAAATAGTGGATGGAAAGTGACAGTACTATTGTGGGTGGGTGGGGGTAGGGGGAAGAGACTTCTGAAGTCACCCTCACTACTTTTTAGGCATAACTCATGAAAATAAGTATTTTTTCCAGAAAAAGTTTATTTTTATGCCATAATCTCTTTCAATATAGAAACTTAAAACAAGGTATTGTAAAAATGTCATGATTAGGGCCGGCTAGGTAATGAATGCAGTGAATTATAGCACCGGCCCTGAAGTCAGGAGGACCTGATTTCAAATCCAGCCTCAGACACTTAACAGAAAACCAGCCGTATTACCTTGGGCAAGTCATTTAACCCCGATTATCTTATCTTTCCCACTTCAAAAAGAAAAAAAAAAGAATGTCATGATTGATTTGTGAATAATCTTTCTGAAATCAATCAATAAGCAAACATCTAGCAACTACCATGTGCCAGGAAATATACTACATATGAAGACTGCAAAAGCAAAATGAAAAAGAGGCCTGCCTTCAAATAACCTATTTTATTGGAGAAACAATAAGCACATAAGTATAACAGGTGTGATTAGGTGAACCCCTGATGTTTTTGACTGGGACACTCGCCTTTCTGGGAAGAGGCAATGAACTCTTTATTGGTTTGCAGTGACTAGAGGTCTATGGTCAAGATGATTAACCACTTAATTCAGAGAATGGGCTACATATACATACACACAAATATTTATGTATATATTTATACACATATACACACATATGTTACATATGTATATATGGTTATACAGAATAAAAGCTATAGGAATTCTCTTTTCCTCATTTTTTGGGTATCTGTTCTTTGGTGCATACTTTGTTTCCTTTGGACTTCTCCCACAGTGGCAATAATAGATTGCAGGTGAAGAACATGGAAACTTGAGATGGACTTTGACTCGCTGGTTGCCCTTTTCCACCTTTATGTTCTCTTCTTTACCAGAAATCTCATCACAAGTCAGCAATCACTGATTCTATGAAATGAATATTTTCAGCCTTAACCATAAGCTCACTAATTGAGAATATCTAAATTCTGGGATCAGGAATCAACTGACTAGAGGAAGGCAACATCCACAATTGTATTATTCTCATAAAAGTTAATCATCACATTAATCAGCTTGCATCTGATACATTTAATGACTGGTCAGGAGAGAAGGACCTCATAAGCTATTTGGATTATGAATTTCTATTCAGCAGTTGTTTTTTTTTACAATTTTTTTTCATAGGTGGGTTGGGGAAAAGGAGTATGATGAGTGTTTTATGCTTCTTATCTTTGTTTTTTGATTCTTCTGAATCATATGCAATATAGGAAATAAAGATCTATACAATACCTGTTATCCTTATTTTACATAAACCTCCAAGTCCACTAGTGGTTTATGACTTTGTTAATTCTTCATCTCTCCAAGTTCAAAAAAACTATCCAAGAGTGTTCTAGAATTCATTCAGGAATTACTAATACTGTGAAACTTCCTCTTTAAAGAGTTTGAGCCACAATCATAGAAAATTGGGCAAATCTCTTTTCCTATAAGTTATCTACCTCTCACTCTCAAACTCTAAACTCCTAGACATTAATATGTATCACTATCTAGCCACGTTAGTTATTAACAGTATCAAATAATAAAGAAATAGACAAACATTTAAATTATGTATGTGCTATGCTGGGGATTGTGGCCTGAGTCACCTCTTTGCTTTGGAAAAACAAGGGAAAGAATAAACTGTCAACTGGGATTTCTTCATCAGCTGCCACAGAGGCTGGTTTAGCCTAGTCTCAGATCCAGTCTATTTCTGCCACAAACTGTTTTCTATATTTTCCCTCTATGGTCTGTATATGAGACTTGTATGTTATCTACTCCTGTCTCTATGCATCTCTACTTGTAAAAACTCTATACTTGAGGGGAATATCTTCCCTACTCATTAATTGACCGTTGCTTCCAAATATGTGTGCCCTTGAATTCTCTATGATCTTTAGAAACTCACTATAGCACAAGATCTCAATGATCCCAGTGAAAGTTGTTCCTTAATTCTATGTGGAAGGCACTATTTAAGCCAAATTGCATAGGATGAGAAGGTGGAAGAAGTTGAGGGATTCAGGAAAGGTCTGAAGTAGTGCTTGAACCGAGATTTGAAAGAAACTAGGGATTTTAAAAGGTGAAAAATTGAGGAGGGAGTAGATTCCTGGCATTGGAGATTAAGTGCATGTGTGTTAATAGCAAAAAGGCTAGTTAGGCTGGACCTTGCATTGTTTAAAGCAAAGAAATATCTGTCTGAAAATATTGGTTGGAACCAAGTTATGAAGCACTTCAAATATTAATCAGATTTTGTATTTGATTCTAGGGTTAATAGAGAATGACTGGAGTTAATAGAACAGGAGAATAACAAGGTCAGACCTGTTTTTTATCAACAGTGTGAAGAATGAATTTGACAGAGGATTGACACGAAGCGGAGGAATCAATTAGGAGACTATTGCAATAGTTCAGTTGAGAGGTGATGTGGGCTTCAAACAGTGGTAGCTGTGTTTTTTTAGACCTCAGGGAGGAGCCCTTCATTTCTTAGGTACTAGACTTTGTACGTAGATAACTAGAAATACAATTCAATGGTTAAAGCCATAGGCCATTGGACGAATTTAATTTATAGAATGTTTTTCAGTACCTAACCCATTCATGGCAAGGTCCTAATGCTTTTATAGTGGACTCTCCACCACTTAAATCACCTGATGGTTCTTATTGGACAGTCCTGATGCTGGTGACATGATACAAAAGTCAACAATCACCCACCACCCTGAAGAAATGGTGAAATATGGAGAATCAAGACCAGAAACCTTAGACTTTGCCTCCTATCTTCAGAAGGATCAAAATCCACAGGACCAAGTCCCACATACAGTCCATACAATGGGTGATACCATTTTTTTTTTTGCAATTCACACTGGGTCCCCTGATACAAGGCAGTATCAATAAGGATTTATGCAAGATGGTAATGACTTTTTAGATACCCTGCTGCCAATGACCAATGATGAGAATATACTACTTCCAAAAGTGTCATAAACTCTACTATGCCCTGATTTTCTTGGTGCTGTTCTTGCTTATTGACTAAGCAAGTATCATTAGTCCCTCAGTATTCAACCAGGTAATATCACAATCTGTGAGCATTATGGGGAGAGGAAATAAAAGTATTAATGATAATAATAATAATAGCAATCATAATAATAAATTGCTAACATTTATATAGCCCTTAGTATGTGCTAGGCACTGTGCTAAGTGACTTACAATTATGATCTCATTTGATATTCACAACAATCCTGGGATGTTGGTAATATTATTGACCACATTTTTAAGATAAGGAAACCAAGACAAACAAGAATGAAGCGACTCACCCAGGGTATCCCAGCTAAAAAGAGTCTGAAGCTGAATTTGAACTTGGGTCTTTCTGATGCCAGGCCCTTTGCTGTATCTGCTGTGCTACCCAGTTGCCTCAATGGAATTTTTTTTGCACACAATCCCCCTCCCATGTCACCAGAAAGCAACATACCTCCCCCCTCTTTTCCTTCAAAGTCTTCCCTCTCCCCAAACCATAACAGGATTTGAGCACTGCCTCTTTGTTCTGGGAACTAACCCTTCTCTTCTTTGCTAGAGCTATGCTGTCTATTGCCATGTCTATAGACTAGAGGTATCATTGCTCTTTACTAGTTCCACACTGAGGAGATCAAGAATGGACACGCCCCATGGCTCAATTGACTCCATCTTTCTTTAGTTGTTGAATGTTCATGGTCAGTAAACTTACTAATCCCAATAAATCAGTAGGAACTCCACCTCATTTCCTTGGGTATGTAACCAAAATCTGAAGCATAGTAGTCAGTCTCTACTTCCTCTTTATTGATCTATACCTACTTCAATCATTAGATCAATTTCAAGGTCATTCCAATACAATCCTGCCATCTAATAGCACATTTTCTAGACCACACGACTCAAGGCATTCTGATGATTCAGATATGGAACTGGAACAAAATGAGACACTTGTAGATTATTTAATACTTAATAAAAGGAAGGTTAACTAGCAATATCCTCTAAAAGATTTCCAGAAAGGATAGAAAATTGATTCAGTTGGGCACAATTTCCCTGCCTCCACTTTTGCCATGGTTGCTGTAGTCAGAACCATGTATCAAGCTTGAAGGGAGATCCTTTGATTGCTCATGTGTTGGCTTTTGTATTTAGGTGATCAGAAAGCTACATCGGTGATTCAAATATTAGTTTCCCAGACCAATTAAGTCTCTGGAAAGGTTTCAAAACCTTTTAAGAAAATACTAGTCTCGCCTTTGTGGGATAGATATTGCTTTTATGACTCTATATGGATGAAGAAAATGGGATAAAGGCAATTAATAAGATAGCTACCAAGGGGATATGTAAGAGGTGAGGAAGAGTGCGGAGTTGAGGATGATTCTTAAATTGTGAATATGGGTGTCTAGAAGGATGATAGTATCTTCACTAAAATTAGGAAGCCAAGCTATTTTCTAAAGGCAGTTTTTGTTTTCCCTTGCAAATAAAATCCTGAAACATAAGTGGTTTATATGATTGTAGACAGATGTGTAGGGATGAAGATGGTGGAATATAAAATTGGAACATACTGAATTTCCTAGATGGGAACAAGACAATTGACCTACTAAGGATAGGTATGTGCTTAGAATAGCATTTTTCAGTGGTGAATTTTAGAGACTTAATAACAATATTTTCATTTTGAAATTATAGCAATAGATCTGGGAGGTGGAATAAATTGTGAAATAGGAGAGGCTAGAAGTGGTGCTGAGGAAAATCCTTTGGTATAATTTTGCCAAGAGGGAGGGCAAGGTTAGCAGTCACAATGCTTGAACGAATCAATAAAACCCTGGTAAACAATAGTATCCTAAATGGGAAAACCATCATATCTCTAGCAGGAAGGTAGTGAGTTTTATTTTTCATCCTTTATAATCATGGGTTTGTCCTTGCATTAATAAGAGTTAAACATCTTCCAAATTGTTTGTCTTTGTAATATTGTTATTCTGTAAACTGTCCTCCTGGCACTGTAAACTTTACTCTGCATCAGTTGACACAGATATTTCCAGGTTTCTCTGAAAATGTTCATTTCATAATTTTTATGGCACTGTAATACTCCATTTCATTCCTATAACATGATTTATTTAACTACTCACCAATATGTGGGCACCCCCTTAGATTCTAGGTTTTTACTACTACTATGAGAGATACTATAACATGTTTTGTACATATAAATCCTTTTCCTCTTTTAGGGGTACATGCTTAGTAGTGGTACCACTGGGGCAAGAGGCAATGATTTTTAGGAATAAATTCCAAATTACTTTCTAGAATAGCTGTAACATTTCAATGCTCTACCAATAGTCCAATAGTGTGCCTGTTTTAATCACATTCCTTTTAAGCCATTTTCCAGCTATGTCATCTTAGCCAGTCTGATGGATGTGACATAGAACCTCAGTTTCTTAAATTTGTATCTTCCTAATTATTAGGGATTTGGAGAATCTTTCCATATGGTTGTTTATAGCTTGAAATTCTTCCTTAGAAAACTGTATGTTCATATCCTTCTATCATTTATCTATTTGAAAATAGCTCTGAAGCTTGTAAATTTGAATTAATTCCTTGTATATCTTGGGAATGATCCACTCTCTTCATTTCATAATGAGATAATGGAAGCCACGATATCTTCTATTTACCAGTCTTATGATTATGGGGAAGCCACTTAATGTTTTGGCCTTCAGAGATGATCCCTTAACCTGGGATCCATGAATTTTTGTTTAAATATTTTGATAAGTATTATGATTGATCTTTGTATTTAAGTATAATTGCTTTTCTTTTTAATCCCACATCTTTCTAATGAGGGTCCATATGATCCATAAGACTGCTTAATGGGGCTATCACATATGCATACACATACACACAGACACAGACAGACATATATGTATATATACATATGTGTATACATATAGATGTTTAGCATGAAAACCCTCTGAGCAGATAAACAGATATGATGAATTCCATGGAAAAATATAGCTTTTCTTCTTTAATCATTACTTACAACTATGTATACATATGATATATTTTATATACAAAATAATAGGTCTTGCTATCTGATTCCTCGGCTCATAGCAACAAATTAAAAGTCAGGTTAGAAGCTGTCCTAAGATACTTAGAATTATGTAGACTATCAGATCCAAAATCATCTAGAAATAACCCAGTCTAATCCCTTTACTCTCCATCTGAAACAAAGAGATTAAATGATTTATCAGTCTGACAGGCAACTTGACAATTTATCAGAATATACTTCTCCTGACTTCCAAGTTCAATGTTTTCTTCCAATAGACCGTACTGCCAGACAGAGTGATAAGACTGAGTTATAATAAATAGCAAAAGTATTGGAGAAAATGAAAAAGAAAAGCCTACAAAAGTGTTTAAAACAGCATTCTAGAATCATAGAATATAAATTAGAAGAAATTACAGAGATCATCTAATACACTCCATACCTGAATGGGAATCACCTCTCCATCCCTGGTCTGTATTTATTCAGCTTCTGCTAAATAAGCTCATTCCTACAATAGGGAACTCAACCTCCTGAGGCACTTCATTTCACTTGGGGGCAGCTCTTATTATCATGAAGTTTTTCTTCATAATTAACAGAAATCCATTTCCATTACTCACTCTGAGCCTAAGAAGTACAACTGCAACTAATCCCTCTTCTACATCCCATTCCTTGAAATATGTCAAATCTTCCCTTTTAGGGGCTAAATATCCCTAGTTTCTTTATTAAGATGTGGTTTCCAATCTCTTACCATTGAGGATTCCCCTTTCTGGTTGATGAATAAATTTATTAATCATTCAAGAGAGAGGAGAAGGAAAAGGTGTTGCTATTATTATCTTTCCTAAAATATGCCCTCCAGGACTGAAAAAAAACATTTCAGATGTGATCTGGTCCTGGCAAAATATAACAAGATATTATGAATATATGATCATTTAGTATAAAGGGGAAAAAAAGCACTGAACATTTTTATAGACGCTCTGGGCTTCTCTGGGTTAGAGTGCTCAGTGCCATACAACTTCTGATTATCCTGGGTCAAAAAGAATAGGTTAAATTATGTTCAGATATATGCTTCTTAAGAAAACAAGAAAATAAGAAATCCATTTTAGAAAGGTTTTCATTCAAAATGATTAAAAGGCTTGAGGTTAATGTTTCACTTATATGGCTGATTCCCTCATACAGAGGACCATCTTCTTCACTAATTCTGAACAGATTCAATTCGATCCAGGATTGATTTATTGAGTGACTACTATGTGTAAGACAAAAGAAGCATGGGTAGTAGATAAAGGGGCAGATTTGGTTCAATCTCTGACTCTTACAGATAATAGCTATGTCAGTGTCTCTCAAAATTAGGTCAGTGGCTCTCAAAATTTTTGGTATCAGAAATCTTTTTTTTTGCTCTTTGGAGGGGGGAGGGCAGGGCAATTGGGGTTAAGTGACTTGCCCAAGGTCACACAGCTAGTAAGTGTTAAGTGTCTGAGACCAGATTTGACCTCAGGTCCTCCTAACCCCAGGGCCGGAGCTCTATTCACTGTGCCACCTAGCAGCACCTTTGTTATTTTTTTTTTGTTTTTTTCAGAAATTCTTTACATTTTTAAAAACTATTGACAACTTCAAAAAACCTTTTGTTTCTGTTGGTTGTATTTTTTTATATTTGTTGTATTAGAAATTAAAATGGATATTATTATGAAATTTGATGTTGTGGACCCATGAAAGATTCTTAGAGACCACTAGTGGTCTCAAAGTCCTACTTTGGGTACTTCTGCTCTAGGCTAAATTTTAACCTCTAAGCCAAACTTCTAGGTTCTCTCTAAGTATATAAATTGCTTATCTGCTTTGGTCTTTCTTCACTAGGAACTTCCTTCACTGATGAAATCACAAGTACAGAATAAAATTAAAAAAAAAAACAGACAGGAGGAAGGGACCCAGGCATTCAGCAAGTGTTTGTTAATAACTTGCTATGTCTTAAGACACTGTGCACAACTATGAAGATGCAAATATAAGCAAAAATAAATACAGTCTTTACCCTCAAGGAGGTTATATTGTACTGGGGGAAAGACAATATCAGAGGGAGATAGGAGGGTTTCTGAGTAGAGGCATGGGGGCTAAATCAACCATCCAGAGGATGGCTGGACGGGGCTTTTTCTCAAAATAGAGGTTTTGGACAGAACTCACCAAAGGGAGAAGGTGGCCATAGGAACACAGATATGTGTCAGGATGAGAAGGTCTAAGACAATGGGGGAATCTCCAGGGTGAGAAAGCAGTTAAAACACAGTTGTGAAATTCAGAGAGTAGAGCCTATCTGGGAGAAAAATGAAAGATGATTTCACAAAAAGAATTTCTGTGAAGAGCTCAGAAACAGGAGAAGGAAGTTGGGTAGTGTGATATTCCAGTGTGAAAGGCTCAGAAGGATTAAGCAATGCTCCATTGCTAGGCGTTGGACATACTAAGACAAGAATAGAAATGTCTCTATGCTCTAAGACCATGCAGTCTATTAAGGCATCATCATGATTATAAGTAATAAGATCATTATTAATTAAGTAATAGGACAACTAGGCAGATAAATAGTTTAGTGGATACAGCGCCAGACCTGGCATCAGGAAGACCTCAGTTCAAATCTGGCCTCAGACACTTACTGGAGATGTGACCCTACACAGATCACTTATCCCTGTTTGTTTCATTTTCCTCATCTATAAAATGAGCTGCAGAAGGAAGTGACAAACCTGTCCAATATCTTTTTTTCAAGAAAACCCCCTAAAAGGGGTCACAAAGAATAGGACATCATTAAGATGATTTAGCAACAGCAATGAGACAACGGTTATATAATATTTGAAATTAATATCATTATTTTAAGGCTATAACTCAGTCTGTGTGTGTTTGTGTGAGAGAGAGAGTAGGTAGGTGACAGGATGGTTATTAGGATTAAGTGAGATTATGTTTTTAAAGTGTATAGCAAACCTTAAATACTAGCTATTGATTAGTATTATTCATTATTAAATGTTATACATTATGACTCCATTCAAAACTGACTGCCTCCATAAAATATTTCCCATTCCACAACTTTTTATCCCTTCTATGAACTCCTATAGCACAGTAACTGTCTTTCATTTTAACAATAATATCTGATGTGTAGCTAAGTGGTACCTTAGATAAATCCCTGAGCTTGGAGTCAGGAAGACCTTGGTTCAAATCTGGTCTCAGGCACTTACTATGTGACTCTGGGAAAGTCACTTCATTGTTAATTGACTCAGTTTTCTCAACTGTAAAATGGAGATAGTAAAAGCCTCTATCTCCCAGGCTTGTTGTGTTGATCAAATTAGACAATTGTATAACTCTTACTCAATAAAACCTAGCAGTGCCCTATTGTCTCTAGGATAAAACATAAATTTCTCTGTGTAGCTTTTAATGCCTTTTACAACCTATCATTCTAGTCTTAATGTATATTACTCCCCCTTCCACATTGACATATGGCCAAACTGACCTCCTTTCTGTTTCTCACATAGAACACTGATCTCCCATCTCCCTGGTTTTCCAGTGTTTGGCCCCAGTGCCTAGAATTCACTCACTCTTCCACTTTACCTCATAAATCTCTCTTTAACACCCGTTGTTACCAGGGAACAATATAATCTACCTAATATATCCAGCATACGAGTACCCAGTACAATAAGTAGCTCATTTTAAGCCCATAGGGAATATAATCATATCTAAAGTCAATGTGGTACCCTCCTCTGTGAATTTAGGGACTTTATTTTAGATGAAAAGTTCTGAATTGTATCACAGTTATTCCAACCTCACACATGTTAGGAAAATCCCTAACATTTAGGCAAAGGTGGAGATCTCTTTCTAGAATAACATATATGTCTATGTCTCATTAACCCCTGCCCTCTTTGTGTTAAAAGCAAAACTTTAGGAATGATAAGTAATTGAGTAATGAAAGAGAGGTTATATTGCAATTTTTTTTTAAAAAGAGTTAGCAAGAAGTGAAATCGAGGAAAGAACAGATTCCCCTCCATCCTTTAGTAGGTGGGTACATTAATGACATCGGACTACAAATTTCATGGACAGCCAGTTGACCCTCCTTGACAACTCTCTTCTCTGCCTCTACCTAGTCCTACATTCTCTTTCTCTCCTTTCTGTGGTTACTCTGGGACTATTGGGGCTGCTCTGTATAAAGCTACTCTTCCTCTATGCTTCCAGACCCTCCAATTTCTATCTGCCCTGAAATAACCCCTCCTTTTTTAGACAAATTCTTTAGGAATGTCTGAGTCTCTCATACACTGTCTTTGCATGATTTAAGGAGATTACAGGCCAAGTTCACATTCAGTACTTTTTTTTCTTTTTTTTTAAAGCAATTGGGGTTAAGTAACTTGTACAAGGTTACACGGCCAGTTATTTCTGGGTGTGGTGCTAAGTATCTGAGACTGTGATTCGATCCCCAGGTCCTCCCGACACTGGAGCCAGTGCTCTTACTCACTGAGCCACCTGGCCGCCCCTCACATTCAGTACTAATTGACTGATTAACTGAATAAAGAACTATTCTTACCTAGAGTGAATATTTTTAGTTTACTACAATAATCAGTGGAATCAAAATCTTACAACTCTCTTCCTTCAAGATGAAGTATCACAAAATGATTTTTCTTTGTTGCCTTCAAATGCTTCTGATCTCTCTTCCTAACAACCTGTTGCCTTCAAATGCTTCTGATCTCTCTTCCTAACAACCTTATACTTATTCTGTATATAGTAGTATGTGAATTTTCTGTATTCTCTGTGAGAACAGAAACTTCTTTAGAGTAGGAATTGTGAGATTCTTTGTACTTGACTCTCAAGCACTTGGACAGGCCCTGGACAGATGGTAAGAAGGAAGAAAATAAGCATCTATTAAGCTCTTATTATCATCAGACACTTTTAAACTCTTTACATATATAATCTTATTTAATCCCCACAACATTTTGCAGCTGAGAACGCTGAGGCAGAGATAAAGTGACTTGTCCAGGGTCACCTAGTAAATAAATCTTTGATGGCAGATATGAATTCAGGGCTTCTAGACTCTATTCACTTCCCCATGTAGGTGCCCTACTTAGTTGTACTGAATAAATGCCTATTGATTTATTGATTAAAGTCAATTGCCTTTTTTGTCCAATGTGCTGAGACTCCGGTGCTCATTTCCTAAAGTAGAGTTCTTGCCCAAGTACTGAGAGTGCTAGATAGTTCAGTGGCTAAAGCATTGGGTCTGGGGTAAGGAAGACCTGAGTACACATCTCCTGCCTCAGATACCAGTCATACAAGCCTAGACAAGTAAAATTAATTTAAAAAAAAAAATCTCTGCCTGCCTCAGTTTCCTCAACTGTAAAATGGAGTTCATAATAACACCTCTCTCCCATGGTTGTTGTAAAGATCAGATAAGTTATTTTTAAAGTACTTAGCAGAGTGTCTGGTTCATAATAGCCACTTAGTAAATGCTCACTCCCTTACCTTCTCCTTAAAAAAGAAAATAAACAAATAAATTAATTTTCTTTAGGACAGCAGATTATAACCTCACCCAGTCTACCTTTCAAATCAATCTGTATTTTATTAATTTGAATAATAAAGACAACTAGGCACTTCAAAAATGAATAATCTGGTTATAATTTCTATATTAAGTAAGTGTAGGACCTTTTCAATGTCACATGGTTTAGAAATTATATAGCACAACTTATAAATGGAGGTCTGAAAAATGGTGCTCATTACAAGGGATCTTGACTTTTATTAGGCTCAGTATGTTGAATACAGAGGAAAGATTTGTGTCTAATAGAACAAGCTCCATATACGTCATAGACACATGCACAATCTGGATCCTAATATGAATCATGACTAATATTTTACTTACTTCTAATAGTGGTTAGCCAAAGGAGATTAATCACAGAAGAACTGGCATTTCCTTGGAAAAAATCAGTCCTTAGATATATCTGAACATCAAATTGTATTGGATCTCATTAATTTATTAATCATTTTTGCTTTATGTGAGCTGAGTAGGCTAAACAGAGAAGCTGACTCAATATGTTAGAACTGTTTGTACCATATCCTTAAAGGCCAAATTAGAGGCCTTTAATAAATAATTCCTGAATTAGATTGGATGTGGATATGATGGGAAGTCATTTATTAATTAGTCTAGTTTGCAAAATCCAGCCATGCTATTACTCAGTTTAATGTAGGTCTACACAGTTTTGATTATCTATATAATTCAAAGAGGAATACACACACACACACACACACACTCACACATAGCTGCAAACTTCTAGACTTTTTGAATGAATTATATTGATAATTAAAAATAAAGTTCTTAAATTATCAGGTTGATTGGCTGTACAGACAAATTCATTGACTAATTTGCAACATTAGGGTAAAAAGACTTAAGTGTGATTCCCAGTTAGGTTATTTACTTTATTTAATTATTTAACTTTGGACAAATTTCTTCACCTCATTAAGCTTCAGTGTCTCTAACTGTAAAGGATGAGAAGACTTGGAATATGTGTCATGGTGGAAGGATTCTTGACTTTAGAGTCAAAGGACCTGGGCAAAAAAGTCACCGAACCTCTAAGGGTCTCAGTTTCCTCATGTATAAAATGAGGACTGTGGAATAAGATGGCCTCTGAGGTCCTTTATTACTCTAGACAAAGAATCCTGTAACCCAGGTTCAAATCTCACTCTGACATTACGATAGTGACCTTGGTCACATCACTTAACCATTCTGGGACTCTATTTCCTTATTTGCAAAATGAGGGTGTTCTAGATAATGAAATTTTTCTTACTCTAGATTTATGATCTTTTTTATCTCATATAGTGAACAGGGAAAATATTTTGTAAACCTTAAAGTGCTATTTAAAAAAATGCAAATTTTCTGGGTTGAACTGAAGTTATGATTTATATGAGTTTGCTATATGATGAACCAGTAATAATGTGAATAGGATTAGGTAGAAAGGGAAAAAAATACCAAATGAATTTACTAACTATAATATTATTACTTTTCATTAATTTCTAAAACAGGTATGAGATAAAGATGATGTGAAATTGTTTCTCTGTAACATGTTCTTTAATCATTTATTTAAGAAATTTCAATTCACTTCCCAGCATCTGATATTTCTTGATAAAAAATATTCTTGTATTTTAATAGATTTTTTTATTTTTTCCAATTACATGTCAAGAAAATTTTTAGCATTCATTTTTACGAGACTTAAGAGTTCTAAATTTTTTCTCCCTCCCTACTCTCTCCCCCTCTCTTCCCAAAATAATAGGCAATTTAGTGGAGGTTATACATATGCCATCATATAAAACATATTTCCATATTAGTGAGAGTTGTGAAAGAAGAAACAGATCAAAAGGAAAAAATATAAGAAAGAATAATAAAAGTAAGTGAAAAAGCCTATCAGTTCTTTATCTGGATGTGTATAGCATTTTCCTTCCTGAGTCCTTTGTACTTTTCTTGGATCACTGTGTTGTGGAGAAGAGCTGAGTCATTCATCACACAATGTTGCTGATATAGTGTACAATGTTTTCGTGGTTCTGCTCATTTCACTTTGCATCAGTTTGTACAAATCTTTCCAGGTATTTCTGAAATCTTCCTGTTCATCATTTCTTATTCCGCAATAGTATTCCATTACATTCATATACCATATGAATTCAGCCATTCCCCAGTTGATGTGCATCCCCTCAGCTTCCAATATTTTGTCACCATGAAAAGGATTATGATATATATTTTTGCACATGTAGATCCTTTTCCCTTTTTAATGATCTCTTTGGAATACAAACCTAATGCTGTTATTACTTGATCAAAGGGTAGGTACGATTTGGTTGCCTTTTGGGCACAGTTCCAAATTGTTCTACAGAATGTTTGAATCACTTCAGAACTCTAACAAGAGTGCATTGGTGACCAAATTTTCCCACATCCTCTCCAACATTTATTATTATTTTTTGTCATATTAGCCAATCTGTGTGAGATGGTACCTCAGAGTTATTTTAATTTTCAATTCTCTAATCAAAAGTGATTTAGAGCATTTCTTCATGTCTATAGAGATCATCTGAAAACAGTTCATATCCTTTGACAACTAATCAATTGGGTAATGGTCTATATTCTTCTAAATATGACTCAGTTTATATATTTGGAAAATGAAGTTTTATCAGAGACACTTGGGGTAAAGATTGTTTCCCAGCTTTCTGCTTTCCTTCTAATCTTTATTTCATTGGTATTATTTGTGTAAAAGCTTTTTAATTTAATATAATCAAATTATCTATTTTATATCTCATAATGTTCAGTATTACTTCTTTGATCATGAACCTGTAGCTCATTTAAGTTCTCCTTTAAGAATGTGGATGCTATACCACTGGCGTATATGTGTTTGGTATGTGTATTATTTCATTGTCTATGATACCTTTTAGCAAGTTGTAGTTTCCTTCCTTATATCTTTTAATTAGGTCTTTTTTGCTTTTTCTTTGTCTGAGATAAGGATTGCTACCTTTTTTTTTTCTTCAGTTGAATCATAATAGATTATGGTCCAGCCCCTTACCTTTGCTCTGTGTGTTTCTCTGCTTCCAGTATATTTCTTGTAAACAATATATTCTGAATTCTTGTTTTTTATCCACTCTGCTATCCACTTCCATTTTATGAGAGACTTCATCCCATTCACATTCACATTTATGATTACTAACTGTGTATTTCATTCCATGCTATTTTGCCTCCTGTTTGTTCTCTCTCCCCTTTCTCCCTTTCTCTCTTGGACAGTGTTTTGCTTCTGTCTACTGCCTCCTGCCGTCTGCGCCTCTGTTCTGTCATTCCTCCCTCCCCCTTTATCTCCTCCTTTCCTGTTGGGTGAGATAGATTTCTATATTCAACTGATTATGTATATTATTCTTTCTTTGAGCCAGTACTGATGAGAGTAAGGTTCACGTGACGCCCATAGCACACCTTCCCATCATGACCTCCCTGTGATAAGTTTACTATGACTCTTCATGTGAAAAAAATGGCCCCATTCTATGTCTCCCTTCCTTCTTCACCCAGTATGCTCCTCTTTATTATCTCTTACTTGCTTTTTTATCCCCTTCCCTCAAGTTCACTTCATACCCATGCCTTCTCTCTATGTGTAGTCCTTCTAGCTATGCTAATAAGTGGTACAATTTTTAAGAATTATAAGTATCATCTTTCCACACAAAGAGATAAACAGTTAATTTTTTTTGGTCTTTATTAATTTGTTTACTTTTAGTTTACAAGATTCATTACCACAATTCCTTGAGTTTCAAATTTTCTCTCCCTCCCCCTGCCCCTCTCCCACCATGGTGGCATACAATCAAGTGTAGTATCTGCAAATACTGTCACATTAGGCATTAGTCAGATTATAAAGAAGGATTGTAACAGATGGAATGAAGAATGGGAAAGAGGAAACAAACCCAACCAAGAAAACGAAAAAGCAGGTAGTTTGCTTCAATCTGGGTTCAATCTTAGCTCTTTCTCTAGATGTACACATCTCTCTCCATCACGAGTCTTTTGGGGTTGACTTACGACTCTGGATTGCTGAGAAGAGTCCAGTTTGTCAAAGTTGGTTGTCACACATATGTTGTGTCTGTAATTGTGTACAAATTCCTCCTGGCTCTACTCTTCTCACTCATCATCAATTTGTATAAGCTTTTGCAGGTAAATATGAAGTCCATCTGCTCCTTGTTTCTTATTGCACAATAATATTCCATAACATGCATATACCACAACTTGTTCATCCATTCCCCAATTGATGGTAACCCCCTTAATTTCCAATTCTTTGCCACCACAAAAAAATGCTATAAACATTTTTGTACATATGGGTCTTTTTCCCACTTCTATGATCTCTTTGGGATAGAAGTGGTATTGCAAATCAGAACAACTCTGAGGTACTACATCTCACCAGTCAGATTGGCTAAGATGACAAAACAAGAAAATGACAAATGCTGGAGAGGATGTGGACAAATTAGAACACTAATGCATTGCTGGTGGAGTTTTGAAATGATCCAACCATTCTGGAAAGCAATCTGGAATTATGCCCAAAGGGCTACAAATAATTTCATATCTTTTGACCTGATAGATAAACAGTTTAGCTCCATTGACTCCCTTATGCTTTATTTTTCCTTTTTATCAATTCTAGTCTTCTCCTTATGAAAGCTTTCAATTCTTCTATTTCATTGAATGACCATCGTTTTTCTCTTGAAACCTTGAAGCCTCATGCTTAAATTCATGTAGTGGATTATTATTGGTTATAGTCCTAGCTCCTTTACCTTCTGGAATATCATGTTCTAGGACTTCCAGTCCTTTAATGTTGTAGCTGCTAAGTCCTGTGTAATTCTGATTTTTGGCTCCCCCATATTTGAATTATTTCTTTCTGGTCACTTGTAGCCTTTTTTTCCTTGACCTGATAGTTCTGTAATTTGTCTATTATATTCTTTGGAGTTTTTATTTTATTATCTCTTTCTTGAGGTGATCAGTGGATTCTTTCAATGCCTACATTGGACTCTGGTTCCAGTATATCAAGTCAGTTTTTCTTTTTTTTTTTAAATTTAATTTAATTTTTTTTAGCAATTGGGGTTAAGTAACTTGCTCAAGGTTACACGGCCAGTTATTCTTTCTGGCTGTGATGCTGAGTATCTGAGCCTGGATTTGATCCAGGTCATCCCGACACTGGAGCCGGTGCTATTACTTGCTGAGCCACCTGGCCGCCCCCAAGCAATTGGGGTTAAGTAACTTGCTCAAGGTTACGCGGCCAGGTGTTTCTGGGTGGGTGCTAAGTGTCTGAGCCTGGATTCGATCTCCAGGTCTTCTCAACACTGGAGCCGGTGCTCTTACTCACTGTGCTACCTGGCCGCCCCTCAAGTCAGTTTTTCTTAATAATTTCTTGAAAGGTGCTGTCCAGGTCCTCCTTTTGATTATGACTTTCAGGTAGTCCAAAAATTCTGACATTTTCCTGGATCTATTTTCTAAGTCAGTTGTTTTCCCAATGAGATATTTTATATTTTCTTCTAATTTTTTATTCTTTTGAATTTCTTTGAATCTTGATGTTTCATAGTGGCATTAGCTTCCAGTTGTTCAATTATAACTTTTAGGGAGTTGTTTTCCTCAGTTACCTTTTATACTTTCTTTTACATTTGGCCAATTCTACTTTTCAAGGAGTTTTCTTCAGTCAATTATCCTATCTCCTCTTCTGTTTTGCCAATTCTACTTTTTAAATAGTTGTCTTCCTTTTCCGAATTGTTGACTTTTTCATCTTGCATTACTCTCATTTTTTCCCCAGTTCTTCTTCTGTCTCTCTTATATGATTTTAAAGCTCCCCTTTGAACTTGTCCATGAGTTCTTTTTGGGCTTGAGACCACTTCCCATTTTCCTTTGGGGTTTTACCCATAGTTGTTTTTACACTGTTGTCCTCTTCTGAGTCTGTGTCCTGATCTTCCATGTCACCATCACGACTTTCTAAGTTCTGATTCTTCTTTTATTATTTTTTACTCATCTTTTTTTGACCTTTTCCTTTTATTTCAAATTTGAGCTCTGCTCCCAGAGTAGAAGGAGCACAGTCTCAGGTATCTTGTGCCAGTAGCTGCAGGACCTAGCTGTTTATCTGGTACTGAACTGATGTTGCCCAGAGGAGACCCTCATGTCTGGTGCTGGACTGAGAGGCTGGAAAGGGGGAAAAGGGGAAAAAAGGGGAAGGAGGGTGCTTCTGGAGGCCATAGGGCTTTGGCAGCTTATCTGGTCCTAAGCCAGGGGTCCTAGTGGTGGTGTCTGGTATGTGCTGAGGTTCATGGACTGATTTTGCATTTTCCCAGGGCTACACTGAAGCACATGGAGGTTTGGTTGCTGAAGGCTGCTTGTTTACCCAGCACTTTGCTGAAGCATGTGACTGGGGCTCAGTATCTTCTACTGACTTACAGAGATGGGACAGTTTTCTGGGATGTTTCCTGTCCTAGACTTCAGTCCCCTTTTGCCCAAGTGAGACAGACCTTTCTTGATAATCTTCCAAGCCTCTTGGGCTAAAAGACTGTTTCACCCTATCTTTTTGCTGGTCTTGCTGTTCCAGAATTTGTTTTAGGGTGCTATTTTATGGTTGTTCGGAGGTGAATATGGGAGAGTTATGGCAATTTAATGCTTACTCTGCTCTCTGGGCTCCTGCAAGTCCATGAGTATTCTTTTAACATTGATGATTTTCCAAAATATTTAGTTCCATGAAATGAAATTATTGCCTCTAAGAGAGAATCAATGTAGCTTGGAAAAAAGCAGAGATTCTGACATAATCATAATAAAGGTAGGGGGAAGTAGAGCTATATTTTAAATTGATTATCTTCCTGTTTCAGATTAGATTTAATAGAAATTGATGAGGATCTCTCCTCTCTGTTTCTGAGAAGTGCCACATAAGGAAATACTTTTCCTCAAAATGATGCCAATCCAGGATAAGCTACCACCCTTTTTGTGCCCTTTGCTCACAGGTTAGGGCTTGCTTCCTTTTGTGCCTTCCTGCTACTTATGCCAAAGGGTTGGGACTTGATTTTATGTAACTTCATATATTTTACAGAGTTTATTTGTGCTATTTATAAATAATACATAACTCAAAAGTAGAACTTTCTTGGAGTAGGATCAATATTTATTTTGTAAAGGCTAGATAATTTCTCTTTGAGGAGATAAGGCAGCTGTCCTTGAGACTTGGATGGTCTGGTGACCTAAGGATATAAAAAAGTTCTGACTAACTGGAGTCAATGATCTGGAGGTTTATTCCCACTCTCCTGTGGGAATACCTTGTGATTTAGTATCACTATTGCTATGGTGAATATAGAAAGGAGTAACATTTGATTTTATCTAGTCAGAATTGTATCCTTTTTAACCTTATTGTAAGTAAAGTGATTTATTACACTAATTATTGTATTTTTATAGTTCAAAAGTATTGTATTGCATTCTAATTTTGAAATTGAATCACTATTATGGCCTTAGCTAGGCCCAATCGAAAATATTTGTCATCAGGTGGCAATGGATAGGAACAATTTAGTTGTTCATTTTGTTGTTGAAGTTGGGGAAGGCATGGTGCAGAAAAATGGAAATCTTGAGTGTTTGGATGGCATGATATACAAACCGGGTATCCAGTGACTGAAATATTGTCATGGATATATATACCCCATCTCACTGGGATAGGGAGAGGTATTCCACTGACCATGTAGAATTAACCTGATGAATATTTTATATCCCTTGTATAACAACTTCCTATACTGAGGAGTCAGAGGAGGGAGCAGGCTTTCACTGCCAAGGAAATGGGGAGCCAAAGAGTCTTTACAATAATTAACAAAGGTTAGATCTAACAGAACTTATGTGTAGATTCTTTAAGCTCCAGAATTCCATTGGCTTAAGGTGTTTACAGATGATTTACTCTTTCAACGTCAGCTGAATCAGTTACAGATGTGTATTATATGGCCATGGGGCAATTAATTAAATTGTATTGACATTTTTGGGACTAAGGGAATAATGGTCCTTCTTCCTTTTTGAAACTTGATTTATTCCTGAGATATTCCCCTAACTCAAACTGGTTGTTCTAAGTGAGCCAACTCTGTGTACCCATATTTGAGAGACTCTTGGGAAGATTACCATTAGGAAAGGGCTGGGGGGGGGGAAATTCTCTTGAGGCTCCAGCTGTGATAACTGTAGGATAATGAGTACATGCAAAATGGTGGCTTAGAAAGCATAGGGTCATTGGGGAAGGAGAGGGAGAAAGTGTAAAACCCCAAAGCTTGTGGAACTGAATGTTATAAACTAAAAATAAATAAATACCTTACAAAAACAAACAAAAACCAACAAAAAAAAGTAGAGGATCACTATATGTACACACACACACACCCATATATATATATATATATACATATACATATACATATTAGTAAGGATATCTAGATACCTAGGAAGGATATCAGTATACTCTTAGTATCCCTACTCAGTATTACTTGACTTTCTTTTTCATTTTTCCACACTTTGATGAATAAAGATCTAAAAGAAGTTGTACTTCCTGAAGTCATCCATGTCGACCACTATATTGATGAGACTAGTATAGACAGGGCCACAGTGGCAGAGACTAGAGATCAGGTGGTGAGACTCATGATAAGCAAAGCATGGGATCATGATGAGCATAATATTTGCAGTTTCAACCATCTTAATTAATTTTTTTGCAATACACTAGATGGAAAGATCCTAGACAGGGGTAGGGAACCTCCTGCCACATGTGGCCTTGAGGCCACAGGTTCCCCAGACCTGATAGATGATTCCAGTTTTTGTCCATTATAGGTTACTGACATTTGCTTTCCCATAAATTAAATGCAAAGCTCAGAGGCTTATTGAATTCTTTAGGTTTTGGAGAATCCATGTTCTCAATTTTGCCGATCCCATTCATTGAATCACTAGCAAGTCTGCTTTTTGTGAGTTATACTGGGAAAGAATTACAGCCCTGGGAGATCTAAAGCAGGTGGTCAAACAATTTCTTCCACTGGGTCCTTGTGATCTGATGGGGCCTAAGTTTCTGGATATTTCTGTCATAAAAATCAGGTGGGGTAGAGCATTTGGCATGTACCAAATGCTAGGCTACTGAAGCTATAAGGTCTGTGAGGTAGTCCCCTCTATCAGTTTTGAAAAACAGTTATTGGCCTGTCATTAGACCCTAATTATTACTGAATAGATAGCACAAGGTTACACCACGACCCTGTGTCCTGATTTTTTTTCATTATAAGCTGAGTGATGCAAGATATTCCCTCTTACAAGATGGACAGGCAATTCCCATTGTTGAGAGGAAAGTGAATATTTGAAATCACATTTACCTGAGTCCTTTGAGGGTTAGTGCCTTTCATTGGCAAGATGTGGCTTTTCCTGGGCTGAGAACTCATCCACTGTTTTGCATCCTGTCCTAGGGCTCAATGATAAGACTACAGGGACTTAATGTATTAAGTAATGTACAGTAACATACTTGAAGTAAAGTAACAATGTATTTTGCTTGCTTCACAGATGACTCCTCCTGCTTTTAGGGAGATACATACAACTGGACCATAGTGCTCTTAATATAGGAAGTTTAGCTCAGTATTCCTTCCTAAGAGATCAGGTTCCTGAAAAGTCCTCCAAGTGGAAAAGCCTGCAAACTGCATCTGGTATCACCCCCACTGCAGAGATTATACTTTTTAAAGGGCTTTGTGCTTTGTCATTTTTTTTTCATTATTTGCACTGAATTTCAGCTCTAATGTTGTCTGTGCTAAGCTTCTTTCTGCGATAAGAATTATGTTAAAGTCATTTTTTTAAAAAAGCAATTGGGGTTAAGTAACTTGCTCAAGGTTACAAGGCCAGGTGTTTCTGGGTGGTTGTGAAGTGTCTGAGCCCAGATTCCATCCCTAGGTCATCCCGACACTGGAGCCGGTGCTCTTACTTGCTGTGCTATCTGGCCGCCCCGTTAAAGTCATTTTAATTGGTGGAAGTTTTCCTGGAGGATTTTTGGGACCTTGACAATAAGAGATGGGATGTGGCAAGACCATTTTTTCCCCTTTTCTTTTGTATTGGCTGGGGGTGGTTTCCTTTAAGAATGCAAGAAGGACATCCTCTGGATTTGATTGGTCTGGAGGACTAGGAGTGTAAAAAGTTCTGTAGCAGAATTTCCACTACCCTATGGGGATACCTTTATGACCTGGCACTGTCATTTCTGTGGTGAATGTGGAATAATAGCATTTTATCAATGAGGAATTGTATTCTTTTTCGCCTTATTCTAAGTAAAGTTGTTATTGTATTTTAGGACTGCCAATGTTATATTTTTCAGTTTCAAATCTTTATCCCCGGATTGGCCTCAGCTAAGCTAGGTCAAAAATACTCCTTGCATGTGGTATCATTTATATATGGTAGCCATTATTAAGTAAGGTCAGAAGAATTGACAGGTTGCAGAATTTGGAGTGGCTTCTTCAATGCATAATCTGAGCAAAATGAAAGAGGGGTGAGTCTTGTTATCAGAATATAAAGTGTTCCCTGACTATATCATATAGTTATAGGTAACATATCTAGTACAAGGCTAGGAAGGAGGGCAGAAAGGACAGAACAAAACCAAGTATGTCTATGAAAAGTATCTACAGAGGCCATCAGCAACTTCTGTAGGCCATGTAAAGGTATGATGATGTGCAGAACAGTGGGGAGGAGGTGGATTAGTCAGGCTCAGTTACAGGTACTGAGATCTTTTCCTTTCAATCTAACCATTTTCCTTTTCCCACACTACACAGATATGCTTTCTAGGCCATCCAGGGTGGGTACTTGCTTGGAATACCACTGCTAGAAGACTGAATGAGGCCTAGGTAGATTTAAATAACATGTACCCCAGGGGTGCAACGAATGTCTGAAGACAATATAATATCCACCCTGAATGGGAAGTAAAAAAATACTAAATGCCTTACTTCCTTCTCTTTTCAGTCCTACTTACAGCACAAATGTATCAAAAACCAGGTACACATGGAAAGTACTGGGCCCAAGTGTTGTCACAGGGGAAGAAAAACTGTAATTCAAAGAAAAACTAGTCACTGAAAGAAAACTAATTACTGAAAGAATCTATCACTGTCTCTTGCCTGGCACAGGGAAAAAGGCCTTGGGAATGGTGACTCAGCGGAGAGAATTCAGAGTTTTTGTATAGATACCAGATTCAGGAGAATATCATGAAAATTCCTTTTTGGCAACAATCGGGAAGGGGGGAAGAGAGGAAAAGTGGAGTGAGGAGAAAGTGAGAGAGAGGAAAGATAGAGAGAGACGGGAGCAGCGACAAACTGACACGACATCAAGTAGTTAAACCATTCAGAAGTCTCTAAATTAAAATTCTCTGCAAGTAAAATAGAAACGAATAAATTGTCAGCAAGTGAGCTATGGCACTCAAAGTTATGTAGCTACGTGTGCAAATGCATTCCCCAAATGAGTTCCTTTTTCTCAAATCCCTTCTCTTCATTTTCTCTCCCTTTTCACCACCTACCCTTCTCCTACAACGGAGTAGTTGTGGGGGTGCCGGACAGAGAGGAAGGGAGAATAGGAATCAGGATTGCAACCTTCCCCCAGAGAAACCAGCCCTTTGCTGACTTGAGTGAGGATCGCGGAGAGAGCCACAGTCCTGGGAGGAAAAAGAAAAGCGTGGGCTCTGGGAGGAGTGGAAAGCTTGACCCCCAAACCAGCTGGAACCATGGCAAGCTTTAACAGTGCGCCTGCCTCTTTTCCCACCTGCTGCAGTCCCTCCCTGCCCGAGCTCTGTGGCTTCCAAACCACTTCCTTCCCCTAGAACCTCCGGACTTCGCTCCAGCTCCACTCTTCCAGGCCAGCTCCGGGGGCCCGAGCAGGAAGAGCTCCAGGCACCGCCAGGGCCACTCTGTCACTGCCACCACAGAAGCAGCAGGTTCTCGGGTAGCAGCAGAGGATGCAGTGGCTGGGAGAATCCTGCCCCTTCCCTTCCCTTTCCTCCCTTCCCCTCCCACCCTCTGACCAACCTCCCCTCCCCCTCCCCATTCTCCTAGGGCCGGCTCCCGCAGCTCTTTGCTTCTATTGGTGGGCATAAGCTTTGTGGGGCGGGGCCAACCCAGGCCGGTATCACATGGAAAGCCTCAAAAGAGCTGAGTATATAGCAGAGCACATAAGAACCCCGGGCCAGTGTAGCAGCTACCGTCACCTCCGCTAGCAGACTGTGCCTTTGAGAATTTGGAATTGCATTTTGCTCACTCGCTTTTTAAAATACCACTGGATCTTACATGCCTCTCTTTTCCCCACTTCCACTCTATGTCCCCATGCTTCTGAGCCAGCAACAGGTAAGGGCTACTGTGTATTTTCTTCCTCCCTTCCCTCTTGCAGTATGTCTCTCCTGGGGGAGCAGATCTGAGAAGGCCCCCTACTCTTCTTTTCTCAGCCCCTCTGCTTACAGAGGTCTACAACTGTCATTCCGGTGTGGTGCTCCCCCACGCGCCGGAATCCCATATCATGCCTGTAATGCCTGTAGTTTGTGTGTGCCCAGGAACATCTCCAGAGCTAAAAATACAGACATGCTTGGAACAGTTGAGTAATAAAAACAGATTTCTCTGCAGCATCTGTTTGTGCTCATAACTTCCACTGCACCAGCTGTAGAGAGATACCGAGTTGGGAGCAGGGGGTGAGGGTGTGTGTGTGTGTGTGTGTGTGTGTGTGTGTGTGTGTGTGTGTGTGTGTGTGTGTGTGTGTGTGTGTGTGTGTGTGTGTGCGCGCGCGTGCGTGTGCGTGTGTGTGTCCGTGTCCGTCCGTGTCCTCTCTAAGGAAGAGGGGGACCAGGGAATTGATACCAAACCTTAATAGTTCTATCGTTCGGTGTCTGATGTTTTATTTATTTATTTTCCTAGTAGTTTAGAGAAGTAATGTAGTTTAGAGAAGTCTCTGAGCAGAATGAGATTTCCAAAGTTGCTTTGGTGGACGGCTAGGTAAGTGGGAGGCTAACTTTCGTTGAACTTCAAATTGAAAAAAGCCCATTAAACTTTCCTCTGTTACAAGTTTTGCCTTTCATTTTCCTATGCAATGTAAACTATTCTTATTAATATTGATAATGCATAGTTTGGCAGCAGTGTAGTATCAGGGAAGGATATTGTGGTGGAATGACTGTTCTGAGGAAAGATTGCATCATAACACTGGTTTATCATGACAATTCAAAAAAGAGAGAGAGAGATAGGAAATAGCAGACTTTTTATGGTTGCCCATTTCATTAGTGTGTTAACCAGCTTATCTCTGGCTTCAAATTTACACAGATTTCCAGAAAACACAATTTACCTGTTGTGTAAATGATGAGGCCAGCTGAATGTTATCTGAAAACCTTTTTTTGCTTATGCAAAGGATGCATGTCTCTTGTATCCTTTATTATTATTTTTTCTTCCACATCTCTAATCAACAGGCTGTCAGGCTTCCTTTAACTAACCATTGTGTTATGCATTCTGTACCTTACCTTTATACTTGTTTGCTTTTCCATCCTAACTGCCAACATTCAACATCACCACCCCCCCCCCCACACACACACACAGACACGTTCCCATGAGTATTTAATTTATTTTACCATCATCTAGAAAATTTTTGTTGGGGAGGCAGGGTTGTGAAAGCTGGGGATGCATTTTCCCTAACTTCATTTTAATTTTTCATACTACGTTGTTCTTTCTTTCTTCTTTCCTCCCCCCCCCCCCTTTTCTTTTGGTTCAAATTGGTGGACATCAAGAATCTATTCTGAACACTCATTAAGATGGATTTTTGTTCTGAAAAAGCTTTAGGCTTGTCTAGAAGCACAAGTCGTGTATAAAACTAGTGAACAACTTTCAAACAACAGTAATACTGGCTAAAGTTCACTATACTTTTACCTGAGCATATTATTTAATGTTTAAATATTTTAACAAAGTGGATGTTTTAATGCTACCTGGGTATATCTGCTTCATTACATGCACTTGTGTTGAATGCACATATGTCTCAGTAGGTCAGAATTGTTCAGATAATTCTCAAATTGAGAAATGCCCACCCAGGATTTTCTCCTCTTCCCCTTCCTCCTCCTCCTCCTTCTCCTCATTTTCCTCTTCTGTTTACAGAGCTGTGAAGAGGTTGCCTTGCTAGCACTTGTGCTCACATAGCAACATGTGCCCAGAGCATACTCAGGGCTGGTCTGTATGGCGTCAGCTGGGGAATATCTGCTCTAAACGCTCATTAGCAGCCCTCCCTCACAGCCCAGTAGACTTATCTTTCCCTCCTATAAATTAGAAATTCTTGCATACTATATTCCTAAATTTTTCCCTGAGAATCATTACCTTGTGAAGAAAATCAGTGGTTAAACTGATATACTCCCATCACCAGTTCTTGCAATAAAGGAATTACTTCAAAGTTCTTTTATTTGACTCTTCTCCCCTCCTTCATCCTCCACAGACTTCATAGGTCTCATCTTCACAACTACCTAAAATTAAAGTGTAGGGAGCCCCCCCGCCCCCCATCCCTTACATTTAATTTTGTCTCAAGCCTATAAATAGACTTGACGTGAACAATGCCACATGTAGTTTCTCAGTTTCCCAGTGCAGCTTTCTGCTCTGCTTATTATGGACTGGGATAAAATTATGGGCTGATTCTGGAATCCCACAAACCTCCTTTACAGGAAAGAGAATGTATGGTTTGAGTGTTCATTAAATAGAGTAATGATGCCATTGAGTTCTAGAGATCAAGGAGATCAATGGATTCTCATTTTCTCACTTCCCCTCCCCTCACCTCACATCCCTTCTCTTTCTTTTACCAGAAGTTCATTTAAATTTATGCCTGATTATTCCTGGTTATTGAGCTTTATTTCATGATTTTTTTATTAGCTGCCTGTTTCCTATTAGATCTTGTTTTGGGTGTTCTGGTCACTCCATAATACACAGGCACACTGGCAAGCATGTCAGTCTTTACAGTGAAGTATGAAGACAGTTATTATATCAAACTCTGACACATGTCCTAGAGGATCATTACATAATCAATTCCAAGAAGCCAGCTATATCTACATACATGACTGAAGCTTAGGAACATCTTTCTTAGGTGCTGAAGGATATAATTTACCAAACTAGGTGTTTTTACTTTGTTTCGTTTTTTGCTTCCAATTTTGAAACATCTTAAGTTGTAACATTTTTTAAAGGATGCTTTGCATATGGAACAAATTCTACCAGTGAAAATAGAACAATAATGGTCACTCAGTGCAAACTCTTTTCAAGGGTCTAAATACAGAAAGCTATTCATAGGAAGCGGGTATTGTGTGCTTTGAGGAATTCAAACAAATGTCCCAGGGATAAGCTTTCTGGAGAGTCCCATGTCAGAGTTAGTGGATTTCCTATAGTTGATTGGGGAAAGAGAGGAGAGGGGGATATGGGGAAGGGTTAACCTGGAAATAGCACAGGAGCAAGGAAATAAACTAAGGAGGTTATCTGGTCATGTTACATATTTCTCTTTCTAAAGTTCTGCATGTATCTCTTGATGCACTTTTGAGCCAACCACGTAACTTGGACGTTACTGTGGAAAAACATTCCTTTGCTATAAAGGATTCTATATCCTCAGGAATGAGGAAATGTGTTCTTTTGTCCAAAGTGAAAACTTCACCCAGAAGTAGACAAAATATTGAAGCAGGTGGAAGGCTAGTAGTACAAACGCAAATCCTTTTCATAAAGTAACTTGAAGCCCCACACAAATTGGGCATCATTTAGGTGTCAAAAGCTGCCAAAAATGTAACACGCATCGGAATTTTCACAGATGACTAATCTCAGGAAATATGTGTTAGGGCACATTCTTGCATAATAATTTGGGAGAAGGAACAGGGGAGACAGAAAAAGTATAATAAAGCAAGTATGTGTATTTAGTAGAAAGATAACTTGTCTTTGTTTTTAAAATGAATGCAAATAAAATAATAACAAAAATAAAGACTTACTTGTATGAGTTGTAGTCTAAGCAGTTAAAAGCAGTATAATGGATATTTGCAGGTAGCATTGTATGTAGATTGAAGAATTAAAAAAAAATCTGGCCCCTCTCATCAGAAGATCCATGTATTTGTCTTCATGACAGTGGAGGTATATTTTAGTGTTATAAGGTTTGTAAAATGCCTTAATGCACTCTATCCCATGCACCAGATTGCCTTAATTATAAAAGACTGATTTGACTAAAAAACAAACAAAAATACCCCAGACAATCTATTTCTGGCACTGAATCAAATTAAAATGATTGTTTCAATAATTCTGAAAAGGAAAATATCTTGGACTATGAGGTTTCAGCTAATTTATCAAGGAGAAATAGATGACATGTAGCTGAGATGAAACATTGAAGTAAGTTGCTTTTATCTAGGAGAGAATAACATAAAAGGTAGAAGCTGTTTGATTATAATATTAAATAAAGCTGAGTGGTTTCTCCATAGGAACAAATAGCAAACAACAGTACTTTAGGAGAAAGCATCATTAATGATCTACCATGGCTAACTTTTTCCTGTGTGGGAGAACACCAAGAATTGGAGCAACATGAAATGAATTCAGCTATCAGTTAACTCATGCTCCAGCACCACACTGTTGAACTCCAAGCTTTTTGTTGCAAATGGTAGCTCCATCTCAGGAGAAACTCAAACTCCTATTGCTAGGCAACAGAATCATTCCTTATCCCCTAGAGCAAATTGCCTTTCAGTCAGAATCAGGGCTCTTATCTGCCCTTTCTGCATGGTGGCTGATTATTGAGTGATCTAGCAAGCCTAAACTGCTTTTGTAAAGTTGGAATCTAGTGAGATGAAGTGGATGGAAGGCTAGCTTCCAAGTCAGACATATCTGTCCAGCTTTGATACAGATTGGTTCTGTGACCTTGAGCAAGTCACTTACCCTCTTAATGCCTCTAGGCAAGACTTTAAGAATGTAAGTTACTGAATATGTGCTGACCAGCATTGGTAGGGGGAATTTCCTCACCCAGGAGCCCTTTATGCATATGAAATCACAGGCCTAGCCTCTGTCACTATCATCAATGTTGCTTGCTCATTTATACAAGATGAACTCTGGTTTTTAAGTTCAACTAGATGGTAATCTTTTTTTTTAATTCCCATGTTGGATCCACAATTCCATTGGTACTCTAGGTACGGAAACCTAGTGAGTAGAGAGAGTTCTGACCTTAGACTCAGGGAGACCTGGGTTCACTTCCTGCTAAGAATAACTTGGTTGTTGTGTCACTCTATGAAAGTCACTTAATCTCTCTTAACCTCAGTTTACTCGTTAAGGTGAGGATTATAATAACGATCTCATTAACATCTTATAGAATTATTATGGGAATCACATGTGGTGATGTATATAAAGCAGCTTGAAATCCTTGAAGTACTATGTAAACATTAATGACTGCTACTCTTAATATTTTGCACCCATATGATGTTACCTAAATATCTATTAGTTGTTTCTTTTTAGTGAACTTTTTAGCCTTAGAACAACCTTCCCAGGTTGACAAGTGGAATACATTAGAATATACCAACAAGGGAAGGAAGGAGCAAAAAGGGTAATGTGAGGCAGAGCAATGGGAAATTGCTTACTCAAGATCATTGACAGTGCCAGAAGTCTGAAGTTTTGATGAGAAGACCCTATAACTAATCACTAATCCATATTTACAGTTTCACACACTGACATCTCAAAAAGCATGAAAGAGATAATCAGAGGGACAAAATATTAAGGGTTGGGAAGGGGGAAGGAAAGGACATGACAAATTTACATCACATCCTAAGAAAATGTTAAAACTTTTCAGGAAATATAAAAACAACTGATTTTTGACAGGAGTTCAACTTCACAAGATTATGCATAGTTCTTTATTTTCTAATTCATATATATATATATTTTTTTTTTGCAGAGCATATTCTCCAGATGACACATAAATTGCTAAGGTAATATCTGCATGTCAGTAGAAAATCCTTGGTAGACCCAAGGCACCTGGAGACTCCCATCTCTACAATTTTCTTTTCTTTTCTTTTTTTTGTGTGTGTGTTCTTAGCATTCAAAACTGTTTCTTCAAAGGGTTCTGCAGAAACTCAGACTGTTTTCTAAAGCAGAATCACTTCAGTCCACAGCAGAAGCGATGGGCAGTGTACGAACCAATCGCTATAGCATTGTCTCTTCAGAAGAAGATGGCATGAAACTGGCCACCATGGCAGTTGCAAATGGCTTTGGAAATGGGAAGAGTAAGGTTCATACTCGACAGCAGTGCCGGAGTCGCTTTGTCAAAAAAGATGGCCACTGCAATGTCCAGTTCATCAACGTGGGTGAGAAGGGACAGAGGTACCTGGCAGATATCTTTACCACATGTGTGGACATACGTTGGCGGTGGATGCTGGTCATCTTCTGTCTGGCTTTTGTTCTCTCGTGGCTGTTCTTTGGCTGTGTGTTTTGGTTGATAGCACTACTTCATGGGGACTTGGATGCACCTGATAACAACAAAGCATGTGTATCTCAGGTCAGCAGTTTTACTGCTGCCTTCCTTTTTTCCATCGAAACTCAGACAACAATAGGCTATGGCTTCAGGTGTGTCACTGATGAATGTCCCATTGCGGTTTTTATGGTAGTGTTCCAGTCCATCGTGGGTTGCATCATTGATGCTTTTATCATTGGTGCAGTCATGGCTAAGATGGCGAAGCCAAAAAAGAGGAATGAGACTCTTGTGTTCAGCCACAATGCTGTGGTTGCCATGAGGGATGGAAAACTGTGCTTAATGTGGCGTGTGGGGAACCTTCGGAAAAGCCACTTGGTGGAAGCTCATGTACGAGCACAACTCCTCAAATCCAGAATTACATCTGAAGGAGAATACATCCCACTCGATCAAATAGACATCAATGTGGGGTTTGACAGTGGAATTGATCGTATATTTCTTGTCTCTCCAATTACAATAGTCCATGAAATAGATGAAGATAGTCCTCTGTATGACTTGAATAAACAGGACATGGACAATGCAGACTTCGAAATTGTTGTAATACTAGAAGGGATGGTAGAAGCCACTGCTATGACAACACAATGTCGTAGCTCTTATTTGGCAAATGAAATACTCTGGGGTCACCGCTATGAGCCTGTCCTATTTGAGGAGAAACACTACTACAAAGTGGACTATTCGAGATTTCACAAAACATATGAAGTGCCCAACACACCCCTTTGTAGTGCCAGAGACTTAGCAGAAAAGAAATACATCCTCTCAAATGCTAATTCCTTTTGCTATGAGAATGAGGTCGCACTCACTAGCAAAGAGGAAGATGACAGTGAGAATGGTGTGCCTGAGAGTACTAGCACAGACACACCCCCTGACATAGATCATCACAACCAGGCTGGGGTCCCCCTAGAGCCCAGACCATTAAGGCGAGAATCAGAGATATGACCAATTGGCTTATCTTTCAGGATGTGACTTTAAAACACAGTCTGTTGTTGGTCAAAGGCACATTAGGCTGAAATTTGGCCTAAACAGTTTGCAGATGACGGTACTGGTGAAGAGATATATCAAGGCAAGCAGCCGCAGGGGATTGAGGCTGGTATAAGGGTTTCAAAGGGAAGATTGCAAAGTTGGAGCATTAATATAAAGCACTAACATGTCTTCGCACGATCAGATGGCACATATATGTTGTAGAATAAATTATTATTTTTGAGATAAAACTTGAACTTGCAGGCAAGTGTTGGTAAGGTTTGCAACTTTTCTAGGATACTAATCTAGGGAACACGAATGTTTTTAATGGCATAACAAAGGCAAGACTCTGCCTTAATTTTTTTGAAAAAAAAAAGCTGCTGCTAACTACATGAACAAAAATTATATTTTTGTTGTAGTGTAGTTTTTATTTTGTATAATTTAAAAATCAGTGTTGGAACTTTGGTGAAAGCTCACAATACTCTTCAAAGTGGCAAATACTTGGCTAGCAGATGCCAAACCAAGAGCTGGAACTTTTGAGGCCAGTAGATTTTTTTCTCTAGAATGGCTTTTTCTCTCCCTGGTTACATAAGGGGCATTATGTAATGCAAGCCAAACAGTAGCTTCCAAGGATCTCTTCTCCATGATTTTTAATGAGTTATCTCAAATTGTAAGTTAAACTACCTAAAAAAGAATACCAAAGATAATGCATAATTTTGCACAGTTGAGCTTACTTTCAAAAGGAAAACTAAAAATAAGCAACAATAACAACAACAACAAAGACCAGTCTGCTTAGAAAAAACAAAACAGGAACTTCACATCTTAAGCCTCAGTAGACTGGAACTGCCCCATCACTTTGCACCTTATTCAGAAGACAGAGCATGAGACATAGAGCCTAGGAAAGTGCAACATTTCCCTCCTTAATGAAACTCCGTTATTTTTAGGGGAGAAGGAAAAAGGAAGTGAAATTTCAAAAGATACACAGAGGGGGAAAAAATGACACAAACCGACATTTGTTCTCTGCTTGTTAGGTAACATCAAGCAAGGCTGCTTCAGAAGGTCAAGTGGGTTGTTTTGGTTTAGGTTGGGGTTATTTTGCACATTCCAAAACTGCTTCTAAGAGGTAGTGTCCTGGTCTAGCTGAGTCTACATTCTGAAAACTGAGCCATCCAGCAGGAAAAAGAGGCCATGACTGAACCCCCATGACACTTTCCAGTTCCAGTTACACTCAAGCCAGGCTCAGATGAGGCACCAAGCTGCACCCTGAGGTCACTTTCTCTTCCTAAGGGCATCTGGGAAGGGCTGTACGTGTCACATAGATCTGTAAATGACAGGAAGGTAAATAAGGGGAAGGTGTGGACGTGCCACTCTGATGCAAGCACAGGAAGAAGGGGGGAAAGGTTGTTTTATTTATTATTATTATTATTATTATTATTATTATTGGCCAAGGGAAGAGTGACAAAATGTAATCATTTTCTAGGGTCAAAAAAAAGCATTTAAACAATAAGCAAAATAAGGAGTGAAGGGGATGATTCTGTCAAAGAGTTGTTTTCTCCTTCATTTTTCATACTCATTTGAGTGTACACTCAGTGTTGGTCATTGTCTCCCATGGAGCCCTAAAGCATATATACATATATATATTTTTTTAATTGATATGCTGGTTTCTCTGAAGGCTATTCTTCTGCCTTATTTGCTTTAAAACCTCCTGCCATACTAGCTCCATAAAGAGACTTAGATGTTTGCTTTGAAATCCCTCATCTGAGTCCTATGGTTACTTACTTCCCCCACTCCACCCCACCCCACCCCCCATCCTATCTTTATCTAAGTCTTGAAGTCGGCTCTTATGGTATTAGATCACTGTATGCCATTAAAAAATAGCCTGTTCTGATGTCATAGTTTTTTAAATGGACATCTCTGATGATCTCTGGTCACTGAACATCTCTACCTAAAGGAAATACCTACAGCAGCCTGTGGCATCTGCCATCTCCATGGTTCTGAAACTGGGGAAACTTGCTTTGGAAGAATAAATCTAGATATAAAAGAGAATGGGAGATACTGCAGAGGGAGGTATGGGGAGAAGGAGAGGCTTTTAAAAAAAAGAGGGGGAGCAGTAGGGCTTAGGAATTGAGGGCACAAGGAAAGAACAGAGAAATGGATGGTCCTTGGCAATGAAGGCAAATGATTGCTTTAAGTGCTGCTATATGGGAACATCCTTGCAAAGTATGACAGCAACAAACCAAAGAGTATTCAGTGACATGTAAAAAAATGAAGACACCATTGAGAAGTAGATAGGCTCAGTGGAGGTTATTTCCCCCCTCCTACTTACTCCCCCCCCACCCCAATACTCAGAACCACCACTTAGAAGATTTGAGATAGGTGAAAGGGGTTGGGGTGGGAGGAGTAAGGACTGAAAGTGGCATATTTAAGTTTATTTCTAAAAGAAAAAAATTAAAATTTCTGCTGCACAGGTTTGGGGTTTCCTTTTTTTCACAAAAAACTTTTGCAGAAAATACATTTTTAAAAGTGTACATTTTATACAGTTTATCAGATATTTTCATATTTAAAGCCAAATGTAAATAGATGTCTGTAAAGAAAAAAAATGCCATAGGAAGTATAAATTTCAGTGCAACAAATTTTGTTAGCTAGTACCTGTATGCTACTGGTTAGCACGGTTTTAGCAAATATTCAGAAACCTTATAGGGCTCTTAATGCTATGGGTTTTTGTTATTTATTTAAGCACGGACTTTTAATTTGAAAATATTTTCTAGTTGCAGGCATTTTAAACAAGCTTTCAGATGGCTAATTTGTCAACAATGGAGACTTAGACAATGCACTGCTCTCCTTGCTGTATTTGTTTTCCTTTTCTTTTTTCTTTGCTTTGAACTCTTTGTATTTACTGACTGGATGTTAGAAGTTTCCTTACAGAACTTGCAAATCTGACACTTGGGTGCAGGTGGGAGCCACTGTGAAAGTGATAAATATAAATCTCAGAGCCTTCTGGGTTCCTCAAGTGTGGCTTCTTTATTTGCAAGCACAACTACCGTTGGCCTTACTTAGAATTGTTCCTCCTGACACTGCTTTAACCCCTTTCAAAGATGGTATGGTTCAGAGACTTGGGTGGGAAGTTTTCCCCCTGGGTTTCTTGTTATATATTTATATTTTTGTTAATGGGGGAAGAGAAGACTCAGACATAATGACTATATTTTGCTAAGTGAGACAAGAAGTTTTCTATCCTTCAAAGAGAATACTTGAATGAGACATTTTAATGTCATTAAAAATAACACTGCAGCCATTTCCAAATTCTGAAGTTATTTTTCCCCCCTTATCTCATTCTTGGTTATTATTCACTACCACCACTACCACCACTACCACCATCACCTCCTCCTCCTCCTCCTCCTTTTCATCGGATTAGAAAGTGCTGATTAAGTTTTGCTTAATTTGATCTATTCACTTCCAGCAACTTATCAAATTAATTCAATTAATCACCCCCATTCCACCCACCAAAGACAGGATCTGCTGAGTTTTCTTAGATTAAGTTCTGGTTTTCATGTTGAAATTATAAGGTAAAAAACCAGAAATTCTATATCATAGAATCTTTCAGACTCTCACTGATTGTTCTCTTATTAAAGATAAAGAGTGTTATACAATGCCCACCATTCCTTTTCCAACTAGATCTGTTTTCCTATAACTGGCTTTCAGCTCTGGCAAGATGAACAACCCAGGCATTTGACAATCCTTGTACATTACTATGTTCTTGTTTGCCATCTTTTTTTTTTGTATCAGTCTTCCTATTGTACTGCACAAATCATGGATTGTACATATTTTTATATGTTATGTCTTATTTTATTATTTCTAAATAAAATTCCAAAATATTAAAAAAAACCCTTATCTTAAGTATTTTTATACTTCCTTAAAAAAAAACACATAACACTAATGAATGGACAATAGGCTAGGACACAATGGAAAATCTAACACTTAATGGGACATAATCCCTAAAGCCTGGGATGAATGGGTGAATTGAAATGTAAAGAAGAGGCAGGTGCAGTGAAATAGCAAATTAACCTAATCTAATGTAAAAGGAGGCCTTTACCTTCCTCTTAGTCTAGAGCCAAAAACATAAAGAACCATGCTCAGGTGACATGGGCAGGAGGGTGGTATTTTGCATATAAAGCAGAGAAGAGCTTGGAAGTATTTAGGAAGCTTTAAACAGAAAGGTATTTTCCCCCCTTTCTAAGTATTCTATTTTTAGGGGAAGAATGATGGACTAAAAGCTCTTCTCAGAGTCAAAGAGACCTCAGATCCAGTTCTTCCTCTGATATTTACTGGTTTTATGACCCTGGGAAAGTTACTGCACCAGAAAAACTCTCCTCCAAAAGGTGACATTTGAACTGAGTCTTGAAAGAATCCAGGGAGGCTCAGAGGCAGAATCGGGTGGGGATTGGGTCAATCTATTCCCTATCCCTAAGCATTCTATTTTATTTTCCACATAGCTTTGAAGGTAAGTAAATCTGCTTTTATTTGATTTTCTTTTGTCTTGTCACTTGATTTTCAGGACCGTGTGCCTCAAAAACCATTTTACAGTGGGGACTGGTATCCAAATTTTTGTCAATCAACTAGCAAATTCTGGGGAAACAATGAAAGGCAAAAAAACCAAAACAAAACAACAAAAAAAAAAAACCAAAGCCAACAACAAAACAGAAAAACAAACCAGTCCCTGCTCTCAAGAAGATTCCACTCTAATGGTGGGAAAACATGGAAACAAATATGTACTATATAAGCATGACACAGACAGGATGAATGGGGGAGGGTGTAGTTTCAGAGGGAAGGAACAAGTATAATGACCAGGAAACACATTTTTTTCTGAGAATTGAAGGAAGTCAGGGAAGCTGGAAGGCCCAGAGGAGGAGGAATAGTGTTTGAGGCAAGGGGAAAAGAGAGTATAAATGCTTAGAGGCCAGAAATGTAGGGTCCTGTGGGAGGAACTGTAAGGAGACCAGTGTCACTGAGTATATACATGGAGGGGAGTAACATTTAAGAAGACTGGAAAGATAGGAAAGGGTCAGATTTTTAAAGACAAAAAGGATTGCATATTTGAACCCAATCCTAATTTGTGATGAAATAATTTTAGGTTTAAAACTTCTGACTCATTGACAAAAAATTTACATCCTGCTGGGTTCTTTGTTCCTCTATCAAGATGTACAGCTGCCTTACAAACTGCAGTCTTAGAGAACTGCCTCAAGAGAAAGACTAATAATATGCCCCTGATCACAGTGTGTGTCAGAGATAGAACCTGGACCCAGGTCTTCTGACTCCAGTAGGAATGTTTTCCTAATCACTTCCACAGTTTAGGATATATTTAGGAAGATCCCCTATTTGACCCTGAACACGTGGAAATAAAAGTGCCAATGAAGCTTTGGTACCAAGGACCCTGTGGGAAGTGTTCTCACATAATCATAGAATTCACTATCCACATTAATACAAAACACCAAGTCCTTCAGCTTGGCATAGGTATGACTCATAGGGATTGGGCCTGTGATTTTGTTGCTATGGGTAACCCCAAGGTGAGGAAACACCTGCCAGCAATGCAGGTCGACACCTTCTCTGCAATTTATAGCATTAAAGAGTTGTCCAGAACCCTGAAAGTATAAGTGATTTGTACAGGATCCTACAGCCAGTATGTGTCAGAGATAGGACTTAAACTCTTATCTTCCTATGTGGTAGACCAGGTCTCAATCTACTTCCCCATGCTGTCTCATATAACTAGACACAGACTTGTTAAAACATGCTGTTTACAAACAAAGCATCTGTTTTTATTTTAGGCAGGCATGTACACATCCCAAAGGCAACACTCTGATAGCCCCTTAGCCCTTGGCAACAGAGATATCAAATGACAAACATTACCTCTGCAAGAAAAAGATTTGGGTGTTAGACAAAGTATAACATACATGCCAGGTGTTTTCTCCTGTTTGGTCAGGCACTGCTGAGTGCCGCATGGTCAGCAAAGCCTTGCCCTGCTTTTCTCCTCACCTTCCCTCTACAAACTTTTCCAAATTTGGGTGAAAGTTTCAGCAGGCATCTCTTGGCAATATTCAGTCTTGTTGGCAGCCAAATAAGACCTCCCAGGGGTTGTCATAGAAATCAGCAGAAGCACCAATGTCTGTAAAATCTTTAATTTCATCTGAGCGACTTTATTGAAGAAAAACAACAAAAAAGAGCTGTCCAGGGAGGAAATTATCTAGAGAGCTGTGTGTCAAATTACAAATTGCTCTTTTAAATTAAGTATGTGAGTGGTTTTGCCTCTTACAATATTGTGGGATAAATTATGTAGATCTATCTGGAAGAAATCTCTGAGGTCGTGTAATCCAACTCCCTCTTTCTTCAGATGAGAAAACAGAGGACAAGTGAGGTTAAATGACTTGCCAGGGTCATATAGATAGTGTTATAGGAGAAATTTGAAGCCAAGATTTCCGATTCCAGAGCCAGTTCCCTTTCCACCATCCCTCACTGCTTTCTAAAACTTTAGGACCTTTATAATTCAAACTGCAAACTTGAGACATACTTAAAGAGACCTTTCAGTTTGGACCCTGAGACGTTACTCAATTTGACTGGGATCCTGGCAGTGTAGTTGCAAAGGAAACTAACTTGTAAACTTCCAAGCACCATATAAATGTGAGTTATTGCTGATACATTTTATCATGAAGTGCTGTTGTTAAGGCTCACCTTTCTAATTTCATTTTGTCTCATTCCTGAAAGTTTAGTGGGGAACATTTGTTTGGACTTAAATGATTATATATCTAGCCACATGGGTTCATTGTGAGCTACTGATTTAAGCATAGGATGTTCTAAAACTTCTTGTGTGTTTACACTGATTCTGTAAGATAATTAAGGGCCAGGAGAATGCCCCAAAAAGCAATTAGAAGAGGAATTCAGCAAAGCATTTTTTGCTCTGCTATTTAAATATCTCTACATAAATTAAGGGGTGGAGGAGGTAAAAAGGTGAAAAGACACAAAATACTTCAATAATGCAGCTGGAGTAAAATGCTTCTGCTTTACCAAAGCCTTCCTATGGTGGTCATATTTAAGATGATGGATAGTCTCATCATTCCCTTAAAGTAGCTGTTGAGTTAAGTTAGTTTCTGCCAAAAGAATAATTTATTTCTCCTTAGTATTTAGTGGCAGAATACATTACGGAACACAGGGCAACGTGACAACATGATGTGAGAGATGAGTTGTTCAGTGAAATAAAAGTTTGCTGTGGTATCTGAGGCCTTGAATTTGGATGCTGGCTATTCAACTAACTAGCTGCATGACAGTAGGTAAGTTAATTCCCTTCTCTGCGACTAATTTTCCTCATTTGTAAAGTTACAGGGGGTGAATTAAGTTCGGACATTCTCAACCTAGAATCTGCAAATATTTTAATATATAGTTTGAAAATTGTATTTCAATATGATTTGTTTCCTTTAAAATCTTATATATTGAAAGAATTTAAAAACATTATTCTAAAAAGAGGTCCATAAACTTTACCACTTCCCAAAGGTGTCATGGAACAACAACAACAAAAAATGAACAATCCCAAACTAAATTATCTCTAAGGTCCCTTCTGAGTCTAAATCAATGATCCCATAATAATTCTGTACTTAGCTTCTAAAATTCTTCATGGTGATTTCCATGAGGTGGGTGTAGAATTAATTTACATAGGGAAATGCAAAAGTACAAGGTAAACTTGATGGACAGGAATTTTGTTCTGAGACTTGTGGAATTTTACAGACAGAAATTTGTTTTTCCTTGATTTTCTCCTATTTGGTCACTTGATTTTCAATACTATGTGTCTCAAAAAAAAACATTTTACAGTTTGTTTGACATCCTGTTTTTATATTGATTAGTAATATTCTTGTAGGAGAGAAATTTAATTCTTAAGTGAATCAAGTATCTAAGGATCTTTTTGTATTTTAAGAACTGGCAGCCTAAAGATCCACAACTTTACAGCATTGGTAGGCTCATGTTCAAGTCTATTAATAACCTGACATGTCATGACACTCAAATATCCTGTCAAACTTGACCTTACAGAATAGAAACCCTGATCTTTGGAAGTATCCAATGTAGGAAATGTATTATTTTAAGAATATGTTTTCTATAGACAGCTCTTTGTGTCTAGCAATATATAACAAAACAAAGACTCTCAAACCATGCCTTATAAAAACCAGGCCAGAAGTACTCTCAAATTTTTCTTAAAATTAATGCCATACAAACAGAATGAGTTTATGCAAAGAGATTTTATACATTTGATGATCCACACATTTGAAGAAAAAAATGATGGAACAAAAACTTCTAAAGAATATACAGTATCCTTGAAGACTTCTTGTGAAGTGAGAAATGGAAATTATTCTCTCTTAATGAAAATGACACAATTAGTTTAAATTCTGGGTCCCAAGTGGAAAGATTTCAAAAACTTTCCATTGAGACACACACACACACACACACACACACACACACACACACACACTTTCACTTACTTAGGTAATGAGACGGCCTTAATTCTCTTAAAGCAAGGCTGACTACATGACACTCTCATGGTTCTGACCTTACAGAATCAGAAGAGAATGTCCACTATTGTTGACTCAAACCTATATTCTAATGTGTTTTTCCCCAAGGTTAAACACCAGTAATGAGCACACTGGTTCAACTTACCCAAGTGACATCAATTAACTTTTGCAAAGGGATATTTACTGCAAAGGTATACAAATGTGGAGAAAGAAGTCGGAGGAGCAGGAATCACATTAATCTCATTCTTATCCAAACCAGACAAAAGAAGGTTGAACAAATCTTGTTTGTGTGTCACATATACACAGAGTTTCATGTAGAAATATATTAAGTACAGCTGGAAAACAATGAGGGAGAAAGAAGAGAGATTAACAAGGGGGAATAAAGTTTCAGAGTGAAGAATTACAAGCAAAACAAACTTCAACTTTGGAGTTGAGATAAAATTAAATGAATAAGAGATGAAATTAGAGAAAATAAAGTAAAGATTCATTGATCAGAGTATTGGGTGATAAGAAGAGAGGAGTCAATGAAGTTAATGCAGATCACTTCAAGTAGTATTGAATTTTTCCCTCTCTTTCACTATATTCATATTTGCAAAAGGATAATGGAGTTGGGTGATGGGAATATGAAAAAGTTTAATAAGATATGATGGAAGGAACTAGACAAAAAATAATAATTGTGTTGATTAATGGAATGAATTCACTCATAAATGAAGATAGTAGAATGAATTAGAAATCAGATTCCAATATTATTGTGTAAAGGCAATATACTTTAAACATAAAGATTCACATAGCTAAAATAAGGGATTAAAAAAATTTATTATGCTGCACAAATGCAAAAAAAGCAGGAGTAAGTAATCATGATTTTAAATAAGGAAGCAATGCAAATAAACATGATTAAAAGAAATAAGGAAAGATTACATTATTCTTAAAAGGATCAGACAGTGAACTAATATATTCACTGCATGCAATCTTAAGGAAAAGTTAATTTAATTTCTGGGAAGTGGATAAAGGGAATAAACATTAACATAGCACCTATTATTTGCCAGGTACTATACTGAGAACTTTTACAAATATTATCTAGTTCATGTTTGAAGTCAGTGGGGAACGAACAGATAGAGGAGGAAACTTGATTATTCCATTAGTCAATAAGCATTTCTAATGCATTTTAGGAAAATTACACAGGCATCTGAGTGAAAGGTGTTCATTCTGTTTAGGTTTAGTTGTTCTGGGTACAACATTCTGTTGTACTGTGTTAGCAAAGCAAGGCAAAAAGACAGTTCCTGTCCTCAACAAGCATATATTCTAGTGGGGGGGGGGCAGCATGCAAATAATTACATATGAATAAGATGTAATGTGATAGGGAAGATTAGATCATATACAACAGAAAGCTTTCACATCATTAATATAATGAATAGCAGAATTGTTATGTTAAGAGAAATAAGAGTAATGAGCTTCTTTGCAAAGTGTTAAAGGAAAATTAAGGACCAAGATCATTAGCTAAGGTGCATTTCTCTAATTATTCATAATTTAGAGGCTTTTTCATATGACTATAAATAACTTTGATTTTTATTCTTCTGAAAATTGCCTATTCATATCCTTTTACCATTTATCAATTGGAGAATGACTTGTAATCTTACAAATTTTACTCACTTCTCTATATATTTCAAAAATAAATATTAGATAAACTTGATATAATCTCTCCCCCATCCCCAACTACTCCATTCCTGTTTTTCTTCTAATCTTGGCTGCATTGGTTTTGTTTGCACAAAAACTCTTTAATTGGAAATAATTAAAGTTATCCATTTTATATCTTGTATTACTCTCTATCTCTTGTTTACTCATAAATTCTTCCTTTATTCATAAATCTGACAGGTAAAATATTCCATGCTCTCCTAATTTGATTGTGATATCACCCTTTATGTCTACATCATGTACCCATTTTGATATTATTTTGGTATATGGTGTAAAATGTTATTCTATATATGGTTTCTACCAAACTTCTTTCTAATTTTCCAGCATTTTTAGTCAAATAGTGAGTTCTTGTCATAAAAACTTAGATCTTTGTTTTTTGTCAAGCACTGGATTGCTGTGGTCACTTGCTAATGTATATTGTGTACCTAATCTATCCCACTGTTTCATCCTTCTCTTTCTTAGCTAGTACTAGATTATTTTGATTATTGCCAATTAGCAATATACTTTGAGATCTGATACTACTTACCTTCCATTACATTTTTTCATTAATTCCTTTGATATTTTTGACCTTTTGTTCTACCAGATGAATTTTGTTATGATTATTTTCTAGCTTCATAAATTCATTTTTGTTAATTTGATTGGTATTTCAGTTAACAGATAAATTAATTGAGGTAGAAATATAATTTTTAATATATAGTCTCAGCCTATCTATGAGCAATTGATATTTTTGCATTTGGTCAGATCTGATGTTTTTCTGTGGAAAGAATTTTGTAATAAATGTTCAGATAGTTCCTGAAATTGTCCTGGCAAGTAGACTCAACATATTTTATTTTATTTGCAGTCATTTCATTGTTTTTTTTTAATTTTTCAAATGCTTTATTCATTTCTGATTTATATAATTCATTTCTGCCATATTTTGAGTTGCAAATTTTCTCCCTGTTTTTCCCCTAACCACCACCCCAAAATAACAGTCCCACAGGATATCTCCTCCTCCAATCTGCTCTGCTCTCTCCCATATCATCTCTCATAACCCCTTTGACTTTTCCAGTAGGGCGTGGTGAATCTCAATGCCCCACTGTCTGTATAGCTTATTCCCCAATTATGTGTAAAATAATAACAATAATAGTGTATAAATATGTATGTATATATGTATGTATGTGTATACATGTGTGTATATGTGTATATATATATACATATATATATATATATATATATATATATATATATATATATATTTGAACACTTGATTTTAAAACTTTAAATTCCAGATTCATTCCCTAACTCCCTTGTCATCCACCCTTACGGGGGAGATAAGCAGTTCAGTATAAGTTGTACATGTATAGCTAATTCAAAACATTAACATAGTGGATATATTGTAAAAGACTGACTATATTTCCTTCCCACCTACCCCACCTCCCACTTGTTCTGTTTTCTACTTTGATCCTGTCCCTTTTCAAAAGTGGGGGCTTGCAACTTCCCTGCCCCCCCAGCCTGCCCTCCCTTCCATCATACCCCCTCTAATCCCCTTTGCCCCTACTCTCCTGTAGGGTGAGATACCCTATTTAGTATGTATTTCATTCCCTCTCTGAGCCAAATTCAATGAGAATAAGGTTGACCCATTCCCTTTAGCCTTCCTATTTTTCCCTCCATTGTAAGCCTCTTCTATACGAGATAGTTTAGCCCATTCTGTCTCTCCCCATCTTCTCTCATTATATTCCTCTATAACCTCTTAACTTCACCTTTTAAGTATCATCCCTTCCTATTAAACTGGTCCTGTGCCCTCTATCTATGTATACCTGTAAACATATATATATATTCTCATATGTATTCATATGGCCACATACCCTCCGATATAGACATATATATGTATGTATATGTTTGTGTATATATGTAATGTAATGTAATATCATATGATATGATATGATATAATATAGTATAGTATAGTATGGTATAATATAATATAATATAATATAATATAATATAATATAATATAATATAATATAATATAATATAATATAATATAATATAATATATTCCCTTCAAATATTTTCATCCTTAGAAATGTTTCATCAGTTACAATTATTGTTTTTCCATGTAGGAATGTTAATAGTTAAACTTTGATAAGTTCCTTATGATTTCTCTTCCCTGTTTACCTTCTCATGCTTCTTGTAACTGGATGTCAAATTTTCTATTCAACTCTGGTTTTTTCATCAAGAATGCTTGAAAGTCCTCTATTCCACTGAATGACCATATTTTCCCCTGAAACATGATACTCAGTTTTGCTGGGTATATGATTCTTGGTTTTAATCCTAGCTCCTTTGCCCTCCAGAATATCATATTCCAAGCCCTTCGATCCCTCAGTGTAGAAGCTGCCAGATCCTGGGTTATCCTGATTGTGTTTCCACAGTATTCAAATTGTTGCTTCCTGGCTACTTGTAATATTCTCTCCTTGATCTGGGAATTTCAGAACCTGTCTATAATATTCCTAGGAGTTTTATTTTTGGGATCATTTTCAGGATGTGATTGGTGGATTCTTTCAACCTCTATTTTGCCCTCTGGTTCTAAAACCTCAGGGAAGATTTCCTTGAGAATTTCTTGCAGGATGATTTCTAGGTTCTTTCTTTGATCATGACTTTCAGGTAGTCTAGTAATTTTTAAATTAACTCTCCTGGATCTATTTTACAGGTCAGTGTTTTTTTCCAATGAAATATTTCACATTGCCTTCTAATTCTTTCATTTGTTTGGATCCATTTTACAGCACAGTGATTTCTCATAAAATCATTAGCTTCCATTTGCTCCAATCTAATTCTGAAAGAATGATTCTCCTCAGTGAGGTTTTGAGATTCTTTTTCCATCTGGCAAATTGGGTTTTTTAAGGCATTCTTCTCCTCATTGCCTTTTTGAGACTCTTTTGCCATTGAGTTAGTCTATTTTTTTAAGGTGTTATTTTCCTCAGTCAGGTTGTTGACTCTCATTTTGTAATTTTCTTGCTTTGTTCTCATTTTTCTTCCCAATTTTTCATCCACTTCTCTTATAGGCTTCTTAAGGTCTTTTATTCCCTGTAACCAGCTTGTATTTTCCTTTGAAGCTTTTGGTGCAGGAGTTCTGACGTCACTGTCTTCCTCCTCTTCCATGCTTTGATCCTTTTTGTCCCCCAAATAGGAGTCTAATGTTGGATTCTTCTGTTTGCTTTGCTTCCTTTGCCTGGTCATGTTGCCACTCAATTACTTTTGGGCTTTTTGCCATAGTAGGACTCTGCTACCAGACAGGGAAGCTTCGTCCCAAATGTTGGGGTTTTATCAGCTGCTGGAGGTATTATTTGGGTGCCCTCTCTGAAGCCTCCACAGGCTCTGGCAAGTTGGTCTCACACCCCAGGACCTCCAGCCTAGACTGCAATCCAGATCCAAGCAGGTTAAAGCAAGAGTGATTACCCCTCAGACTGGTTGCTTGGTCCCCCTACAGTCTGCAGGCCATGAGCTGAACCTGTCATGTGGGCGGTGGCTGTGCTGCTGCCTTCAGCAGCTTTTTGCCCTGGGGGCAAAAGCTGAAGTTCTCCCAACTACCAGGTCCCAAAGTCCACATTGCACTGATGTCTCACTTTGTCCTTAGCATCTATGTGTTGATAATTTTGGACTGCCACAGCTGCTCATGATCTGGAGACTCTCCAGCCAGCAGCTGGTCAGGCCTGCCCTGTGGCTAAAACCTGGGGCTCCCGTGGAGCTGGGCTAGGCTCACAGAGAGCCATGCTGATTGATTCCTGCCTGCCTGCCGGGCTGTCCTCAGCAGGAGGTTAGCTTTTCTGTGTCATTTTGTGGGTTCCATACCTCTAAACGTTGTTCAAAGTCCCTTTTTACATGGATTGGAGGTGGTTAGAGGTGGATCTGCAGGGAGGTCCTGTTTCTACTCTGCCATCTAGACTCTGCACCCCTGCAGTCATTTTAAATTGAAATTCTCTTTCTACTTTAAGATGCTAGATATTGTCAGTACCATATAAATATGCTTATGATTTTTGTGGGTTCATTTTATATCTTGCAACTTTGCTGAGGTCCTTAATTATTTCAACTAGTTTGTAGTTGATTCTCTAGTATTCTTTAAGTATACCATCATATTATTTGCAAAGAGAGATAGTTTAGTTTCCTCATTGCCTGTTCTAGTTCCTTCAGTTTTTTTCTTCTCTTATTATTACAGCTGATTGCTATCCTTTCTAAACTAACAGGTGCCAAGTTCCCAAATAATAAACGTAAACCTACAAATATTCCTGAAATTTAAACAATTTAATATTACTGGAGCTAGAGGATCAGTACAGAAAGAATTGTTTTTCACAACTGCCTGAACAAATTGTTGATACTTTTAAGAATAATAGGGGATTTCTTTTGAGGGGGAAGGCAAGGCATTTGGGGTTAAGATGCCCAAGGTCACACAGCTCTTAAGTCTGTCAAGTGTCTGAGATTGAATTTGAACTCAGGTCCTCCTGACTCCAGGGCTGGTACTCTATTCACTGCACCACCTAACTTCCCCAAGAATAATATTTTAATAAATATTGACATATACTCACTAAAATCACATATAATAAAAGTTTTAAAAATAGATATGTAGTAGAAAAATGAAAACCACATGGGAATAGGACAAACATACACACATCAATCTGATTATGCTGTCAGCTATTTGATTTGCTCTGAAGAGATTTTCAGGGATGTAACAGATAATATGCTTCCACCCCAACAGTCTTATTCAATTATAAAAAGCAGTTATTCCTTCATTTATTTAGTAGTTAGCAGAACATTAACTATTTATTCAAGAGTTATAGCAGAATAGCACATTGTACTTGGATTATTTCTACTTGAACTGCATCAGAAAGTGAGAAGAATGAAATACTGGTGATATCAACAATAATGACCATTCCCACCATGAGAACAACTATCCAGGGCCCCACAATAATAATATTAATGATCGATTATTACTAATGATATAAATATTAATGATTAATAATCTTTAAGAATGCAATAAACTGTAATAGAAATATAACATTATCACAGAGGAGAAAAGCCATTCACCCCACACTTATTAACATTTTAATTACATCATTATAATGATTATTCATATCCTCCAAATAATATGAAATAAAAAGCTTTCAAAATATGAATATTTAGAAAAAGAAATAAAAAACATGTGGGAACAAGATAATGTGCATTTCATTTCTCTCTTGTCTCAAAGATGTTCTGGGGAAATAAGAAAGGAGGAAATAAGCAATTACTAAGTTCGTTCTATCTGCCTGGCATTTTGCTAGGCACTATAGAAATATTAAGTCATCTAATGCCCAAACAACCCTATGAAGTAGGTACTCATATTATCCACATTTTACAATTGAGGAAATTAAAGCAAATAATATTAAGTGACTTGCCCAAGGTCACATGGCTAGGAAGTGTCTGAAGACAGATTTAAACTTGAATCTTCCTGATTCCAAGTCCAGTGCACTTTCTACTGGATCATTTAGTTGCCTCTTGCAATCCTACAGATGATAAGATTACATTGCAGTATTTTTATTTGATTACAAAAAAGACAACCATTTTATCGAAACATAGAAACAATAAACTGAAACAAAATAATAACATATTTTAATAACCATATTTTAGGGTGGGGCTTGAGCACAAGCTCCCCATCATTCCCCCCACCCCGAACAAATGGGGCCCCAAATTCTTGTGGTAAGGGGTGAAGGTCTTTTCTTCCATGGCTACTTGCTTCTGAAATCAGATGTAGAGCTGTCCCTGTCCCAAGGGGTCCCATTTGAGAGGTCAGTTCTTAAAATGCTTGATGCCAGGTCCAAGGGTGACACATCACAGTTGCAGACAGGGGGTGATATCCAGCTTAAGCTATCAGGCATCTACAGGTGGAGGGTACCAAGCCTATGGAAACAAATCTAGCAAACAAGGTGAACAGACAAAAAGTCAAGAAGAAGCAAAGAGACAATAACCAGACTATTGTAGCCTCACTCACAGTAGAATAAATGAGTTAAGGGTACAATTTTGTAATCATCTTCTCCAGAATAAACAATAGTTACAGTGTTATCCCTCCCATGTGTTATGAACTCTGCAGCCTTTGGAACATCATCTGGCTTCTGTTTTACCCATACTTTAGCTCCTGATTTTATTCTATCAGTAGAACCAAATTCTTCAGTTCCTCTGACAGTTATTTTGGAAGGAGGGTCAGTTTTTACAAGTGGTATTGTTTTACAAGGAATGATAATCACTTGAACTATCATATCATTTTTATGAATCTGTATGGGCCCTTCACCCAAATTATGGAATGTTACAACAATTTCTTCTTGATAATTCAAATCTATTACTCCAGCCAATACATGTATTCCTTGAGCTGCTAATCCTGATTTGGGTAAAATCTGTCCAAAGTGATTTTTAGGGATTCTTATGCATATCCCAGTGGAGATTTTTCTTATTTCTTTTCTGTCCAACCAAAAGTCCTCTAAACAATGTAAATCATACCCCACCGAACAAGGTGTTCCTGGGTACGGTGCTGGGACATCTGGCCTCAAGGTCCAATACTCAATATTTGAGATCTTGTATGTTTGTTGTTTTCTAATTTGCAGATTGGGGGTCATCATTCTGGCTAGAGGTGTACTTCCTCCCAATGGTCTATTATTCAAATTACGCAAGGTCATGAACAAAATATCCTTCCAATGTTGATATGAATTATTGGAACTTAACTTCCTCAACTGTTCTTTCAGTAATCCATTCATTCTTTCAATTAACCCAGATGCTTCTGGATAATATGGAATATGATATATCCATTCTATATTGTTTAGTATACAATACTTCTTCATTTCATTGCCTTTGAAATGTGACCCATTATCACTTTGAATTTGCATTGGGGTTCCATAATATAGACTTATGAGATCTAGAGTTTTACAAGTGTTTTTCTGGGTTGCATTCTTATAAGGACAAGCCACTAGTACACCTGAATAGGTGTCAACACAAGTACATATAAATCTGCATCCTTTATCTAGTGGTAGTGGACCAATATAATCTATTTGCCAGATTTGGGCTGGGACTTTTCCTCTTGCTATCTCTCCAGTTACTAACCGAGGAACAGTTTGCTCCTTTTCCAATTGACTTATATGACATTCTTCTGCTATCTGTTTTAACAGTGAATGAGAGATACTATTACCTTGATCTTGTGCCCACTGGTGTGTGGCCTGGACCCCCAAATGGCCTGCTGTTTGATGGACCCATTTTGCTAATACAGGATCATCAGTTGTTTTCAAAGTAGGGACAATATGTTCAGTAGCAATCTTTGCCAGTCGATCAGCATGAGCATTGTATTCACGTTCTGGTGTGGTGAGGGCCACATGAGCATCTACATGAAAAACTGACAAGACCAAAGACATGTTCCACATATCTTCCCATAATTCTTTGCCCCAGACCTGTTTGCCATGAATTTCCCAATTTTCATTTTTCCACATGGGCATCTATGTAGCTAACCCATTAGCTACCTCCCATGAATCAGTGAATATATGACACTGTCCTCCTTGTTCTATTTTGATGACTTGATATACTGCCATAAGTTCAGCATATTGGCTACTTCCACCTATCCCAGTACTTTCCAAAGTCCTTCTAGTACATGGGTTATAGGCCACTGCTTTCCAATGTCTTTTTTGGCCCAAATATTTTGCTGTCCCATCAGTAAACCATGCATGTCTCTTTTGTTCCTCAGTTAATACATCATATCCCTCATTCTATTTTACAGTGGACTGTAACAACTGTTGCTTTGGTTCAGGGGGTGTATCATTCCTCTCAGTTTCTCTGTTTGCTACAGATTCATGTAGAGCAGAGACTCTGCTTTTGCCTGTTTTCACTTGTATCAGCAATGCCATATTCACAATGCCTATGGAGATTACAAATATGCTGATATAATTATCCATCACAAAATACATCATGTTTGCCATATGGGGGAATAAGCTGGAAAATTTATTAAGATACCAAAAGACTGAGTCCCAAAACCAGAAAGTGAAAGCCATCAGAGTAGTTATGACATTGGCACAGGTAGATAAAGTAGAAAGCACCCACATTTTCAAGCCTTTGAAACAGAACAGGCTACCTCAGGCAAAGGTCCTCCTCTCCCCACTCACAGCAACCACCCAGCATCCAGGAAGCACGCTCCCAGCATCTCCAGCCCCTGGCAGTCCTCAGCAGGAGTCCTTAGCAGAAATTCTGGCTAACTCAAAAAAGGCTTCGCACTGCCGCTGCCTCTGCTGCTGCCGCCGCCGTCGCCACCACCGCCAGCCACCGCAGGAACTCTAGTTTGGCTTCCGCTTCCTCTTGCTCTGCCCCTTCCTGCTACATCAGCAAGTCCAATGGGGCATGGAAGATCTTTAAATCCCATAACCCTTACATCGCTCTAATTTGAATATACCACTTCCATTTGATTATACTAGCCTCTTGGGCTTGTCCAATTCTGTGAGAACCTGGGGTACTCATTACCCAGGTTATAATTGGGATTCCAGGTCTTAATATCACTTCATGGCCCAGAGTCAGTTGTTCAGTCTCCACCAAAGCCCAATATGCAGCTAACAACTGCTTTTCAAAAGGTATATACTGGAATCCAGATGAAGGGAGTTTCCTACACCAAAATCCCAAAGGTACATTTCAGCTTTGTTGTTTTTGCCATAAGCTCCAGTTTGCATAATCATCTTGTACAGTCACTTGCAATTCCACTGAACCATTTTGCATGGGCCACAAATCTAGGGCCAATTGTATGGCAGCCTTGGCTTCTTCAAAAGCTTTACTCTGCTCAAGTCCCCAATCAAATTCATATTTCTTCCGTGTGACTCTATATTAAGATTTTAAAATCTCTCCCAAATGTGGAATGTGGCGCCTCCAGTATCCAAACAATCCTATGAACTTTTGGGCCTCCTTCTTATTGGTAGGGGTAGGAAAATCCTGAATCTTTTGTCGGGTTTGAGGAACAATCTCCCATAAACCCTTGTTCCATTGTATACCCCAAAATTTCACATTTTGAGCCGGTCCTTGAACCTTTGCAGGGTTAATTTCCCACCCTTTACTTTTCATATCCTCAATTAGAAAGGTCAAACTCCTTTCCACTTCTTTTGCATCTTTTCCCTGTATCATGATATCATCAATGTAGTGGGTAAGCTGTACACCAGGCAGCTTTAATTCATCCAACTGTTCAGCCACAATCCTGTGACAAATAGTGAGGCTATGTATGTACCCTTGTGGCAAACGGGTGAAAGTATATTGTCTACCCTTCCAAGTGAAAGCGAATTGGTCCCATTGTTTAGGGTCTATTGGGATGGTGAAGAAGGCATTTGCCAAGTCAATAACTGCATACCAAGTCCCATCATATGTCCGGATCCTTTCTATTAAGGTGATGGTATCTGGAACAGCAGCATATAAAGAAGGAGTCACCTTATTCAACTGTCTATAATCCACAATCATTCTCCATGTCCCATCTGGGTGTCCAAATGTATCAGCAATGCAATATTCACAATGCCTACGGTAATTACATATATGCTGATGTTGTTATCAATCACAAAATATATCAGGCTTTCTATATGGGGGAATAAGCTAGAACATTTATTAAAATACCAAAAGACTGAGTCCCAAAACCAGAAAGTCAAAGCCATCAGATTAGTTATGAAATTGGCACAGGTAGATAAAGTAGAAAGCACCCACATTCTCAAGCCTTTAGAAGAGAACAGGCTACATCAGGCAAAGGTCCTCCTCTCTCCACTCACAGCAACCACCCAGCATCCAGGAAGCACGCTCCCAGCAGCTCTGGCCTCTGCCAGTCCTCAGCAGGAGTCCTTAGGAGAAATTCTGGCTGACTCAAAAAGGGGTTCGCTCTTCCGCTGCTGCTACCTCTGCTGCTGCTGCCGCTGTCACCGCCACTGCTAGCAATTGCAGGAACTCTAGTTTGGCTTCCGCTTCCTCTTGCTCCACCCCTTCCTGCTATGTCAGCATGTCCAATGGGGCATGGAAGATCTTTAAATCCCATAACCCTTACAAAGTGTTATGGCAAATTTATAGAAGAGATTTATATAATTCTTCTTACAGAAGAATTTACAGACATACATATAATTATGCATAAATATATTCATATATAATATATTTATTATATAGGTATGTTTCCAAAAAAGTGGAGAATAAAAGTACTCAGCACGCAATATGAATCACGTATGGAGCAGGTTTTTTTTTCCTATGTAGGAAAAGATGCTTAACATAAAAATGCACAAATTCACATTTGACAGAAATAAACTTAACCAGGCAACAAAAATTATTGTTATTCTCACCTTGGAGGTTAATACTTAAATTTCATCAAGCATAAAATAGTTCTGTGGATTGTTACATGAACTTTCTTAATTTTATCATGGTTCTGCAATGTCCAGACAGTTTCTGGTCCATGTCTTGTGGCAAAATTGATTTAGCTTGAACTCATCCTTTTATTGGGAGTTGTCTTCTGACATCAGCGGTGGAGTGGTTTCTGGGAATGTCTCCTCTTGCTTCTAGACAGCTACAATCTAGAGGACCTAGGACCTTCGAATTTTATATATTCACAAAATTGCTTCTAATCCTGGATATGTCCTTAGGACAGAAACACATTACCTATGATTAGGAAAACAAGTAAACAAACAAACAAATGATGAAGTAGCTCCAAACCCAAACCCAATATTACTTAGGCAGGACATATATTTTCTATGTGCTCATGGCCACATTTGACTGGAGTGGGAATGAGAACAAGCCACTTTTCCTCTAACCTTTACAGGTAGTGATTTGGAACAGTTAGAAGAGAAGACAGTATTAAGAATAGGACCACTTCCTTTTAATATCTACTGAGAAATGAGTTCTTTCTCTTCAGCTGCCAATAATCAGCTTGCCTCATCTTCTGAAGGCACAAAGTCTTCTTAGTATAGTTATACAAATATAGTCATTTGGAAGCAAGAGAGAAAGTTTTGCACATGCCCAGATGTGGCCCTTGTTACGTCAGAGTATGATACAAGAAAATATAGCTGAACAGGTAGATTGGAACCAGATTGTGGAGGATATTAAATGCTAGAGATAAGAAAATAAACTATATTATGCACACAGAGGGGAGCTGGTAACTGTGTTTGAATAGGAGTGAAAAAATGGCAGTGCAGTAGAAGAGTTATTTACCCAGTGGTATTGATGATGAATTAGAAAGAGAATAGATTTGGGGGCGCAAAAAGCTGTCAAAAACCTATTAAAGAGGTTGTGACATTGGCTTCTGAAATGGGGACTTTGGCCCATGGTAGGATGGTATGGTCTGACCCCAAGGAGTCCATGACCTTTTCCAAAGAGGTTTCTGATCCTATTTATTAAAGAAATTAAAATTAAAACAAATTAAACAAATTAAAACACAAATTGTGTTACCACCTCACACCTATCAGATTGGCTAATATGACAGAATAGGAAAATACAAAATATTGCAGAGGATGTGGGAAAATTTGGATCAGTGCTGGTGGAGTTGTGAACTTAACCAACCATTCCCAGTTCTTTCAACTGATACTCCTATGGTATCAGCTCACGGTCTTTTGGCATCCTGGTCACCCTCCTCTGGACACTCACCAGCTTATCAATATCCTTCCTAAAATATGACAACTACAACTAAAAACAGTACTCTAAATGTGGTTTGACCAGGTCAGTGTACAGCTAGACCATCATATACTTCATCTGGGCCCTTCTTTCTATTTTAATACAGCATAAGATAGCAATAGTTGTTTTTGGCTGCCATGTCACTCTGAGGTAAAGTCACAAATTACAATATGTAATGCCAATTTACTGAAATAGACCATCAAAAATAGGCTGTGAATTGTCTCTGAAGATTTTAAAGAAGAGAACAAATAGTTATCTGGATGGTTTAGAAATTCTTGTACCCTAAGGTAAAGATTTGATATAGATAAGCTCTCAAAGTCCTTTCCAAGTCCATGGCATTAGAATAGTAAAGGTTCTAACCAGTCCTTTCACATTTTTATTTTTAATTATAGTGCTGCTATTATAACACATTACTAGGGAAAGAAAGAAACTAAGAACGAATCAAATGAGATTATTTTATTACAATGAAAAGACAAGAAAGAGTTATCTAAGTTGTACTTTTGAGTTATAAAGGAAAACTTTGTTTATTGCATCCTGAATTGAGCAGTAGTTAGACAATCTGTAAAACTTAATCTTTTGATTTCTGATTTTCCCTACACTAGGTCATTAATAGATGATGTGGTCTTGAGACAGTCATTTAATTACTTGAGGCCTCAGTTTGCCTCATTTTGTAGAATGAAGAATTTTGAACTAGATTAACTTCAATTCTTTGACTCTGTGGGAATACTTGATTTCTAGTCGATTGCACTATGTCTGTTGGTATGGATCCAATATATAATTCATTATAATTTTTATTCTCAGTCATATTTCTTTCAATTTTTTTCTTTGTTGAAGATACCAACTTTTAGTTGCTATCCTTCCAGTCACCTCGGTTTGTATCCTTGAAGTACTGGTCAAATCCTCACCGTTCCTCAAATATCTATTGACTAGCCAAGTCTCATTTATATGTTCACTTCATCCCTTGCATACTATTGCACACTTCATACCTTACATCTCCTTTTCTCTTGTATGTCCTCTACTCCAGTCAAACCTTCATTATCTCTTTCCTGGACATTTGCAAATAGGTTCTTTAAAAGTTCTCTGCCTCATGTCTTTCCCTTCACCAATCCAAACTTTACACATCTGTCAAAGTGATTTTGCTAAAACTAAAGTCTGACCATGTATTCTGAGTGAAGCCTAGCTCAGACTAGTCTAGTGACTCAGCCTAGGATTTGGCTGTAAAATGCAATAAAATTGATTTACTTAAAATGAGAGATTAAAAGGCAAACAATTACTAATGAAAATAGATGATGCCTCTCTATGCCTCAGTAGTTGCCACAGCAGAAAGTCTGGGTCAGAAAGAAAAAGTACACTGGGAATTCTTCAAAACCTCTGGTATACCAGCTCCCCATAGACTTGATGTTCTTCATACATTTTTGACCTCTGCATGTCCTGTTGAGTCCAAATTACTGCCCTTCTCTCTCATAGTGCCACCAATATTTCTCACATGGGTGTATTTGACCTATTAATGATTCAACAGGTAAGGACAATGCTCATCCCTCATTCACCTATGTAGAGGCTAAGTACAATGTTGTTGTTCCTTCCATATTCCATATTCAACAATCAAAGGAGGAGAATGTATTTTAGCAAACACATATGAATTATGACTTTCAAAGTCGCAAATATGCAAGTCATGTTTGTTTTTTGGGCTTTAGTTCACACTCATGTAAATGATGCTCTCATTATCATGCTGTTACAAATCCATGCACTTTGGCTTCTAAGCACATCCCAACATGTACACTCCAGAGTTTCCCACGAATTACATTCTTTGTTTTAATCCTATGTTGACTCATTCCCCTGTGTTTGCCATAGCTCTTGCAGCAACTTGACCTACAATTTCTTATTAGCTTCAGTTCATCCATCTTATTCCAGCTGCCAAGGATACTTCCCAGAAGGCATCAGAGGAGAGATACCAGTCCAGGAATCAATTACTGCCCATGGCTAATGGACATGTTTGTCAAAACATCACCTCTTTCCAGTCAGATATTTTCTTTTTTTTTTTTAAAGCAATTGGGGTTAAGTAACTTGCCCAAGGTTACACAGCCAGTTATTTTGTGTGGGGATTAAGTATCTGAGGCCAGAACCAATCCCGGGTCCTCCCAACTCTGGGGCTGGCGCTCTTACTCATTGAGCCACCTAGGTGCCCCTAGTCAGATATTTTCAATGGACAATGGAACATGGACAAAGCTATTGTGTTCTCTGTTTCTTTGTTCCTTGCCTACATAAGAATAATTTAGCTTAATACCTTCAAGCTACTGATGGAAAAATGAAAGTCCAGAGAGAGTTGACTTGTCTAAGTTTATACAGCTTATGAATATTGGTGCCATAACTGCAATGCAGATCTTCTGACATCCAGTATCATACTCTTTTCTCTACAGTTAAACGCTTCCTGGTAAAAATAAACCAAGTGCAATAGCAGAGTAAAAAGTGGGGCTGGGGTTTGGGGTGATGTATTTTCAAATATTTCTTCAGTTTCTATAGGGTCTTTATCCTCCACTGGGTTTACTGCCTATAATAACCACCCTCGAGTTAATATAGCTATAATTCAGTTTCCCAAAGTCAGAACCACCCTGAATGAACACATAGCATGAATGATATAGTCATTTGGTCAGCCAATAAATATTTATTAAGTGCCTACTATGTGCCAGGTTGTATATTTCCAACAATAGAGTTATTAGATGAAGCTAAATGTTTTCCACTTGGTCCTTATCCGTGTCTCCAACACATTAGTGATGCCAACATGAAGGTGCTAGCCTGTGAATGGATATAATAGACAATTTCCTACACAGTGAGATTTGAGAGGAGCTATGAGGCTCATGTCAGGTCAAATCATTATTTTTTCCATCAGTTTGCCACAGTACCTAAAATTCCCACTATTAGAATCAATCTTTTAAGTTGTCATTTCTTTCAAAGTCACTGACAAAATGGTTCTCTGGAAAGGAAAGAAAACCTTAAGTTGGCACTCTCCAAGGGAAATATTTGTGTCTTTTAATACATCAGATATTAGTTAATAATATTAACTAAATGTCAATTCAGAAAACAAAGAAGAGGGCCTAAAAGAGTTAGACAAAGTAGAAGTAATTTTCTGATGGGGTGAGTTTGGAATAGAGTGAGAAAGGCATAGAATAAAAATAACTTTCAAAAAAGGCAGACTTTTGAAGACCTGAAGCTGACTGTGTGGGACCTTGGATAGTGAATGCAAAACAAAGCACATTGGGAGGGTGAGGGTGGGAGCTACTGAAAGGTGAAGCTGTGGATGGAAAGAGCTTATCAAGAATAATATTGAATTACTTCCCCTTTTTTTTAAACCACTGACCCTATCGCCATTTTTCAGTGGAAAATAGTTTTGAAATTCTGTCTATTGAAGGAGGAAAGGATTTGAAACAGAGGGTGAAAGGAGGACTAAATGAGGATAAGTTGCATTAAAGAAAAAGTGTTGCCTTTGGAGTCAGAGGACCTGGTTTCAAATTCTGGTTCAGTCATTTACTCTCTATGTGACCTTTGGCAAGTCACTTCACTTTCCCCAGTCTCACTTTCTTCATCTCAAAAGTAGAGGGTCAAGCTAAATTACCTCAAAGTTTCCTTCTAGCTCTAAAATTGTGATCTCATGCCTTCATGATGGATATGGATTCTAAAAATTCTGTGGAAAGGTTAATTTTCCTGTCCCACCTGGTTGAATATTTATTTATTAAAATACACCTTTCATAGTCTCCCTTTTGATCAATGATAGCACTAATGTACACATTATACAACCTATAGTCAAATGAGATCCTTTGAAAAAAACTCATAGAATATCACATGTACTAAAATAGTTTCTTAAGAATTTGAAAGAAGGAATTCTTCAAAAGATCTCCTTGATATGAATAAGTCCAGAAGTAAGACCTATGCAGAATTTCTTTGTTTCTTTTGATCTACCAGCCTGGAGCTTCTTTTTAGACAGTGATGCCCTCAAACTCTGTGAAAGAACTGCACCATTTCTAAGGACTTTTCAGATTAAAGGGAAAAATCATGGCATCCCTGGTCCCCTGAATTTCTTCTAAGAAATATTTGGGGTATTTTATGACTTGTTGAACACCATGGTTCAAAAGTGGCTGCCATGGTTGACGTGAGTACTGGTGCCCTTGGGAAAGTCATTTTAGTCAAATTGTTCTAGTGAATCATCATAATTCTTCTCTTTTTGAATATACTGAAATGGACTTGATTTGAACCCTTTTATTCTCCCATTATACTTTAAAAATTAAGATTTTCCAGTTCCCTTCCTCCTCCTCCCTATGTATGTTGATCCATCTGAGCACCATTAATGCATAGTAAGTAGCATATATCCTATTTCTTGGAGTAAAGAAAACACTTATTTGAAAAATTTACTAGGTTTCCAAAAGGTTTAAATGTACATTGTCTTATAGTTAGTAGCATTCAGGGTGAATAATCAATTCACAATTTTTTTAAGGTGTGAATTAACGTCTTAAAAGTTGAATGCTTAAAATATTATGAAATAAACAGAAATTAGGGCTAGAAAGGAATTTAGTGAACAGTTCACTGAACTTGAAGTCAGGAAGATCTGTATACTTATTAGCTATGTGACCCTTGGCAAGTCAATAGAATTTCTCTTTGTCTCGGTTCCCTCATCTATAAAATAAAGGGTTTGGGTTTGGATTGTATGACCTCTTCAGTCCCTACGAGCACTAATCCTATGATTCTATGGTTCTGTCTATACTATTATTAGATGATTCCAGAATTCATAATTTGGGGCCCTGTTCTCTAATATCTTCCATCATCCATTTCTTCCAAGGATCTTTTGGCAATTGTTCAATAGGTCACAATTTGTGTATTGAACCTCAGCACAAAATACATGCAAATATCTTTCACGAAACAAATAACCCTTATAAATCACATAGCATTAGAATTCAAATGAAATTTTAGAGCAAGCTTTACATCAAATTTAGGAAGGGATGATATACCAAAATATAAAACAATTATTTTCCCAAGCCCATGAACATAGGTTGAAACAAGATTCTGTGACTTAACTGCCTCAGAATCCCCAGAATTATTGATGTGAAGAGAGAGAGAGAGAGAGACAGAGACAGAGAGACAGAGAGAGAGAGAGAGAGAGAGAGAGAGAGACAGAGAGACAGAGAGAGAGAGAGACAGAGAGACAGAGAGACAGAGAGAGAGAGAGA
>NW_027187380.1:20488453-20551757 GCF_028583685.1 Petaurus breviceps papuanus | reverse complement strand
GAGAGAGAGAGAGAGAGAGAGAGAGAGAGAGAGAGAGAGAGAGAGATCATAGGAAGAACAAGGGAACCTTAAAGGACTGGCCACCTGCCTTCTCTTTCTGATCCTAAATGAACAACTGCTTCCTTGATCTGGTGATTACCCCAGGAGGAAGAGAGGAAGTGCTTGCTTAAGTTTTCCCTATATCCTTTCTACTACTTGAGTCTAGCCAGAAGCCCCTTATCAGGGAATCCAACAAAAATATCTTCCTCCTTGTCTCAAAGTATCCAGAAGATACACACTCTGGGTAATCAGTTACCTTCCCTATATCTCCTCAGATGTTGTGACTGAGTTCATAATTGTTCCCCATACCACAGGTCTAGTCCTATTTAAAGTGCCTTTACCAAAGACAATATGGAAAACCCCCGTGTTGCTTTACCCTGGGAGCCATGTTTCTGATCCAGTTCACTTGCCTGGCAATGTATCATTTTATTATGACTTAAGTTGAGACGTGGTAGGCATTTATATCTCCCACTTACTCAATCTAGATAGCTAGAAGATATTGTTGGACAATGTCTATATCTAGACAAAGTATTGATGGATAAGTACAAGATTGCTACTGTTGCAGCAGTACATCCTCCCTCCAAGTAGGGCTGTACCTTACATGAATCAAGGTACATGAGTCCAAGGTGCCTACTGTGTCAGGATTTACCATGCCTCAGAGTAACATGAAGTTAACTAAATAAATTTCCCCCACCTCCTCAGGATATCAGAATAAGAGTTAGTGTTAGTAGCAGAAGAAAAATATTTTTAATGGCAAGAAACCCAAATCTCCAAGGCTACTGAACCAGTTTTTGGCAAGCTTTCTGTTAACTCTAGTCTTCCTTTTTAAGAATGGCAGGAAAATTTAAATTGTTCACATCTCTCTGGATAATCCTGAAACTTTTTCAAACCTTAATAAAACACCACTTTTGAAAAGAACCACCAAGAGTTGGGGAAAATTCTTTCAATGGAAGGAAGATTATTTTGACCATATCTTTCTCTCTTGAAGTATTTACATACTCTAAAAATGAAGCTTAATAATTTCTTTTCCTTTTTTAAGACAACCCCATAAGTACAGTATGTATATAACTATAAAGATCAAAAGACAATCATCACTGAGTTTGTTTTACTGGTATCCTACGACTGGAATTAGAAGTAGTGTAATGCATCTGACATGTCAGTAACAAAACAAAGAAGACTTTAGATTCTAGTTAACTGTGTAGTTTGAACTGCAGGCTGAAGAAAAGGCACTCTAAAGTTATGTAATCTTTAATGCTCTTTTTATTGCTTTTATTTGATCTTGGCCTTTTAATAAGCTATTTCATCTTTCTTCTTTGCAATGTCAACACTGATATAAGACTATTGCTTATAGTGTAATACATTAGATCTATGGTGGGGTGAGTGGAGCTTTGCTCTAGGATACTAAAATTCTGTAGAGTTAAGAAACATTCTAGCATGTATGGGCTTCTTCCCTTTGGTGACCCACCTCAGATGAACTCCATTAAACCCACTCTCAGAAACACAGTGGGGAGTCCCTCTCATGCAGTTATACCCTGACGCTATGGTTTTCTACAGCTGTAGCATTCGGTAATTCCTAAAGTAGCAACCATGTGCTTTCTTGGGGTTCTCTGTCTGTCTGTCTGTCTCTCTCTCTCTCAATGCTTCACTACCTAAGAGAGTTCCCTCTCTAGCCTCACAGTGTGCCTACTTTGTTCCAAGCACAAAGAATTCTAGTTAAAACTCTGTGAAATCTTATCAGTCTTAACTGATATTGTGTGAATTAAAATTCCTGGTTATCAGCCTCACTTCCAAAATGTCTCTTTGCTTCTTGATGATTTCAGATTAATCCATGCCATAATCACACTTATCACAGTCCTCCTTCACCTGAATTTGAGACTGAGAGAAGTTATGTATTGACATTCCTGGAATCAGCTATCTGATTCCTTTTCATTTTTTTTCCAGTGCTCTAGGCTTTCATTTGGGAAGTCCCTTTGCATTTACTTGATATTAGTGCATTCTCCTGGCTAGTCCCCAAATACCTTTGAAATAAGCTTTTATTTAATAGTTCGACAATTGTCAGACATTCATTTGAATTACCAGAGGGACAATGCATTTAAGAGAAAGCTGCTTAGAAGACAACATAAAAACTTCTAGGAGCTAGTAAATTACATATTATTATAACATTTGAAAAGAAACTTTAAGAAACTGACAAAAGTAGAAATAAAACGATTAAACACACACAATCCCAATAAACCATGATTTCTTATGTCCTTAGACAATCAACACCTATTATTTTAATCAGATCTCCCATGATCTTGGCCTGCTCCTTTAAATTTTAAAGTATATATGATTTTATTAAAGTGGTCACAGCTTTCTCTGACCAGACCAAACCCCCCTCCATTATTTAACAGATTTAATAAGTTATTGTGCTTTTAAAAAAATAAACAAATTTTTAAAAAATAAAAAATCATCCAGTAGCCAACCTTTTGTTGACAAGCTTTTCCAAATTTAGGTAGGGTAGTCCTCACATGACTATAACCCATGACAATAGCTCATTGCCAGGCTCATACTCAAAACCTCATTAGCTTGGTAGGAACTATCAGAGCTTGTAGTGGCACAGCCTTCAAGTACTGAGGGTCACATCTTGGTCCCAAAGAACAAATGATTGACAACAAACAAACAAAAAACCCATCAAAACATAGTACTTCACTGCTTTGAGTAGAAGATAGGTAGACTATAAATACAAAATATTGCATATGCTCTCAGGGTAGAGACAGTTAGACCTGGAATTAGGAAGACTGGAATTTAAAGCCTACTTCAGATAGTCTTTGGCTGTGTGAGCTTAGACAAGTGATTGAGCCTTTCTCTGTTTCAGTTTCCTCATTATAATATGGGGATGAGAGTTGTTGGGATGATCAATGAGCTAGCTAGATATATAGACAAATAGATGGATCGATGAATGAATATAGATAGATAAGATCACTTTATAATAATCAGCCTATCATTTTTGCTAAACTGTTATTCATTTTATAATGGGAGGGGTTATTGTGGGGAAGACAACATACAGACATAATTTCAATATAAAAAGAAACGTTAGGGGAGACTAGGTGGTGTAGTAAATACAACACTGACCCTGGAATCAGGAGGACCTGAGTTAAAATCCGGCCTCAGACACTTAACACTTACTAGCCATGTGATGTTGGGCAAGTCACTTAACCCCAATTGCCCTGCCTTTCCCCTTCAAAAAGTAAATAAAAAAATAAACAAACAAACAAACAAATAAATGAAAACAAAGGGTAGCAATTATACATTTTAATAAAAAATAAGAAAATTACACTTGCCAGATGTATGGCTAAAGACAAAATACTTTTTAAAAATATAATTTATTTATGATCAGTTTTCAACATTCACTTCCATAGGAATTAGAGTTTTAAATTTTCTCACTCTTCCCCCTCCCCCTTCCTCAAGATGGCATGCAATCTGATATAGGCTCTACTTATACATTAAACATATTCTCACATTAAACATGATGTAAAAAGAAATTAGAACTAATGGAAGGAACCATCAGAAAGAAGAAAGAAATCAAAACAACCAGAGAAAAGGGGAGCAAATAGTTTGCTTCCATCTGTATTCAGACTCCACAGTTCTTTCTCTGATGTAGATAGCATTTCCATTGTGAGTCTTTTGGAGGTGCCTTAGATTCTTGCATTGTTGAGAAGAGGTAAGTCTATCAAAGTCAGTCATCATGCAATGTTACAGTGTTCTCCTGGTTCTGCTCAATTCATTCAACATCAGTTCATGTAAGTCTTTTGTTTTGTTTTTCTTTTTGGAGGGCAATTGGGGTTAAGTGACTTGCCCAAGATCACACAGCTAGTTTTTGTATTAAGTGTCTGAGGCCAGATTTGAACTCAGGTCCTCCTGACTCCAGGGCTGGTGCTCTATTTGCCGCCCCAGTTCATATAAGGAGTTGTAATGGAAATAATCTTGCACTACAAAGTCTTATAGTAGTTGTAGCTATTCTAATAGACGTCTGTTTTCTCTGCCTCCGGTTTGTTCCTTTTCCACACATTTTTTTTTTCCATTTTGCTGTAAAAATAATCTTTCTAATCCTCTGGTCTTTCTGTTTTACTCTACTGTTCACAAACCTTAAATGGCTACCATTGCCTATTGGACAGAATACAAACTCTTCAAGACCCTTTAAAATCTTATTCCAAGAGATCTTTCTAGTCATAGTTTATGCTATTTTCTTTTATATAATCTATATTCCAATCAAACTAGACTACCTCTGGGCACTTTGACATTCACACACTTCCCATGACCAGAATATACTCCCTGTACATCCTTGTCTGCCGAAATCTTTCTATTCCATTTAAGGCTCAATTCATGTGCCTTCTTTTCCGTGAAACATCTTTTCTCCTCTGCACTAACACTCAGTTGTGAGTGGTTACAGGATCATAAATATAAACCTTGAATGTACCTCAGAGGACAAATAGTTTAAACTTCAAATTTACAGAAAAGGAAACTGAGACTCAGGGAGACCAAGTGTCTTGTCTGAGGTCACACAGAAAGCAAACATCAGAGGGAGAAATAAAGCCAGGTCCCCTGACTCTGAGCCTCCTCCATTTTCTCACAATTTCTCTGAATTTCTTCTTTACTCTTAGCACATTCTATTCTGTGTCATACTCATGATTGCGAACAGTGAGAGTAGGAAGGAAGCAGGCATACATTAAGTACTTACTATATGCCAAGCACTGTGGTAAGTGCTTTGGAAATATGACCTTATTATATACTCATAACAACCCTGAGAGGTAGGTGCTATTATTATCTCAATGTTATAGATTAGAAAACTGAGGCATGCACAAGTTGTGACATACTTATCCAAGGTCACTCATCTAGGAAGTGCCTGAGGATAGATTTGAAATCAGATTCTCTTGATTTTGTCTTTTTTAATCCTTAGCATCCAGCAGTGTCTTGCATACAGAAAGAGTTAAATACTTCTTGGATTGTATTGTTGAATATATTAACATCCATATTCTTCACCCCCCATCCCCACCTCCAACAATAACAAAAACTAAATAGGAAAATCTGGACACGCCTTAGAAGTCTTAGAATAGCCACATTTCCTAAGAAGCTTCACTCCATTACAGAATTTTCAGAGCTGGATGGGATATTAAAAGTCTTGTTTAAGCCAACCTGTATAAAAATCCCTCTAATAACATCCCTGACCTTGAGGACCTCCAGGAATGGGGAATCCAATATCACTAAGGCAACCCATTCTACTTTTGGATCTAATTATTGGAAAGTTTTTTCCCCTCTTCTTTTCATTGTACATAAATCTGTCTCTGTAACTTGCATTTACTACTCCCACTTCTGCCCTCTGGGGCCATATAACAAGTGCCATTTATATAGCACTTGAAGCATTGAAAAGTGCTTTAAAGTATCTCATTTTGGTCCACCCAATAACCTAGTGCTGGAGATAATGCAGGTTTTATTCTCTTCCTTTTTTGAAGATAAGGCTCCTAGAAGGTTAACTGACTCTCTTATTCAGCTAAATTTTGTAGAAGGCAGATTTTGAAACCCAAGTCTTGCTGAATCCAAATCTTGTATTTATTCCTCTATGTCATGCTTCTTTTCAGTCTGAGATTGTATTAACTTTTTTTGGGGGGGGAGGGGTTACTTTGTTACTTTTTTTAGTTGTCTTTTTAACTCAAGAAAATCACTGAATCTTTTTCATATGAACTGCTGTCAAGACTCAACTTCTTGCATAACTGAAGATGTTATTCTGAAAACAATTGTTAGCATTTATATTTATCACCTTATTAGAATCTTGTTAGAGATTATCATCTTATTAGAATCAACTCATTGTTCTAACCTATCAAGGCCCCTTCGTATCCTGATTTTTATCCAAGAAGTTATCCATCTGTCCTAATTTTGTATCACCTGAAAAATTTCCTAGGCATGTCATTTATGTCTTCCACAAAGTCACTAATAAAACAATGTTAAAGAGCATAGGATAGAAGGAAGGGACATAAAGAGAAATTCCATTTAAAATAATTGCAGACAAAATCAAATACTTGGGAGTCTACCTGTCAATACAAACACAGGGATTACATGAACACTATTAAATAAAAAAAACATTCTTCACATAATAAAAACATATCTAAATAATTGAAGAAAGAGTAATTGCTTATTGGTAGGACAAGTCAACATAAAAAAATGACAATTCTACCTAATATACTTTTTCAGTGTCACACCAATTAAACTATCAAAAATATTTTATAGAACTAGAAAAAATAATAACAATCAATCTGGAAGAAAAAAGTTCAAGAATATCAAGGAAATCAGTGAAAAAATGTGAAAGAAGACTGCTTTCAGGTTTCAAACTAAATTAGAAAGCAGTAATCATGAAAACAACCTGGTACTGGTTAAAACATAGAGTGATGAATGTGGAATAGATCAAGTACAAAATACACAGTAGTAAATGACCATAGCAATCTGATGTTTGAGAAACCCAAAGATCCAAACCTTTTGAATTAAGAACTAACCATTTGGCAAAAGTTGCTAGGAAAACTAGAAAGCAATGTGGTTTTTACACATAATTAGGAAATATTTCAACTTGGCATAGGCCAACATCTCATATCATACACCAATATTAGGTCAAAACAGGTAAGTGATTTTGATATAAAGGGTGATATCATAAGTAAATTAGGGGAGCATGGAAAAAATGTATCTATGAGATCCAAGGATAGGGAAAAAATTTATGACCAAATGAGAGATAAAGAAGATCACAACAAGTAAAATGGATAATTCTGATTACATGAAATTAAAAAGGCTTTGTATAAACAAAACTAATGTAGACAAATTTAGAAGGAAAACAGGAAAGTGGGGAATATTTACAAGTTTCTCTGATAAAGGCCTCATTTCTCACATATATAGAGAATGGAACCAAATTTATAAAAACTAAGAGCATTCTTCAATGAATACATGATCAAAGGATATGAATACAGTGTTCAGATGAAGGAATGTATGTTATATATAGTCACATGAAAAAGAAATGTTCCACGTCTCTATTGATTAGAGAATTACAAATTAAAACAACTCTGAGGTATTACCTCATGCCTATCATAATGGCTAACATGGCAGAAAAGGAAAATGACAAATGCTAGAGAGGACATGGAAAAACTGGGACACTAATGAACTCTTGTTGAACTTGTGAACTGATCCAACTACTCTGGAAAACAATTTGGAACTATGCCCAAGGTCTATAAAACTCTGTATACCTTTTGATCTAGTAATAGCACCACTAAGTCTATATCCCAAAAAGACTGAAGAAAAGGAAAATGAAAAGATCTGTACATACAAAAAATTATTTATAGCAGCTCTTTCTTTGGTGGCAAAAAATTGGGAAATAAGTTGGGAAATGGCTGAACAAGTTGTGGTATATACTTGTGATGGAATACTATCGTGCAAAAGAAATGAACAGGAGGCTTCAAAAAAAAAACTTGGGAACTGATGTAAAATGAAGTAAGCAGAACCAGGAGAACAGATTGAAGCATACTTTATTTTTCTTCATTTTAATGTGTTTTTTTCTTTTGCAACATGGTTAATATTAAAATATGTTTTGCATGATTTCACATGTAAAATCAATATATTGTTTGCTTTTCTCAGAGTGCTTAAGAGACAGAAGTGGGGAGAGAATTTTGATCTTACAAATGAATGTTAATTTTTTATACATAATTAGGAAATATTTAATGAAATAAACAAAAATATATTAAGAAAAAAACAACAACAACAGAGAATTATGGATAAATTTCTGGGCAATTCCATTAGGGACCTTCCTCTAACTTAGCATTGAACCAATATAGATTACTCTGTTGATATTCTTATATTTAGTTGAAAATTCACCTACATGTTTAATATTTTTTACCCTACACCTTTCATTCTCATCTGCAGAAATAGCATGAAAGATTTTGTCTATTTTTTTTCAATTAGTATAAATGACATATATCACTCACCATCACTTTAATAATACCTTTTAGAATGTTACCGTGGATTGAAATATAATTTACTGACTGATTGTCTAGCAACTCTACTTGTCCCATTTTGAAAATGAGACATTTGGCTTGCCAATACCTTTGACATCTTTCTCATTTTCTGAGAGCTTTCAAAAATCACTGACAATGGCTCAGGCATGCTCTCTGCCAGTTCTTTTAGCAGCATGGAAAATAGTTTGTCCAGAGCTCGTAATCTTAATTTATCAAGGATAAGCATGTGATCTCTTCTGACTTCTCCAACTTTTTCCATTTTTTATATAAAAGGACCTCCCCTTTAAAAGGAGTAACTTGTAATTTGACTGGTTGTATAGAAACTAGACTTGCAATTCAGAATTTTAAATGGTGCATATTTTTAAACTGATGTCAAAGCACAGTGTCTTTTCTACCTGTGCCTTCTAAAAGTTTTAAGCTTCTTATGCAATCTTTATAAATATGAGCCTAATTTCTGGGGGAAGAAATAGTCCCTGCATCTACCTTCTGTGGTTATGGAAACGAGTTTTTTTTTTTATTTCTCTTGCGTACATTTTTAATCAAGACTAAAATCATATTGGATTGATGTGGAGGCCATTAAATAGGAGCAGGAAAGCCTGGCATTTCTCAGAAGTTCAAAAAGATTTCTTTTACTTCATAAACCCTAATCCCTTAAAAATTAAGGACTGTGAAGTGTTGTATTTTTAAAGATTCAAACAAGGTCGAGTTCACAAATTGTCCCTATTCCCCTTCTGCCCCACACATTTTGATTATTAAGTAGCATAGTTACTAGGATATCTGGTACCAGATTAAAAGCACAAGATCAAAAATACATCCTAGTCCACTAAGGACTGGGACAGCCTACAGATGATCCTCTGACAGGGTGACCTTAAGAATCTGTTTCAATCATTTAGTAATCATTTCAAGCACCTACCCGAAGAAAGGTACTGTACTAGGCTCTTAATAAAGAAAAGAAACATATATATTCTCCTAGAGGGCCTTTGAGAAAGGCAGAGAAAGAACTGCTCACAGTCATGAGCTAAACCAATAGTGAGTCTACCTATTAACCAGCAGGAACATTACTAGGATTCCCACAGGGAAAAATGAATAATTCTTCTCCCTGTTCATACACAGTTCTCCACCACCAACCCCTCCCCTCATCAGATAATAATAACAACAATAAATGACATTGGTAAAGCACTTTTCATCCATTTTCTCATTTATTTAAGGACCCCAAGAACTTGGTAGTACTGTATTAGTCCTCATTTTACAGGTGAAGAAACTGATTCATAAGGAGTTAAATTGACTTTATTTAAACTCATATAGCAAAAAACCAAAGATTTGGTATTCAAAGTAAATTATTCCAAATCCACATGTATCTGTTTAATACATGAGCAATGATAGCACCTCTTTTTAGTAATACATATATATATATACATATATATATATATATCCAAATAGTTGATTGACAAACTCTCTGAACATGAGGATCCCAGATATAGAGATGGAAAACATATCAAAGATAATCTGATCTATCCCCTTCATTTTACATTTGAGGTATGTGGGGACATAAGGAAGGAAAGTGATTTATTTTAAGACCCATAGGTATAATTAAGCATATAAAGTCAAATTTGAAAGAAAGTCCTGTGATTTCTGACCTAGGCCCTTTCTACAATATCCTGCTGTCTTAACCATCTAATGTTCTAAAATAATGAGATGTCATGACTCTTTGGCAGAATCCCAAAGCACTCCTTGAAGGATGTAATGATAGAGAGCTTTTGGTGTCCTCACTGGATATCATTTAAATGTTTGAAATGGCAGATTCAGATTACTAAGAGGCATCTAATCTTATTTTTTTTTCCTCTCGACTTAAATTTTTAAAGATTCTTCTTTGGCAGAAAAAAATCATTCTGTAGGTAGTATATCAATGTGCAAAGCCTACATGCTTTTTCCTTTGGATTTTGTGCTTTTTAAAGAAACATTATTGTGGGAGGTTCTTTTTTGTTTTGACACATCATTTATATTGGGTTCCACCTCCACATTCTTCCATTTAGTTACATTTTTTTCAGAAAACTCATTCTATAAAGATATTTGTATTTTCTTTTTACCCTGTTTTGGGGTTGAACCTTCCCATAATTCTATACAAAAATATACTCAGATGGAATTATAATCTCATGATTTGGGATTTCCTTCCAATGCTGCTTATAGCAACCCATGCCTGACCATTTAATAAAATTCTTTTCCATATCCCCTCAAAAATCTGCCATGGCATGTGCAACCAAAGTATAGGAAACTACCCTTGTTTTCTTCTAGCATTACAAGGGTATGGGTGGAGCACTCCAGCTCAAGTAGTGGACAGAGGACTCAATTTGGAATCAGAAAGACCTGTGTTCAATAACCTCTTCAGACACTTTACTGACTGCCTATTACTGGAAAAGTCACAAAATCTCTGTGTCTCAATTTGCTCAACTGTAAAATGAGGGGGTTGTTCTAAGTGAAGTTGAGGTCCTTTCCGAACTCAAATTTAAAGTTCCCGCATTCCTGCCATGTGAGCTGTCTTTTTTCTTCCCATCATACGATGCCTTTATGAATTTTTTTCCACTTGTTCTTTGGAATACTGTTTGGTTATATGTTGTAGCCCCCTTCCATTCATATCTCCGCTGTTTTTATGTGATATTTCTCCTTTATTCTTTGAAGGCAGTTATATTCCATGTTTTGCTTTCATATGTCAACAATAGTAGAAAATTAACATTGAAAGTTGGAACTTTGTTTTCTTGGGAAGTTTGGAGCTAGTAAAGGAGCTTTGCAATTTCCTAAAAGCAATCTAACCCAAGGGTAAAAAATGTATCTTTTTCTGGTCTTCCTAACCCTCCTTCTACCTTCTAGTCAACATAATAAACAAGTTAATGATTAACCGATATAATGTAGCAATAACAAGAAGTAAGATTGTAGGGGGCGGAGCAAAGATGGCAATATAGAAGCAGGAAAACTCATGAGTTCCCTCTGTAACAACCTCAAATAACTATGAAATATGACTCTAAACAAATTTTAGAGCTACAGAACCCACAAAGTGTTAGAGAGAAACAAATTTACCACTGAAGGCAGCCTGGAAGGCAGATAAGAAGGGTTCATAGCAGCACACTGGGAGCCTAGGACAGTCCTGCCTGAGCCAAGGCTTCAGTCCCAGAGCACCCCAACCAGAAGATGCAGTTGACTTCAGGAGAGTGGATCACTCGCAGCAGTGGTAGTTTCCAGAATTATCAACCCATAAATGTGAAAGAAAAAGTGAGGTGTCAGTGTAGAACTCTGTTGGAACTGGGAGGAAGGGGGAAAGGAGCGTGTCCAGCTTCTGGCCTCAGAGCTGGAAGTGGCAGAGGTGTGGGGCACTTCAGCCACCTCCACATGGCTGCTTGAGAGTTTCTGGCCTGCAGATTATAGGGGGACAAAGAGAGCATTCAGAGGGTAATCACTCTTGCTTTAACCTGCCTGGATCTGGATCATGATCTTGAATGGTGGTCTTGAGGCATGTGACCAATGAGCCAGAGTTAGTAGGGGTTGCAGAGATGGACCCTCCTAATAGCTCCGGCAGCTGCGAAAACCTCAGAAATTTAGGACAAAACTCTCCTCTCTGGAAGCAGAGTTCTACTGTGGCAAAGAGCTAAAAAGTCAATCAATTGAGTGGCAATATGAGCAAGCAAAGAAGGAAAGCAAGCACAGCAATCCAACTTTATATACCTGTTTTTAAATTTTTTGGCTTTCCTTAGTTTGTTTACTTTTAGTTTACAAGACTCAATTCTACAATTCCTTGAGTTTCAAATTTTCTCTCCCTCCCTCCCCTAGCCCCCACCCCCCATGACAGCATACAATCAAGTATAGGATCATACTTTCACATTTGAAATGAGTCAGCTTATAAAGACGAATTGTATCAGATAGAATGAGCAATGGGAAAGAGGAAACAAAACCAAACAAGAAAAAGAAAAAGATCCGGCAGTTTGCTTCAATCTGGATTCACAGTTAGGTCTTTCTAGTTCTTTCTCTGGATGTAGACATCTCTCTCCATCATGAGTCTTTTAGGATTGACTTATAACACTGCATTGCTGAGAAGAGTCCAGTCTATCAGAGTTGGTTGTCACATATACGTTGTGTCTGTAATTGTGTACAAATTTCTCCTGGCTCTACTCTTCTCACTTCATATCAGTACGTATAAGCCTCTCCAGGTAAATATAAAGTCCATCTGTTCCTCGTTTCTTATAGCACAATAGTATTCCATTATATGCATATACCACAACTTATTCAGCCTTTCCCCAATTGATGAGCACCCCCTTAATTTCCAATTATTTGCCACCACAAAAGGAGCTGCTATAAATATTTTTGTACATATGGGTCTTCCTCCCACTTCTATGATCTCTTTGGGATAAAACCCTAGAAGTGGCATTGCTGGGTCAAAGGGTATGAAATTATTTATAGCCCTTTGGGCATAATTCCAGATTGTTTTCCAGAAAGGTTGGATCAGTTCACAACCCCACCAACAATTTATTAGCGTTCCAATTTGCCCACATTCTCTCCAGCATTTGTCATTTTCCTGTTTTGTCATCTTAGCTAATCTGACTGGTGAGATGTGGTACGTCAGAGTTGTTTTGGTTTGCATTTTTCTAATGAATAGTGATTTAGAGCATTTTTTCATATGCTTATAGATATCTTTAATGTCTTCCTCTGAAAACTGCCTGTGCATATCCTCTGACCATTTATCAATTGGGGAATGACTTGTATTCTTATAGATTTGACTCAATTCTCTGTATATTTTAGAAATGAGACCTTTATCAGAGACATAGGATATAAAAATTCTTTCCCAATTTCCCACTTCCCTCTCAATCTTGACTGCATTGGCTTTGTTTGTACAGAAGCTTTTAAATTTGATGTAATCAAAATTATCCATTTTGCATTTTATAATGCTCTCTAATTTTGTTTGGTTATAAAGTCTTCCCCTCTCACACAGATCTGACAAGTAAACTATTCCTTGCTTTTTGAGATTGCTTACAGTATCAACCTTTATATCTAGGTCATGCACCCATTTAGATTGATTTTTGTATATGGTGTTAGATAATGGTCTATGCCCAGTTTCTTCCTTACTATATTCTAGTTTTCCCAGAAGTTTTCGTCAAATATAGAGTTCTTATCCACAAAACTGGGGTCTTTGAGTTTATCAAACAATAAATTACTGTAGCCATTGACTGCTAAATCTCTTGTACCTAATCTATTCCATTGATCCACTACTCTATTCCTCTGCCAGTACCAAGTAGTTTTGATGACTGCTGCTTTATAATACAGATTGAATTCTGGTATAGCTAGTCCACCTTCCCTAGCATCTCTTTTCATTAATCTCTTGATATTCTGGACCATTTGTCCTTCCAAATGAATTTTGTTACTATTTTTTCTATCTCTATAAAGTAGTTCTTTGGTAAATTCATTGGTATGTCACTAAATATATAATTTAATTTAGTTAAAATTGTCATTTTTATTATATTAGCTCAACCCAGCCATGAGCAATTGATATTTTTCAAATTAGTTAGATCTGACTTTATTTGTGTGAAAATGTTTTGTAGTTGTGGTCATATAGGTCCTGGGTTTGTTTTGGCAGATAGATTCCCAAATATTTTATAATGTCTACAGTAACTTTAAATGGGATTTCTCTTTCTATTTCTTGCTACTGAATTGCATTGAAATATACAGGAATGCTGAAAATTTATGTGGATTTCTTTTATAGCCTGAAATTTTGCCATTTTTATTTATTGTCTCAAGTAGTTTTTTACTTGATTCTCTAGGATTCTCTAAATATATCATCATATCATTTGTAGTGATAGCTTGGTCTCTTCCTTACCTAATTTGATTCCTTTGATTTCTTTTTCTCTCTCTAGTTGCTACTACTAACATTTCTAATACCAGAATTAATAAGAAGGATGATAGTGAACACCCCTGTTTCACCCCTGATCTTATTGGAAATGCTTCTAACTTATCCCCATTACATATAATACCTGCTGATGGCTTTAAATAGATGCTACCTATTATTTTAAGGAAGGCTCCGTGTCTTCTTATACTTTCTAGTGTTTTTTTTTTTTGTTGTTGTTTTTGCCTTTTGGAGGGCAATAGGGGTTAAGTAACTTGCCCAAGGTTACACGGCTAGTTTATTTGTGTGGGTGTTAAGTGACTGAGGCTGGAACTGAACGAAGTCCTCCTGACTCCAGGGCCAGCACTTCACTCACTGCATCACCTAGCTGACCCTCTTTCTAATATTTTTAATAGGAATGGATGTTGTATTTTGTCAAAAGCCTTTTCTGCATCTATTGAGATAATCATGTGGTTTCTGTTAATTTTGTTGTTGACATGATCAATTATTTTGATGATTATCCTAATATTAAACCTTCCTTGCATTCCTGGAATAAATCCTACCTGATCGAAGTGTATTATTTTTGTGATAAGTTGCTGTAGTGTTTTAGCTAATATTTTATTTAAAACTTTTGAATCTATATTCATGAGGAAAATTGGTCTATAATTTCCTTCTCTATTTTATCTCTTCCTGATTTAGGTGTCAGTACCATATTTCTGCCATAAAAAGATTTTGACAGTACTCCTTCTTCACTAATTTTCCCAAATAGTTTGTAGAATATTGGAATCAATTGTTCTTTAAATTTTTGATAGAATTTACTAGTAAATCCATCTGGCCCTGGAGATTTTTCCTTAGGGAATTGACTGATGGTTGTTTGATTTCTTTTTCTCAGATGGGATAATTTAAGTAATTTACTTCCTCTTCAGTTAATCTGGACAACTTATATTTTTGTAAATATTCATCCATTTCCCTAAGATTGTTGAATTTATATGCATACAATTGGGAAAAATAATTCCTAATCATTGTTTTGATTTCCTCTTCATTGGAGGTAGATTCACCCTTTTCATTTTTGATACTCATAATTTGGTTTTCTTCTTTCTTTATTTTATCATATTGCCTAATGGCCTATCCATTTTATTTTTTTTCATAAAACCAGCTCTTAGTTTTATTTATTAATTCAATAGTTTTCTTATTTTCAATTTTATTAATCTCTCCTTTGGTTTTCAGTATTTCTAATTTAGTATTTAATTGGGGATTTTGAATTTGTTCTTTTTCTAGTTTTTTTTTTTTCAATTGCATGCCCTCCCTTTTCTCTGATTTATTCATGTATATACTCAGGGATATAAAACTTCCCCTAAGAACTTCTGTAAGGGTTATGGGATTTAAAGATCTCCCATGCCCCATGGACGTGCTGACATAGCAGAGCAAGAAAAAAAAAAAGCCGAGCTAACGGTCCTGTGGTTGACAGTTGGCGGCAGTTGCCTTTTTTTTTTTTTTTTGAGTTAGGACTCCGGCTGAGCACTGCCAGGGGCCGGAGCTGCTGGGAGCACACTTGCAGGACACTGGGTGGTTGCTGTGAGTGGGGAGAGGAGGACCTTTGCCTGAGGTAGCCTGTTCTGTTTTAAAGGCTTGAAAATGTGGGTGCTTTCTACTTTATCTACCTGTGCCAATATCATAACTACTCTGATGGCTTTCACTTTCTGGTTTTGGGATTCAGTCTTTTGGTATCTTAATAAATTTTCTAGTTTATTTCCCCAAATGGCAAACCTGACGTATTTTGTGATGGATAATTATATCAGTTTATTTGTAATCTCTATAGGCATTGTGAATATGGCATTGCTGATACAACTTCCTTTGCTGCATCACACAAATTTTGGTATGTTGTCTCATTATTGTCATTCTCTTGAATGAAGTTACTGATTGTTTCTATGATTTTTTGTTTGACCCACTCATTCTTTAGGATTAAATTGTTCAATTTCCAATGAGTTTTTAGTCTGTCTTTCCATGGCCCTTTATTGCATATGATTTTTGTTGCATAATGATCTGAGAAGGATGCATTTAGTATTTCTGCCTTTCTACACTGAATTGTGAAGTTTTTGTGCCTAGTACATTGTTGATTTTTGACTATGTGCCATGAACCGCTGAGAAGAAAGTATATTCTTTTTATCTCTATTCATTTTTCTCCAGAGATCTATCATATCTAGGCTCTCTAAAATCCTATTTGCCTCCTTAATTTGTTCTTTGTTTATTTTGAGGTTAGATTTATCAAGTTCAGAGAGGGAGAGATTAAGGTCCCCCACTAGTATAGTTTTGCTATTTATTTCTTCCTCTAATTCCCTTACCTTCTCCTCTAGGAATCTGGATGCTAAACCACTTGGTGCATATATGTTAAGTATTGATATTGCTTCATTCTTGATAGTGCCTTTTAGCAGGATATAGTTTTCTTCCTTATCTCTTTTAATTAGATCATTTTTTTCCTTTTGATTTATCTGAGATAAGGATTGCTACCCCTGCTTTTGTTACTTTAACTGAGGCATAATATATTCTACTCCAGCCTTTTACCTTTATGCTTTGGGTATCCCTTTGTTTCAAATGTGTTTCTTGTAGACAGCATTTAGTAGGATTATGGTTTTTAATCCTTTCTGCTATCTGCCTCTGTTTTATTTGAGAGTTCATCCCATTTACATTCACAGTAATGATGACTATCTGTCTCTTTCCCTCCATCCTATTCCATCCTCTGCTTATGATTTTTTTCCCTTATCCCTTCTCCTCCTTAAGGGTTTTCCTTTTGACCACTTCTTCCTTAGTGTTCCCTCCCTTCTAATCCCCCCTTTTATATCCCTCCCTTATCCTCCTACTGCCTATAGGACACAATAGGTTTTTATACTTATCAGAGTAAGTTATTCCCCCAAACAAATGAGAGTAAATTCCATACAGTGCTCCTCTCCCTCCCTCCTTTCCCTCTATTTAATGAGTTTTCATGTCTTTTCACATTAGAATCTTAAACTTAACTGATAATGTTGATCTCTCTTTGAACCAGAACCAGTGAGAAAAATGTTCAAATGATATTCCTCTCCCTCTTTCCTTACTCTCTACTATAGTGTGTTTTTATGCCCCTTCATATTGCATAATTTAGCTTTTTCTGTCTCCTTCTTTCCTTTTATCCCATTACAGTCTCTTTGAACTCCTCAATAAGGTTGTTTTTTTTAATAATCAGGTTAGTTCATTTATACCCACACCCTCTATCTATGTATAACCATTTTAAAGGTCATAATAATCATATAAATTTTGATATTGACAGGTATCAGCTTCTCATATAGGGATGTAAACATTTTGCTCTTATTGCATCCCAAGTTATGTGTATGTGTGTGTTAGTGTGCATGTGTATATGTGTGAGTGTGTATTTACTTTGTTTACCTTTTTATGTCTTTCTTGAGTCTTGTAATTGGGAATCAAATTTTCCATTGACCTCTGTCTTTTTCATTGGGAAAGTCTGGAAGTCCCTTATTTCATTAAGTGATAATCTATTTGCCTGAAAGATTATGATCAGTTTTGTCAGGTAGTTAATCCTTGGTTGCAGTCTTAGCTATTTTGCCTTACAAAATATCAAATTCCAATCCCTGCAGTCTTTTAATGTAGAAGCTGCTAGGTCATGTGTGATCCTGACTGTAGTTCCACAATATATGAATTGTTTCTTTTTGGCTGGTTGCAATATTTCCTCCTTAATCTTGTAATTCTGGAATTTGGCCACTATATTTCTTGGAGTTTTCAATTTGGGATCTCTTTCAGGAGGAGACCAGTGAATTCTTTCAATAACTATTTTACCTTCTGAATCTAGGATTTCAGGACAGTTTTCTTTGACAATCTCTTGTAGGATGTTGTCCAGGCTGCTTTTTTCATCACAGCTTTCTGGTAGACCACTAATTCTTAAGTTATCTCTCCTGGATCTGTTCTCCAGGTCAGTTGTTTTTTCAGTAAGATATTTTACACTTCCAATTTTTCAACCTTCATGTTTTGTTTGATTGACTCTTGGTGCATCATAGAGTCCTGAGTTTCAATTTGACTCATTCTAATTTTTAGTGAATTATTAGTTTTTGAAGGTCCTTTATTTAGGGAGGTGTTTTCTCCAATTAGTTCACTAATTTTACTTTTATAGATTTGTTTTCTTCATTGAGACATTTTTTTTTCCAATTTGGTGACTATAGATTTAAATTTATATTCTACCTCTCTAATTTGGATTTTAAAATCTTTCTTGAGCTCCTCCAGGAATGCTTTTTGGGCTTGTGACCAGTTCATATTACCTTCTATGGTCTCAGGGGTGAATACAAAGTTCATGTTGTCCTCTGTATTTGGTTGTTCTTGCTTGCTATAATAAGCTCTAATCAATTTTCTTACCTTACCCTTCTCCTTCTCAATTTCCTTCCTTCCCATTGTAATTTCCTATTTCTTAATTTCTCAGGCTGGGAGCTAAGGGCCTGGTTGTCGACTTTGTGGGCTGTAGCCTCTGGGTGTCTATATTGAGGCCAAGGCCAGGACTCTCAGTGTTTCCCCTGATTTACACTGAGCCTCACAGAGTAATCTGTGGGGAGGGATGGTCTGGCCACTTCAGATTTCTGCCTCTATGCCCCTGGGCTACAGCTCAGGCAAGCTTTTGCTGGTCAGGTGAGGTGGGACTTGTTGGGACTCCTTCCCCTCTTTTCTTCAGACTCCTTTCTGCCTCAGTTACACCCTTTCTCAGTGACTCCTAAGCCTGAGGCTATTTCTGCTATTTCAGGATTTTACTCTGAGTGGGACATTTATCTCTGAGTTTTCTTGGTCAGGGAGGGGAAATAGGAACAGTAAGAGTTTACTTTGCCATACTGGCCCCTGGAAAATCAGGCAGGTGATTTTTAAACTTCCAGGATGGGAGCTGATAGTCCCAGGAGAAGCTGCTGTCTCTGCTGTGGGCCCTGAGCTTTCTCTTATGTAGCTCTGATGGAACCTCCTGTCCTGTGTTGAAATGCTGGTGAGATAACTGCGAATCTCCTTTGGGGTGGCTGAGTCTGCTGGCTGGGGCTCCTTCTCTCTCTGTTGTATTCTGCTCTCTAGTCCAAGCTACTGCAGCCCCCATATGCTCTACACTCTCCCTGCCCAGACCCATGTGGACACTTTCCTGGACTGGATTCTGCCATGCTCTAACTCCCAGTGGATTCTGATACTCCAAAATCCATTCAGATTCACTTTTTAAAGTTTAGTAAGAAGATTCACGGAGGAGCTTAGAAAAATTACTGCTTCCATTCCGCCATCTTGGCTCCACCTAGATTCCTTTTTTGGGGACAAAAAGGGTCAAAACATGGAACAGGAAGAAGACAGTGAAGTCAGAACTCCTGTACCAAATCTTCCAAGAAAAATATGAATTTGTTACAGGCCATGGAGAGGTTCAAGAAGGATTTTTAAAACAAAGTAAGTGAAATGGAGGAAAAAATTGGGAAGACAAATGAAAATGATGCAAAAAAAATTTTGAAAATGAGAGTCAACAACGTGTCTGAAGAAAATAGCACCTTAACAATAGATTAACTAAAATGGAAAAAGAGGTCCAAAAAGCCAATGAGGACAAGAATGCCTTAAAAAGCCAAATTTTCCAGATGGAAAAAGAATTTCAAAAGCTCACTGAAGAGAGTAATTCCTTCAGAATTATACTGGAGCAAATGGAAGCTAGTGAATTTATATATATATATATATATGTATATATATAAGCAATTGGGGTTAAGTAATTTGCTCAAGGTTAAACAGCCAGTTATTTCTGGGTGTGTGCTAAGTGTCTGAGCCCGAATTCAATCCCCAGGTCATCCCAACACTGGGGCCAGTGCTCTTATGCGCTGTGCTATCTGGCCACCCCTAAAGCTAGTGACTTTATGAGAAATCAAGATACTCTTAAACAGATATAAACAAGCGAAAAAGTGGAAGGAAATGTGAAATATCTCATTGGAAAAACCATTGTCCTGGAAAATAGATCCAGGAGAGATAATTTAAAAAAATGGACTACCTGAAAGCCATGATCAAAAAAAGAACTTATAAATCATCCTTCAAGAAATTCTCAAGGAAAATTGCCCTGATATTTTAGAACCAGAGGGCAAAATAGAAATTGAAAGAATTCACTGAACACCTCTTGAAAAAGATCCCAAAAAGAAAGCTCCTAGAAATATTATAGCCAGGTTCTGGAGTTCCAAATCAAGGAGAAAATATTACAAGCAGCCAGGAAGAAAGAACTTGAATATTGTGGACACACAATCAGAATAACACAGGATATAGCAGCTTCTACATGAACGGATCAAAGGACTTGATCAAAAGAGATCAAATATTCCTAAGGTCAAAGGAGCTAGGATTGAAACCAAGAATCATCTACCTAGCAAACAGTATAATGTTTCAGGGGAAAATATGGTCATTCAATGAAATAGAGGACTTTCAAGCATTCTTGATGAAAAAACAAGAGTTGAATAGAAAATTTGACATTCAAATACATAAAGCAAGAAAAGCATGAGAAGGTAAACAGGGAAAAGAAATCATAAGGAACTTGTCAAAGTTGAACTATTTACATTCCTCCATGGAAAAACACTAATTTTAAGTTATGAAACTTTTCTCAGTATGAGGATAGTGGAAGGGAATATAAATGTATATATACACATACATACATATATATGTCTTTATAGGAGGGCATATATGCATATGAATACATATGTGAGTGTGTGTATAAATGTTTACAGGTATACATAGACAGAGGGAACAGGATCAATTGAATAGGAAGGGATGGTTTTTAAAAGCTGAAATTGAGAGGTAAGAGAGGAATATAATTCGAGAAGATGGGAGAGACAGAATAGGGTAAATTATATAGATGAGGCAAGGGATAACTGTTACAATGGAGGGGAGGAATCAGAAGCCAAAGGAGAATGGTTCAACCTTACTCTCATTGAATTTGGCTTAGGGAGGGAATGACATACACACTAAATTGGGTATCATGCCCTACAGGAGAGTAAGGGGGATGATGGAGGGGAGGGCAGGTTGGGGGCGAGGGTAGTTAGAAGCACACACTTTTGAAATGGGACTGAGTCAAAGTAAAGAATAGAACAAGTGGGGGCAGGATAGAATGGAGGGACATATAGTCAGTCTTTCACATAATATCCACTATGGAAATGTTTTGCATAACTACACATTTACAACCTGTATTGAATTGCTTATCTTCCCACTAAGGGTGGTTGATGAGGCAGGAAGGAAAAGAATCTGGATTTTGAAAGTGATAAAATCAAATGTTTAAAAAATATTATTATTATTTTTTACATGCAACTAGGAAATAACATATACAGGCAGTGGGGTATGGAAATCCTTCTTACCCTCCTGGAAAGTCAGAGGGGTAGGATATTGGATATAGGAGTAGGATATTGGAGAGAGCAGATTGGGGGATAGAGTATATAGTGGGATTGCTGTTTTGGGGTAGTGGGTAGGGAAAAGACAGGGAGAAAATTTTTAATTCAAAATCTTTTGGAAATGAATGATGCAAACTAAAAATAAAGATAAAATTTAATTAAAAAAAAAAGATTGGAAACGGGAACCTAGAAGTCACAAACGAACCGCTCCCAAAGGTCAAAGGGGCAGAATTTACATATTATATGATATATTTACCAAAAATCCCATCCTGGCAAATTTGTTTTATCAGGGGGAACCATCAAGACTTTTCTGTCAGAGCCTTTTGGTCCTATAATATGTAAAACTCATATATGTTCCAGATATCCACAATAAGGTCAGCAAAACACCCAATGTTACTGATAACTCTGAGATGATGTGGATATGGTAACTTTAAAGTTTTAACCAATAACTCTGTGATGATTTAGATATGCTTTTGAACCCCAAGATGGCACAAATGAAAGTTCATTTTCCCCACCTAAAAATCTCTTTCTGGGCCCATGCTGCCAAGAGCTACCAACTCTAATCCATGTTTAGGTGAATGATTCCCTATGCCTCTACCCTTCCCCATCCTCTGCTGTCTGCCTTCCTTCACTACATTATCTCCCATCTTCACATTATTTGCATCTTGTACCCTTTTGCCACTTCTATCTGCACTTCCTTGCCTGTTTGTCCTCAACATCCTCTGTGCCTTATTCTAGTGCGATTATACCCTCACATCTTATACCCTACCTCTCACCATTGTGGTCTTTCCCCAAGAGTACCCAAAGAACCAGGTGTGCCCACAATATTTCATAATTTTTAAATCAATTAACTATTCATGCCTACTCTTTTTCAACTCTGAACTCAAATGGTTGTCCATTTATTGTCTATCTAAGACACAGATAATGCTGGGCAAACTCTTTAGGCTGTGCATCTAAACAGATATTCTTTTTCTATTTAGTTTTCTTGAGTGATGAAAGAACTCTTCTCCCAGAAGCTAGAATAATTTGGGTCTCAATACAATCAGCACAATGTTTCTGTTTATAAAGACAAACAAATTCAGTAAGGATTGACCAAAAACTAAAAGCTTTCCTATGTGCTTTTTGTTTTATAGGTCTCATTCTATTGATCTTTTGTAGATCTTTCATCAGAATGGTTTTAGATAAAACTTTTGAATAGAATGGGTATATTTTCCAGTGTCCGTGTGCCCATCATTGGTAAATTCTACCACATTGTGAAACTTTACTTCTACTCAGAAAAAAAAAAGGAATACCCAACACCCCTCTCCCGACCCCAGGAAAAAAAAAAAGAGAAAAGAAAAAATATCTTCTCCAAACTCTATTGTATCTTGTAAGAAAAGTCCTATGGGGAAGAAGATAGTTTAAAAACTTCTGGGAAATTGCAACATAATCCCTATTGTCACTGCAAATTGCAAACTACTGCAGTAGCTGTTAAAAAAAAAAAAAACTTATAGATTGCTCAACCCTCTAGCAAGTCTCACCAGCAGATAAATAACTTTTTTGTGGGATGTACCTAACAGGAAAGGATATATAATTTTTATAGGTATCAGTTAAGCAAACAGTCTTTTCATTTTTACTGCAATTAGTAAATCAGTTGTGGAATTTTTTCCCTACCTTAGACAAACTGACTGAGTGAAACAAGTATGAAGTGATTTTCATTATAGTTAGAATCACTGACTGTTATAACTACAAGAGTCTGAAGTTAAAGGCCATCTAATCCAACTCCCTCATTTTATAGAAAGGGAAGTGGCTTTCTTAAGGTCATGTGGAAAATGAGTAGGAGATAGATAATTTGAGCCCATGTTGATCTTCAAATGAATCCAATGCCACAAAAAATATTAAACTAAAACTTGAGGTTAGGAGAAGTAGCATGGTGTCCAGAGAGCTAACTTTGGAATCAGTAAGACCAGGGTTCAAGGCCTAGCTCTGACATACACTAACTGTGTGACCATGGGCAGGCAAGTGACATACATTCAGGCCCCTATCCACATCTCTAAATTCTAAAAAAAATTACTGATCTGTAATGGTAGAGGTAGCTTTCACAATAGGAGTTCCCTAATCAAACAAAGTCAAAAGTATACAGCAAACAAAACAAACAAAAAAAAAACAAAATTACAACTTTAGCATCAGATAATACCAGTATTCATTTAAACATCTATATAATTCTTTGAGCAGACCTGCTTTAGAGTTCTAAAAAATTCCATTCCACTTAGCCTCCTCCATTTCACTCATGTTTACTTCCTGGTTCTAGAGTGAACTGAAAGTGCTAAAATGTGGCAAGAAAAGAGGTCTCTTTCCTGACGAAAAACAAGAAGTATTTAAAGGTTCATGAAAAAAATCTAATTGTGAAATGCTCTAATGTGGTTGCACAAACCTAGAAGTTTGTCAAATTAACTGTTTCAGTGGTCCATTTTTCTGTCCCCATGTGATTGAGGAGTTGGATCTAACTCATGGAAATCTTTACCTGTTTATCTATAACTTCTTCATATTTAAAAGATTAGACATAAGTTAAAATTGCCTTTTGAGCACTAGTATGTTACAATCAATGGCTGGACAGGATTACTCAGGAATCCCCCAGAATTAGAACTGAAAGGGGCTTTAGGGTCTAGAACATTTTGGCTAAAGTTGCTTGGTGATGCTTACTTTTGTACTTAATATATCTTCCTAAATCTTACTAGTCCACAAGTTTAATAACACAATCTACATGATTGAGTAAACTATTTAACATTTATATTACATTTGCCCTTAAAAACAGTCAAATGTCCCTGTAAAAGTTATACAATGTCTCTTAGTGATTTGACAGTTTGATTAAAAGAAATAGGGGTGGAGTGGAGTGGTTAAAGGATCGCAAATTTAGTAAGAGTCAGTAGCATAATGGAGCAAAGAAAAAAAACTGTGATTTTAAACTGTATTAAGTATATACTTCTAGGTCTGTTTTCCAAAGAGATCATGAAAATGAGAAAAGGACCCACATATACAAAAATATGTATAGCAGCTCTTATTGTGGTGGCAAAGAATTGGAAATTGAGAGCATGCCCATCAATTGGGGAGTGACTGAACAAGTTGTGATTTATGAATGTAATGGAATACTGTTTTTCCATAAGAAAAGATGAACAAGTAGATTACAGAAAAACCTAGAAAGACTTATGAATTGATGCTGAGTGAAGTGAGGACCAGGAGACATCAATATTGTGAGATGACTAGCTTTGATAGACTTAGGCTCTTCTCAGCAATGAAAGGATTTAAGACAACTCCAAAAACCTCATGATGGAAAATGCTATCCATATCCAGACAAAGAACTTTCGATTCTGAATGTGATGGAAACATACTATTTGCTCTCTTTTTTTTGTTTGTTTTGTTTCTTCTTTCTCATTGTTCCTCCTATTGGTTCTAATTCTTCCTTAAAACATAACTAATTAGAAAATGTGTTTAATATAAATGTATATGTAGAACCTATATCAGATTGCATGATGTCTTAGGGAGGGAAGAGGGGGAGAAAGTACAAAACTCAAAATCTTATGGAAGTGACTGTTGAAAATTAAAAACATGTGATTTTTAAAAAGTGTAGCTGCCACAGATGAATAAGTGATTGTTTCTCTGGACACTGCCTTTCTCAGACTTCATCTTGAACACTGTATTCAGTCCTGGACACCAAAATTTAAGAAAGACTTTGATAAATGGCATAGAATGGAGAAGAAGGCATCCAGGATGGTGATGAACCTTGGATCCCTGTTATATGAAGATCAATGGTAGGAATTTTGGAGGCTTAGTCTGGAAAACAGAAGAGCTGTGCTTAATTAATTAAGGGACTATGATGTGGAAAAAAAGACTAGAATTGTAGTGCTTTACCCCAGAAGACACAACCTGGTGCAAAAGGAAGATGTCAAAATAGGCAAATGAAAGTCTCGGTTTTTTTTTTTTTTGGTAACAATTAGAGCTGACCCAAAGTGTAATGGACTGCTTTGAGAGGTAGTGGGTTTTCCTTCCTTAGTGGTCTTTATGTAAAGTCTAGACAATTAATTTCCACGTATGTTATAGTGACAGTATCTTTTAGATAGGAGTAGCACTTACATGGTTTCTGAGTTTCTTCTAGGTCTCAAATTCTGTGTTATTGTGTGATTCTGGAGAATATATCTTCTTTTCGGTCTCTCCATTATATATATTGTATCTTACCTCATACGAAGAACATTGGTCTCTTGTTATATTATACCAAACAAGGGACTCAACTATTATCCAAAGAAGTGTTTTTCTCCCCAAAGTACCAAATGCTATAAGGCAATTAGCATAAATGAGATTATTGAATCGTAAACATATGTTCTCTAAACCAAAATTGGTCTTAGGAGTTATTCAATCAAAACATTTGATTTTTTTCCTGTCAACTTTACTATTCATAGGAAGAAGGAGAAGGAGAAGTAGTCAAGTTTTCAAAAATGCATAGTTTTTTTATTTTTCTTTGGTAGTAAATGTGTTGTGGACTACTAAAAAATTGCTATGGCTCTGTCTGGAAACATTGATCTAACTCAAAGCTAGGTATACAGAAAAATATACAAATAATAACTTATCTTTATAGTGAGGGAAAGTGTCATTTCTAATACCAACAAAATCATAGTATCTCTGAATTGTCAGGTACTGCAGACAGCATCCAATTTGACATGTATCTAAACAACATTCCTAACAATTGGTCATTATTTTTGCTTAAGGTTCTACAGTGATAAGGACCTCACATAATCTTGAGGCAGCCTATTCTATTTTTTAAATTAACTGTAATTGTAGGATAGTTTCCCTTACATCAAGTGGAAAACCTTTTTAAGTTACTAAATGGAACAGTTCTTTTCATTTTGAATCCTTACTAGAACTTGTCATTTTCAAACACTTCCCAGCAGACTAATAACCAATCAAATAATAACATTTCTCAAGTTCCTACTATATGCTAGTCACTGTGCTAAGCTCTGAGGATACAAAAAAAGAAGAAAAGGGAGTGGGGGGACAGTTCTTGTAGAAAACAAACAAAAAATAAACATCCATAGATCTTAGGACAGGAGGTATCCCAGTGAGCTATTGGTGGGCCCTATCTCAGCAAACCAGACAGAGATCTTGAGCCCTAGTGTGGAGGAGCAGGCAAACAGCAACAGCAGGAACCTAACCCCACCCTCCTTCCCCAACCCTACCCCACATGCCTTAGCATAACCAAGAGAATTAGCAGACTCAAGTTCTGAGAACCACCATCTGCTTCAGCGTAGCCCAGGGTGGGCAGGCATCTTCCAGCAGACAGACCTCCATGTACTTTAGTGTAGCTCTGGGGAACAATTCCTTAGCACACACTAGATATCACAACTAGGACTCCAGCTCAGAACCAGATAAGCTGCCAGACCCCTGTGACCTCCAGCAGTGAAAGCCACTACACACCCCAACCCCTCAGCACAGTACTGGATATGAAGGTCCACCAGGCGCCTCAGGAAAGCATAAGCAGAACAACAAATAAACACCCAAAGCCTTTAACAACTGGCACAAGAAACCTAAGACAGAGCCCCTTTCAACCCAGGTCAGATATGAAAGGAAAAATGCCCCCCCCCAAAAAAAAATGATAAGCAAAAAACAACAAAAACAAATCTGAGCATAAGAAGTTACTATAGTGAAAGGGAAGACCAAGGCACTAACTCAGAACAGGACAGCAATGTCAAAACACCTATGGACAAAGCCCCAAAGAAAAATAGGAAATTGTATCAAGCCCAGAAAGAACTCATGGAAGAACTCAAAAAGGAACTTAAAAATCATATAAGAGAGGTAGAAGAAAAAATTGGAAAATAAATGGGAGTGATACAAGAGAGCTATGAAAAAAGAGTCAGCCTGGAATACTGCTTTAAAGGTAGAATTGACCAAAAGGAAAAGGAGATAGAAAAATCCACTTAGGAATACAACCCCTTAAAGTGTATAATTGGCTAAATCAAAAAGAAAGTACAAAAGCTAATTGAAGAAAACAACACCTTAAAAGGGAGAGTTAGACAAGTGGAAGATAATAACACAATGGGACAAATCAATAATTATTGGACTACTTGAAAGCCATAATCAAAAGGAGGACCTAGACAGCAACTTTTAAGAAATTATCAAGGGAAATTACCTTGATGGCTTGGAACCAGAGGGCAAAATAGGCATTGAAAGACTCCATCAATCACCTCAGGAAAGAGATCCCAAAATAAAAAAAAAAATTAAAAAACTTCCAAGGAACATTATATCTAAATTAAAGAACAATCAGTTCAAGTTAAAAAATGGTGTAAGTGGCCAGAAAGAAACAATTCAAATTTCGAGGAGTCACAATCAGGATTACATAGGACTTGGCAACTGTAATATTAAAGAATAGGAGGAACATGATATTCTGGAGGGCATAGGAACTAAAATTACCACCAAGAATCACCTACCTAGTGAAATTAAGCATAACACTTCAAGGGGGACAATGGTCATTCAATGAAATACAAGGACATCAAGCTTTCATAAGGAGAACAAAACTACACCTAAAATTTGACCTTCAATATCAAGATCCAAAAGAAGCAAAAAGAGGGAAAAAGAGAAAAAGAAAACATAAAAGATGTGATAAAACTAAACTATTTGCATCCTTACATGAGAAAATGATACTTGGTATTCTTTCTTCTATGATATAGCAGCCAAATTCTTTTTTTTTCACTTTTCAAATGCTTTATTAACTTCTGATTTACATAATTAATTTCCACCACATTTTGAGTTACAAATTTTCTCCCCATTTTGTCCCTAACCACCACCCCAAAACAGCAATCCTATAGGATATCCTCTCCTCCAATTTGCTCTCTCCCATATCTTCTCCCATACCCCCTTCGACTTTTCCAATAGGGCATGGGGAATCTCTATGATCCAGTTCCTGTATATCTTTTTTCCCAATAACATGTAAAATAGTATTAATTATAGCACACACACACAAATAATTTTAAACATTTTATTTTAAAACTTTGAATTCAAGATTCATACCCTTCCTCCCTTGTCACCCACCCTTTCTAGGAAGATAAGCAGTTCAGTATAGGTTGTACAAAACATTACCATAAACGGTACATTGTAAAAGATTGGCTCTATTTCCCTCCCTTCTATCCCACTACCTACTTGGTCTATTCTCTACTTTGATCCTGTCCCTTTTCAAAAGTGAGTGTTTCCTACTTCTCTTCCCCTGAGCCTGCCCTCCCTTCCATCATCCCCCCTCTCATCCCCTTCCCCCCTATTATCCTGTAGGGTGAGATACCCTATTTAGTGTATATGTCATTTCCTTCCTGAGCCAAATTCAATGAGAATAAGGTTGACCCATTCCCTTTTGCCTTCCTATTCTTGCCCTCCATTGTAACCATTTTCCCTTTGCATTTTCTATATAAGATAGTTTATCCCATTCTGTCTCTCCCCATCTCCTCTCATTATATTCCTCTCTCACCTCTTAAGTTCACCTTTTAAGTATCATCCCTTCCTATTAACTTGGTCCTGTGCTCTCTATCTATGTATACTTGTAAACATATATACACACATTCACATAAGTATTCATGTGCCCATATACTGTCTAATATAGACATATACATAAACATACATACACACACACACACATATATATATATATATATATATTCCCTTCAATTATTTTCATACTGAGAAAAGTTTCATTAGTTACAATTATCATTTTTCCATGTAGGAATGTTAATAGTTCAACTTTGATAAGTGGCTTATGATTTCTTTTCCCTGTTTACCTTCTCAAGCTTCTCTTCTTCTATCTGAATGTCACATTTTCTATTCAACTCTAGTTTTTTCATTAAGAATGCTTGAAAGTCCTCTACTCCACTGAATGACTATATTTTCCCCTGAAACATGACACTCAGTTTTGCTGGGTAGGTGATTCTTGGTTTTATTCCCAGCTCCTCTGCCCTCCAAAATAACATATTCCAGGCCCTTCTATCCCTCAGTATAGAAGCTGCCAGATCCTGTGTTATCCTGATTTTGTTTCCACAATATTCAAATTGTTTCTTCCTGGCTGCTCATAATATTCTCTCCTTGATGTGGGAACTCCAGAACCTGGCTATAATATTTCTAGGAATTTTCTTTCTGGGATCTTTTTCAGGAGGTGTTTGGTGGATTCCTTCAACCTCTATTTTGCCTTCTGGTTTTAAAAAATTGGGGCAATTTTCCTTGAGAATTTCTTGGAGGATGATTTCTAGGTTCTTTCTTTGATCATGGCTTTCAGGTAGTCCGATAATTTTTAAATTATCTCTCCTGGATCTATTTTCCAGGTCAGTAGTTTTTCCCATGAGATAATTCACATTTGCTTCTATTCTTTCATTTGTTTGGATCTGTTTAAAATCATATTGATTTCTCATGAAGTCACTAGCTTCCCTTTACTCAATTCTAAATCTGAGGGAATGATTCTCCTCATTGAGCTTTTGGGCTTTTTTTTTCCATCTGGCAAATTCGGCTTTTTAAGGCATTCATCTCCTCAATGACTTTTTGAGCCTCTTCTGCCATTTAAGTTAGTCTATTTTTTAAGGCGTTATTTTCCTCAGTCAGGCTATTGACTCTCATTTCATAATTTTCTTGCACTCTCATTTCTCTTCCCAATTTTTCCTCCACTTCTCTTATCTGCTTCTATGGCCTGTAACCAGCTCATATTTTCCTTTGAAGCTTTTAGTGCAGGAGTTCTGACTTCACTGTCTTCCTCCTGTTCCATGCTTTGCTCCGTTTTGTCTCCAAAATAGGAGTTTAATGTTTGTTTCTTCTGCTTGCTTTGTTTCCTTTGCCTGGTCATGTCGCCCCTCAGGCACTTGACCCCTGGGCTTTTTGCCATAGTAGGACTCTGCTACCAGACAGGGGAGCTTCCATCAGAAATGCTGGGGTTTTCTCAGCTGCCGGAGGTGTTAATTGGGTGCCCTCTCTGAAGCCTCCACATGCTCTGGCAAGCTAGTCACATACCCCAGGATCTCCACCCTAGACTGCAATCCAGATCCAAGCAGGTTAATGCAAGTGCGATTTCCTCTCAGACTGGTCTCTTGGTCCCCCTACACTCTTCAGCCCAGGAGCTGAAGCTGTAGCATGGCACTAGCTGAGCCAAGGCATCTCAGAGGCTTCTAGTACTGGGGTTAAAAGATGACACTCTCCCAGCTACTGATCCCAAAGTCCAGACTGGACTGACCTCTCACTTTGTCCTTTGCATGTAAATCTGGAAATGGCCACAGCTGCTGATGATCTGGAGTGCCTCTGGTCAGGCCCGCCCTGGGGCTAAACCCTATTGCTTATGTAGGCCTGGGCTGGGCTCCCAGAGCTCTGTACTGGCCAGTTCCTGCTGGACTGCTGAGCTGTCCTCAGCGGGAGGTTAGCTTTTCTGTGTCATTTTGTGGGTTCTGCAGCTCCAAAGTTTGTTCAAACTCCCCTTTTCATGGATTGGGGAAGGTGGAAGCCAGAGCTGCGAGTAGGTCCTGCTTGTACTCCACCATCTTAACTCCCCAGTCAAATTCTTAAAAGAGAAGTTAAGTGAGTTACAAAAAGAAATAGATTGCAAAAATGTACTAGTCATGGCTTCTACTGTCCCCTTTCAGAACTCAATCAATCCAACAACAACAATAACAATAACAAAACCTAACAAATAAACAAACAAGAAAGAAACTACGTGGGTAAATAGAATTTTAGAGGAGTGAGATATGACAGACCTTGGGAATTATTTAGACATAAAGGGTGACACAATAAGCAAATTAGAAGAGCAAGGAATAGTCTACCTGTGAGATCTGTGGGGAGGGGGAACAATTCATGACCAAAGAAAAAAATAGAACATTACAAAATGCAATATAGGTAATTTTGATTCTATTAAATCAACAGTTTTTGTGCAAACAAAATTAATCCAACCAAGATTAGAAGGAAAGCAGAAAACTGGGAAATGATCTTGACAGCAAATATCTCTAATAAAGGCTTCATTTCTCAAGTATATAGAGAAATGAATCAAATTTTCAAGAATACAAGTAATTCCCCAATTTATAACTGGTTACAGGATATGAACAGGCAGTTTTCAGATGAAGAAATCAAAACTGTCTATGGTCATATGAAAGAAGTATTCTAAATCACTTTTCAGCCGATCGATGCAAATTAAGACAATTCTGAGGTACCATCTCACACAGATTGGTAATATGACAAAAAAAAGGAAAATGATAAATGTTGGAGAGGATGTGGGAAAATTGGGACACTAATGCACTGCTGGCAAAGTTCTGAACTGATCCAACAATTCTAGAGTACAATTTGGATCTGCGCCCAAAAGGCAACCAAACTGTGCATACCCTTTGATCTGGCAATACCACTACAAGATATGTATCCCAAAGAGATCATAAAAAAGGGAAAAGGACCAACATTTACAAAAATATTTTTAGCAGCCCTTTTCATGGTGACCAAATATTGGTAACTGAGGGGATGCCCACCAATTGGGGAATGGCTGAGCAAGCTGTGATATATGAATGTAATGGAATACTATTGTGTAATAAGAAATGATGAGCAGGGAGATTTCGGGAAAACCTGGAAAGAGTTGTACAAACTAATGTAATGTGAAATGAACAAAATCAGGAAAACATTGTACACCGTATCATCAACGTTGTTTGATGAACAGCTATGAATGACTCAGCTCTTTTCAGAAACACAATGATCCAAGACAAATACAAAGGACTTAGGAAGGAAAATGCTATTCATATCCAGGTAAAGAACTGATACACTCTGAATAAAGATTGAAACTTATTTTTTTTCACTTACTTTGTTGTTTTTTCTTGTAGTTTTTTTTCCTTCTTGATCTGTGTCTCCTTTCACAACTGTGACTAATATGGAAATATTTTTACATGTTAGCACATGTATAAACTATATCAAACTACTTACCAATTTCAGAAGGGGGTGGGAGGAAGAAGAATTTGCAACTCAAAATCTTGTAGAAATTAATGCTGAAAGTTTTCTTGTCATATAATGGGGAAAAATGTAAAATACTATATGAAAAAGACAGTCCTTGTCCTCAAGGAGTTCACAGTCTCATAGGGGAGACAACAAACAGATAAATATGAAGCAAACTATGTACAAGATAAATAGGAAATAATTGAAAGAGGGGAGACATAATCAAGAGGTGTTAGAAGGTTTGTTTGAACTTCAAAGAAATCAGCAAGGTCAATAGTCAGAGCGGAGGGAGAGGGAAATGGGCTCTAGGCATGTGGAACAGTGAGAGAAAGCACTCAGCACCAAGAGATGAAGCGTCTCATTCACTGGAAAGCCAAGAGGCCAATGTCACTGAATCAAAGTGTACATATTGGGGAGTAAGGTATAAGGAGACTAGAAAGGTAAGAGGGGTGTAGGTTATGAAAGACTTTGAATACCAAATAGATCATTTTTTATTTGTTTCTGGAAAAAGCAGGAGGCTACTGGAGTTTAGGGTGGTGACATGATCAGACTTGCATTTTAGGAAAATCACTTTAGTGCCTAAGTGGAGAATAGATCAAAAAGGGAAGAGATCGAGTCAAGAAATATGCGTTCCATACTTGTAATGATAGTGATCAATTACACTTTTCATATGTTCAATAAATCATCATACTCCTGGACTCAGAGTCTGGGGCCTCCTCAACCCTTGCCTACCTGTAGCAGCAAGCACCCCAGCATCCCCAGGGTCGCTGCCAACACAGGTTCTTAGATCTGCTTTGCTAAAGGAAAGCAACTCAAAATGGGTTAACAAGATTACTTTAATCAGTCAAACATATATCATTTACCTAGTTCAGAAGAAAAAGGTCAGCACCCCGAATTTCAGAGTATACAGAGGTTACAAGCATAAGTTACAAGAACATTTCAACAGACAGGTCTCCCAGCTTTCCAACCATTACATCCACACCAAATCACAGTTTCCAGAGATGGAGGCATCAACATCTGGGTTGTTCAAAGATGGGGGACTCTCAACAGCTTCCCAGCGTCTCTCTGGTCAAATCACACAACACTTCTCAAAGTGAGCCCCAAAACAAAGCCTCACATCAGCTCTTATATAGCCCTCTCCTGGCTCAGAGAATGTAACAACCTTCTTGACCCACTGCACAATCACAAAGTATCTCTTGAAAAACGAGCCTTCCACCACAGGCTCCAGGTGCACTTAAGCCTAGGGGAAGGGAAGATCTTAAAAATTTACATTCCCATTACACTACCCCAGCCTCTTCTTTAATTGGTGAGCTCCTCTTAGAGGAAAGTATCCAGATTGACCAATCTTCTTGACTCTGCTACTGACTTTTATGACTTTGTCAACATCTGTGTGTGTGTGTGTGTGTGTGTATGTGTGTGAGTGATCTTTCTCCCTTAGAATGTAAACTCTTTTGAGGGCAGGAATGAAGTTTTTACTTATGTTCACATAAATACAATAAATTCTTGTCTCTTTGCCTGAACAATGTGATAATATTCTATTTATAACTAAATTTGTCAGTGATGAGAATTGGATGTTGGATGATGACCTTTTAGAAAACCTATACTAGGATTTTTCTTAGTTTCTTTCCTCCCTCTAACCTTTCCTTCCTTCCTTCCTTCCTTCCTTCCTTCCTTCCTTCCTTCCTTCCTCCCCGTCTCTCTCTTTCTTCCTCTGTGAAAGAAAGATGTGAAATAAGGATCAAATTATCTAAATCAGAGTTTAACTTTGCCAAATGTCTAATAAGGCTCCAGTATTTTCTACATATAGAAGCCAATCTTATGGAATTAAACTTTAGAAACCATGAATTGAATTCAGGGCCACAATTTTAGGCATTTATGACAAAGAATATCAATTTTGTATTCCCTTTTCATTTTCAACTGGTTGTTCTAGTGTTAGGTAGATCCTAATGACAACATAGACTCCTCATTTTCTGGTTTTCTTGCCATGGGTTAGGACCCAAAATGTAAAAAGTTCATTTAATACTCTCAGTCCCTCTTTTCAAATGTGGGTTCAATTCTGCCCTGAAGCTGTTTTAGAACTGAAATTAAAATGTAAATTCTGCCAGTATGTGCTTTCTAGTATATACCCTGGCAAAATACATACATTTAAGGGACAGCTGCAAATGTTCACAAGATTTAGGGAGAGAATGTACCTAATGGTAGACCAACCTACTAATTTTACAAATAAGGAAATTGAGGCCCAGAAAGAGGTCATGTAGTGAGACCCCAAATCATGTAGTTGAAAGTAGCAGAAGGAGGATTTAAATTCAAATCGTCTGACTGAATATCTAGTGTTTCTTCTATTATTTCAGATTGAGTTATTTGGAGATAAAGTTGTGCACTAGACTGGGAGATAGGAGATTCAAGTTCTGTTCTCAATTCTTCTACTAAGTAGCTGTATAGCATTGAGTAGGAGACATTATTTTCTCTAGATCACTCTATATTTTGTCTTTTTTATATTTCAAATGAGTTGATTGAACTAGATCTAATTCTATTTTTTGATGTTTTTGTTGAGGCAATCAGGGTTGAATAACTTGCCCAGGGTCACTGTTGTTGCTGCTGCTGTTGTTGTTTGCCCTTCATTCTAGAAGGGGACCATGGAAGGAAGGAAGGTGGTATTGCAAATTGTAAATGAACTGGATTTAAAAGAGAGAGAACTGTGCAAAATCACTAGCCATGTGGTGATGGCTGGAGATGACCCTGCTGCCCAGGCTCATACTTCTAGTAATTGTCTGAAGCCTGATTTCAATCCAGATCCTCCTGACTCCAGGCCTGGTGCTCTATCCACTGGGTCACTTTACTACCCCATAATTCTAATTCTAATATTCAATAAGACAATGCCACAGCAGCACAATTTTGAATGTTTTCTAGAAAAATTACCATAGTAAAAATGGGAAATTGATTCAGAATTTCTGTTATATGAAAAAGATATTAAAAACCAAGACAAAACATGTCACTTACATGTCCAAGGAATGAATGTGCCAAGTATGGGAGACTTCTACACTAAAGTCCTTACTTCCTATAACCATGACCTCAAAAGGAAAAATATCTTCACTGTGGATTGTTAAGAAGATAACAGCAGTGAATAGTACTGGTTGATGTACCATGAAGAAAATTTGAACTAGTTCAAGGATTCAGCAATGTTTAGCTTGGGAAAGATAAGACTTAGTGAGAACAGGTTGGTAGACTCTAAGTATTTGAAGGACTGTCTTGTGGAAAAATGGTTAAACTTGTTCTGCTTGACCCTGGAAGGAAAGAATTGGGGCAGTGGTTAGAAGTTGTAAAGGAATAAATTAAGATTTAATATTAAGAAAAAAAACAAACAAACAACATACATGCACATATGCAAGCAAACAAAACACAAAGCAAAACAAATCTTCCTAACAAACAGAGCTGTCCAAAAGTGGAATGTGTTGCTTTGACAATTGGTAAGTTCCATCCTCAATGGAGATCTTCAACTAAAGGATGGATGACCACCGGGACTACATAATTTCGGAGGTCTCTTCTAATTCTCAAATTCTGTGATTTTCTAAATTAGGACAAACAAACCTTTACTATATAAGCTATTATGTATATGACATATCATGCATATCATATACATAACATCCTATATAATAATATAATAGGCTCCATCAACAGCTGATACTATAAATCAATGTCTGTCATAAGAATAGCTCCATATCAGGGGCAGCCAGGTAGCACAGCGAGTAAGAGCACCGGCTCCAGTGTTGAGAAGACCTGGAGATCGAATCCCTGGCTCAGACACTTAGCACCCACCCAGAAACACCTGGCCGTTTAACCTTGAGCAAGTTACTTAACCCCAATTGCTTAGGGGTGGCCAGGTGGCTCAGCAAGTAAGAGCCCGGCTCCAGTGTCGGGATGACCTGGATCAAATCCAGGCTCAGATACTCAGCACCACACCCAGAAATAACTGGCCGTGTAACCTTGAGCAAGTTACTTAACCTCAATTGCTTAAAAAAAAAAAGAATAGCTCCATATCTGCTTGCCTTTTCAGCCATATACACAAGAGTAGCACACCTTAGTGAATACACACTTTTCCCCTGAAATATAGCAATCCATTTTAGCAACAGATGCCTGATTTTAATAGAAAGCTTAGGAGTCTGTGGAGGATGACTAAGGTGACTTGAAAATATGGATTTAGTCAGCTCCTGCCAAGGCTAATTATATACTAGTGATTTCACTTACCAAGATAGCACTCATTTGTTTTGCTTTGATCTTTAATGCTGTGTTCCTTTTGCCGACTTTGCATTCTTTTCTAAAGCAAGTCTCCTTTGGGAATTTGACCAAAAAGTATTCTGAGAGAGCCAAGACTACCAACTCTATGGGGCCTCTGCTGGGCACCATACCGAACTTCTTTGGGGCAAAGGGAATTTTCTGATGTGTCATCTGTAATTTGATTTCCCTAATTATATCTTTGAATCTTTTACTTATCCCAACTTGAAAGCACAGGTTGTTTATTTTTTTTCTCTTGCAAAAAAATGAACCTTTGTGATCTCTAGAAATTAACTCTGGTTTTGAGGAACACATAATTGCAGATCCAGTGGAAAGTTCTTCTACACAATTATCTGTTGTCTGATGGGGTCCTGGGTCACATTGTGTTATGGTGTCTAGTGTGAAGGTCTGCTCACTGTCTGAGGCCCCTTGCTACCAAGCTGGATAAAATTAGGAAGAGCTTTGATTTTATGCATATATATTGTTCTGCTTGGACAGCCTCAAGCCCTTAGAGAAGGGTTTCTTAACTTAGAGTCAATGAACTTGTTTTCTATTGTAATAACTGTATTTCAATATTATCAGTGTCCTTGGTAATCCTATGATTTTATTTAATGTCTTTAAAAACATTCTTCTGACAAAGGCTAAAGCCAGACTGCCAAAAATGTCTGTTACACAGAAAGAGGTTAAGGACATGTGGTCCCTCTGTTGTTAGGAAACTGTGATGTACAATGAAAGCATTGGGCTTTGTGGTAGAAATCCCTGACTTTAAGGATTTTCCCTTAAGACTCCAATCTGGGGGTGCCTGGTGGTGTAGGGAATAGAGTACTTACTAGCCCCGGAGTCAGAAGGATGTGAGTTCAAATTCGGTCTCAGACACTTGACCCTTACTAGCATTGTGACCTTGGACAAGTCACTTAATCCCATTTGCCCTGCTTTCCCTCCTCCAAAAAAGGACTCCAATATGAAGATGCCCTGAGGTCATGCTTTGCTGGACCACAACTGGTCCTGATGTAGAGAGTTTAAGGAAAGAGGAAAGAAGGGGAACAATCATTTATTAAGAACCTACTATGTGACAGGCACTGTGCTAACCTTTTGCAAAAATTTTTTATTTTAATCAGTCTTTTGCTCAGTTCTTGTCTTCAGTGATATTGGAGATAAGCATGGAAATTGATGGTTACATTTTAATTTCATGAATCTTTGGATGTTTTCAGTTAGTACTCAGAAATTTAGGGCGTGTACCTAGAAGGTTTCAGACACTAGAGGCTAAAGAAACTGTCAGAATATCTCTATAGTGCACCTCGTACCTCATTCCTCACCAAACCAGAGAAACCGACAACTAGAAGCCTCTTATATGGTCTAGACAGATGTTCTAAGGTGCACTGTTTTATGATGCATTCACTCACAAAGAGTAAAACCCAGGACATAGTGTTCCTAGTTCTCATTAAACTTTATGAAGCCATGTACTAAATGGAACCAGAGTTGCTTAGAGACCATATCTATCTGTTGCCTGGGGCATTGCCTGAGACAATGCCCTATAGTTGAAAGTCCAATACTTTGGGGTTATTCCTTGCTTCCTGGGAAAGCTAGCATTAAGGTGACTCTATGGACTTCATTATTTATAGATACTTTGGCCATTTTCCTATTTTATTGAAAGGTGATTTCATTAATCACTGGTTCAGTGATTATTAAATAATAATTAAATTATTAAGATTAATTTAATACTCGCAAGAGACACATCCAAGGCACTATTCTAGGTGCTGAAGAAAGATATAAAAATGAATAAAACAAGGTCTCTGTCCTCAAGGAGTTTATAATCCAGTAGGGAAATACAGGATTGGTTAAAAAAAAAACTAACAAAAAGAAAAGCAATGTGAAATGGTATGACAAGTTGACAAGAGACTAATAGAGAAATGCTTTGAAAGTTAAAAGGAAGAGGAGAGGATATTCAACTCCATTGATCAGGAAAAGTGTAGGTGAAGAGGAGAAGGATGAAGAGGAGGAGGCATTTAAGCTGAATCAGGAAAGATGAGCAACACATCAATTGGTGGAGGATTTTTCAGACACAGAGAAGAGTCTGAACAAAGGCACTAAGGGTTCCTCAAACTGCAAATGCAGTCAATCCTTAACATTCATATATTTAACTTTCATGATTTCAAGTATTCCTATGATTTTTATTAGTAATCTCATTTTCACTTTCATGTTGGCAGCACCATTCATTTGGGATATGTGCAGAAGAGGAAAAACATGAGAGGTCTAAAGTGTGCAAGTCTGTTGAGTAACTGGTATCCTACTAGAGGCTTCACTGCTCGTTTCCCTTTAAAACTCAAGTTTTGTGTTGCAGTTATGACCCTGAAAAGTAGTCCAAGTCCTTTGGGTTCTAAGCTCAAGCGTACAAAGTCACTGATACAACTTAGTGGCAAAAAAGCAAGAAATGAGATAAACTTCATGCTGGAATGTCTGCAGCCACAGTTGACCACAGATTTAGTATTAATGAATCAATTGTTTGTTATATCCACAAAAAAGAGAAAAGTATTTATGGTACTACAGATTTCATGTGTTCTAAAAATGAGTATTGTTTAAATTAATGTTTTGTTTTTATTGAAATGTTATCACAAAAAAATCATAGAATTTTAGGGAATTACTAGTGAGGAAAAAACATTTTGCAAGTAACCAATTCTATTTTGTGTACAGTATTTTATGTGTTATTTCATAGTTGGGAAAAGTGCATGTTATTAGAATTAATATTTTGTTATTAAGAATTGTATGTAGAAAAATGTGTTTTCAGCAATAGCTCATGAAAGATTACAGTTTTGGGGGCTCATTAGAACCTCACTGCCTTTTCCCCATAAATTAAACGTATTTTTGTTTTTGATTTTCATGAAGTTTTCTAGGAACGTTACCCCTACAAAAGTCAAGTACTGACTAATCTAATTTGACTAGAGGATAGTGCAGAGTAGTAGGAAATTAGACTAAAAAGATGGATGGAGCCATGTTAAAGAAAATGAAATTTAAGTGTTATCTAAAGTTTTCGAAGAACCATGGAGGGTTTTTCATCAGCAAAAAGATCTATTTAAGAATACTAATTTGTTGGTGTGTTGGAATTGGTTTGTCTACACCATTCTGTAGGTATAGATTGGAAGGAAAGAGAGACTGAAGGTTGGGAGACCTGTTAGAAAATTAGTGGTGTAGATAATGAAGTGAGAATTAATGTTAGATTGAATTAGGTTGTTGATAGTGGGAATGAAATATGATTGTAAGGCATTATGACAAGAGACAATAATTCTTAACATTTATTTGAAATACAGGAGAGAGGGGAAAGAGTCAATGTTGACTGAATTCCCAGGTTGGATGACTTGAAAAGTGGTGATGTCATCAACAGAGAGAAGTCAGAAGGTGAGGATGGGTGAAGAGACATTAAAGTCTTAAGGTTACTTCATTGAGGGAGCTATCGTGTACATCCATCTGGCATGAGTATATATGACTCAGCTCAAAAATGACTAATGTATCTCTGACCTCTGATTCCCCATGCCTTTAATTTATTCAGTGTTTAATGGAAAATGAGTGTTACTCTCCAAAAGTAGATTAAAAAGCTAATTTCTAAAGCTGGTCTGAATTTTGAAGAAAAAAAAACAACATTCAAGAAAATGGCATAATATTATGTAATTTTTATTTTTTTGCAGATAAATACATTGAGATCTGACAACTGAATCTTACTTACCTTTAAAATACCATTATTTACACACTGCATTATTCTAAAAAATTGAAACAGCTTTTGAAATTAAACCATTTATTTTTCTCCCAATGACTCAGCCCAAAGTATTATTTAAGCATTTCTAATATTACTCAGCCAAATAGCAGCCAGGTATCCATTTAGAAAGAAGTCAGTAGTTCTAGACTACAAAAAAAGAACCAATAAATTATATAGAAACAGGACTATTCCCCTTTATTATAAACAAAACAAAACATCTATTAATCATCTGCAACTGGTACAAGACCAGTTCAGATTACCTGCTTAATTATGTAGATAATCATCAGAGAGGGTCTGTCCATTTGTGGAGCTCTCCTTTCTTTTCATTTAGAAAAATGACTTGCATAATTTTTCATTAAAGTTTCATAGCAAGTAAGATGAATAATTGATATTTGTTTTAGAAAAGAAAGAGCTACTTCTAGTGCAGCAGTGATTCAGGAGGATTCAATAGAGGGCTTTCTGCTTTTGGTATTTGTTTTCCTCCCTTCACATCTTACATTTATTTTGTGCTTTTGTAATTGCAAAGTACTTTCATCTACTTTGTCCTGTTTGAGCTTCCCAACAACCTTTTCACAAAGATAGGGCAGGTGGTATTATCCTAAGATTACAGATGAATAAATAAGGGTAAGAAAAGTTCAGGGTCATATTGCTGGTCAATTACAGAGTAGGATTCCAATCTAGGTCTTCCTGTTTCAAGTTCAATTCTACTACACCGATCTGTTGTTTAGTTGTTTTGGGTCATTCCTGACTCTTTGTGACTCCTTGGAGTTTTCTTGGAAAAGATAATGTAGTGACTTGACATTTCTCCAGTTAATTTTGTAGATAAGGAAAGTGAGGTAAACAAGGTTAAGTGATTCTCTAAGGATTACAGAATTAGTAAACTATGATCACATCCTTCAGGGTATTCCACCAATGCAAATCCATGATGTCAAATTTGAACTCAGGAAGATGAGTCTTCCTGTCTTCAGGTCCAGCTCTCTATCCACTGTACCACCTAGCTACCCATTATGCTATTTTATACTCCTCATTGTCATTGTGTACAAATGCAGATGAAACCTGGACTTTCTCTTATATCTTAAATTCTTGGCCTGACTTCCTACCATGTTCACGTATGGCAACAGTGCATCTTTCACTGGTAAGTACATAAGGGATTTGGAATAAGTAAACCCAGAGTTTCTTACGTTCCTTATGATATGTATTCCTTTCATCACATATACAGACACAAATTAATAAATCAGTAACCTGCAGCATCCTGATGTAAAAATATTAATACTATTTATTCACAGTTTTTCTAAGATATTAGTGACTTAGCACTTTTTCATCTATTTCATAAGTAGTCTAGACTGAGTCATTTTTTATTTTGTATATGCTATTATGTTTTTAATATGGCTATGATTTCTCTCTTCCATTAGATCATATGTTTTACATAAATGGTTAGTGCAAAGATCAGCACAGAGTTAAAACCATCAGTACTCATTTATTTTAACAAAAAATACATTAATGCCCCCCAAATCAACTTTTGTATTTCTTTTTTGGTTAGTAACTACTGGAATATTCTGCCTCTCTTATTATAGGGAGATGCCACACTGATGTTCATCACCTTATTAAGTTTATTTTGGAAACTTTGTGAGTTAATTTTTTTTGCTTTTATTCATGTTTCAACCACAGCTAAATTACTTTCAATTCTTTTCTATGATATAACCTCAGATTCTTGAGGACTCTACAAGTAAAATGAAAATCTTGGAAGGTCCAATCAAACTTGAAAATCTTTATGTATCTAATGTCAGAAGGCCATCTACTCAAAGAAAGTTGTGGTTGCAAACTATGTTAGTGGAAGAACTCAACCAGATGAAATAATGGATTCTTGAAGTATTGGTTCATGTTTTAAATGCATTGTGGGATATGCTTGCTTAAAATAAACCTTATAGTAAAGGAAACCTTTTTGTATTGTGAAAAAAAAATCACCCCTACATTAACTCATTTTGCAAAGATGCTTGTACTTAAGATTTTTTTAAAAGTAGGACACGTGAAAATCTGATGATTTTATCTAATTATATCACATTTATCGATATCATTTATGAGGGTAAAAGTCAGATTTGAATATGGAATTTTAGATATTTTGACAGGGCTACAGCCTATACTTCATGAAGCTGCCATCCTGCTCTTTACTGGAAGCTCCAGGGCTTTTTCCATGACATTCAATTAAAGGAGTTTCCATTGTGACAAACATTTATGTTCTCTAAAGATCTTTCTTCATAGAATGCCATACAACTCTATTTTAAAAATAGAAATACCTTTAAAAAAGCTCTTTTTCTTCTTCCCATTAAGTGTTCCACTTAAGTGTATATATAGAACCCAGAACAATAAGAATGCTCTCTACTTCAATATTTCAAGGAGCTATCATTGCATCCTTGAGGGTATTCCACCAATGCAAATCCACTAGATGTCTCCATCAGTTGATGTGGCTGGGGAAAAAATGAAAAAAAAGATTAAAAGAAAAGATTAAAAAGAAGAAAGAAATTATCATCCTGTCACCATTTTTCTAATTAACTTACCTCTGAATTTTGTTCTGGTGGTTCTTAGACAACAGACTCATTGTCATTTAGTCAGGTACTCTTAGATTTTCCAATTTATTAGCATTCACCAGAACTCCTCTTCAAACATAGATTAGGAGAATGTAAGGTCATCTACGTGACATAATGAGTCATTGGTATAGAATGTTAGAAAGAAAGCATGTTATCACATTTATTAAATAATTCCTTAATATACACATAGTTCTTTCAAATTTAGGTTGTCTATTAAATTACAGGTGAAGAAACTGAAGAACAAACAATTATGTCATCTTGTTCAGTCTTATGGTGGGTACTGGCTAATGAAGATCTAGTCCTTACAGTATTCACAATAAACTCTGCCAGGTATCTTCTCATATGGAAACTTGAGTAGGAGGGAAGGGGAAAAGGAAGATAATAGGTATTTATATACTGCCTACTATATGTCAGGAACTGTACTAAGCACTTTTGAGCAAATATTACTTTCAGAAATGCAAGATGATGTGAATAGGGTCTTCTCCTTTCCAACACCAAACATGTATAGTTATTCTGATGGTTTCCTTTCCGCTTACTTTGTGGGCAAGTTAAAAGTATTTTAAACTGGACATTGAGGGAAGGGAAGGGAAGGAAAAGGAAGGGAAGGGAAGAAGGCTCCATGCATTCATGTCCACTTGGCTTCTACCATGGCCACTGATGGATCACACCCATAATTCTACAGCATGTCTTCCTCTTCAATAATAAACTTCCAGGAGGAGAGAGTTCTGCCACTGATTTGAGTCTTTTGTATGAGCATTCAATTCTCTTACTGCATGTCTTGGACTAGCTGGTTGCTTGGCTGCTGTGCTGGTCTTTTACCAGCCTTGGTTGCTGCTGCCACTGGTTTTGGGATAGGCTTTGGTGGATCTCCCAGTTTCACCAGCCACTTAAACTCTTCTCTCTCAGAATATTTATTCTGTGAAGATCATGGAAAGAGAATCAATGAAAACAGATGCATTAAGTATTCATGTATACATGATAACCAGGTGGGGAATACAGATTATTAACCCTCCCTTCTCTGCAACCTGGTTGTTTATAGCAGTCCTCACTAAAAAAGAGGCCAGGTTTTAGAGCAAGAGATCATCCACTTCAATCTTTTATAATCAGAATTAATTCTGCCTTCTGGTTCCTAAGCCAACCAGAAGACCCATTAATCCATAGGCCAGTAAAAGGCTACCAAGCCTGCATGTGTCCAATTGGAACCAGACAAGACATTATTTACATGCTCTATATAACTCACCAGGAAGGACAAATGCAAATGATCAAGAATCATACCCACAATGTTCAATTGTCTGATTATATTCCTCTCTTTTCTATACTCTTAGAGAACTCTTTCATCTTTAGCACATTGACTGGGGTATATTCTGAACTTATTGTCCACATCCCCATCCAGAAAAGCTTTCTGGGGTCTTGCTGTCATTCATTGTTCAGTTGTTTCTGACCCTTTGTGACCTAGTGAAATTCTGTGCATGGTGTTTTCTTAGCAAAGATACTAAAGTTATTTGCCATTTCCTTTTCCAGTAGCAAAGAGGTTAAGTAAATTCCCCAAGGTCACAAAGCTGGGAAATTTCTGAGATTGGATTTGAACTCTGGTCTTCTGGACTTCAAATTGAGTATTCTATCCATTGTAGCACTTATGTGCATCTCTGACATCTGAGGGAACCTTAAACATTATCTTTTAACTTACTTCCCCTGTACCATTTAGGAAAGAATCTCAAAAAAGTGAGTGGGGCACACATCTTATAACATTACACATGTATAGGCAGAAATCACAATTACCCATAAAAACATAGTGATGCAGAATCTATAAACAAAGAACGTTTTGCCCCATTTATCAAAAATTGCTTGTTTAAGGGCAGTTATGTGGTACAGTGCATAGAGTTCCAGGCCTGGAGTAAGGAAGACCTGATTTCCTATCTGGCTTCAGACACTTATTATCTGTGTGACCCTGGGCAAGTCACTTAACCCTGTCTGCCATAGATTTTTTCATTTATAAAATGAACTGGAGAAGGCAATGGCAAATCAGTCTAGTGTGTTTGCCAAGAAAACCCTAAATGGGGTCATAAAGAGTCAGATATGATCGAACAACAACAATACTTGTTTTGCAATTTGCAACAACTTATTTTGATGTTTCCAATGGTCTTCCGTAGCTCAAAGGCAATAAAGGAAAGAAAAGGGAAAAAAAAGGAAAAGAAATTCCAGCTTCTTATCTTAAAAGCAAACCTGGTCCCTACAGAGATTCCTAGAATATGGAGGTTTCTCATGAAGAGATTAAGAACTTGGTGTAACATGGAAGTCACCTCCTCAACCTCAACTGAGAAATCCAAATGTCCTAAGTAGTACACAAAGAAACCATCCAAACGGACTCTGAATAAAATTTCTAGTTGTTCTTTCCACAAAGGTTCATCAAACTTTCTCCAGGAGTTCTTTGACCATCCTGTGAGCCCTTTGGAGTTCCAGACAACTTTCCTCTAGGCTCTTCTAGTAAATGTCTTTAATGGGTTCTTTTGAAGGCAACACAAATGGAATCCCAAACTCATTTACAATATGATAAATAGGATTCATTGAAGAAGAAAGAACACTGGATCAGGTAAACTCAGAACATGTGTGGTCCTCCCAAAAGGAATTAAGCTTTGAAAATTGATTTCTCAGGGTTTTTAGGTCAGCAATTAAACATGATCTTACAGACTTAACAGTTTATTAGGATCTCCAAATAAAATCAATTGCTCTAGATTTGCTAAAATAGAAAAAAAGAGGAATATTTATGATCTGCTACTATAAGTATGCTAGACCTGAACAACTTGGTAGCAAGTAGGGGCAAAAATTAAAATGGGCTAAAGTTCTTCAGGTCACAGATAGGTTAGACTAGAGTCAGACTGATGATGGTTGGTTGCTATGGGTCACATGACAAACAGGAGAGTGTATAGTGGCAATCCTTCATTTTTGGGGTTGCCCTAAATGCTTTGGTGGGCCCTAAGGGACTCATGGGCTGTATGCTGTACAGGCCTGATCTAGGTAAACTTCTAGGCCTTAGGTAAACTCAAACAAATATAGAAAAACAATCATTTTTTTAAATTAACAATAATGGCAAGCATTTAGGGGCAGCTGAATGTGGTTTCTAACACAATCATTGTCCATTAGCCCAGTCCGGTATGTAACTCCCTACCAATCCTTACTATTTCTAATGTCAATTAATCGTTTGACATTTATCAGTTTTAACAAATGGTTATTTACTGAGAAGAGTGTAGAAAACATTAACCACTCCCCAACCCCAACCAGGGATTTCACTCTACTCCTACACACACTGAGTCTGTGCAGGGAAGAATTAGGTTCAAACTTAAAACACAAAGGTCACAAAAATAGAAAATAGCAGGGCCCATATTTGAACCTGGTCTTCTGAACTCAATTGCATTGTTCTTTCCATTTATGCCACACTGAATTTCTTCTGTTTCTACTTGTATGAATGAATCCCTGAGTTAGACACTGCCTTCATGACAACGAGCAGCCAGTTGCCTGAACATTTTTAGTCTCATTTTCACTTCCTATTTCCTTAAGTTTGTCATCACAAAGACACACAGAAAATGGTATCAGGCTATATTTCTAGCTGTATTCACTTCCTGTTTGCTTATATCTGGGAAGAAGATTCCAGAAAATAACAGAATAAGACATAATAGTTTATGTTCCTATCATGTTTCAGGGTTTAAAAGAACTTTTAGAATAAAGATTCACACAGATCAGGTGAGTGACTTACCCAGGGTCACATATCTAGAAAGTTTTGGAATATAGGTCCTTTTATTAAGAGTCATTCCTCTTAGTAGTATGCACTGTTAACTTTTTAGATCTTTCCTATTCTGTCACTAGTGATTTTAGATGAAATTATTTTGCTTTTTCTACAAATGTTTCAATCAATCAGTCAACCAACCAGCAAAAATTTATTAAGCAACTACTATATGCTAGGCACTGGGATAAAAATACAAATGTGTGGCAATCCCTGCTTTCAATAGTCTTACATTTTCTTTGGTGTATACACATATTTTTAGAGAAATAAATACAAGATATGACTGGAGTCATATCTACAATGGAGTCACATTTATATATACACATGAACAAGTTCAAAGTTTCCTTTCCTGGCTTTAGTTGATAATATGTGAGCTTTGAGTCCTAAATCATACCATGTGGCAACCCAGTACTAGTAGGACTTGGGATTTTAATATGACATGGCAAGAATTACGTGGTCTCAGGAGTGGCTATGTGGCACAGTGAATAGAGCACCATCCCTGGAGTCAGGAGAATCTAAGTTCAAATTTGGCCTTAGACACTTAACACTTACTAGCCGTGTGACTGTGGGCAAGTCACATAAGCCCAATTGCCCTGCTTTACTACCTCCAAAAAAAAAAAGATTAAGTGGTATCCTACTCTTCACCCACCCCCGTCCCCCAGTGACATCTGAGTCAGTTAAAACAGGAGATCACTTCTATTTTGGGTTCTTGCTTCTACTTTCCTATGTATTAGGTAGTAAGTTCTGTCTTTGGACTTCCTGTGAATTGGGATGTGAGAATAGGTAGTGCTTTTTCCTTTGACCTTTTCTTTACTCTCCTGTGGAACACAGACTAAATTCAGTAAGTTTTTGTTCCCCTAGTTGACTTTTCTACATTAATCTGTCTATCTATCTATCTATCTGTCTATCTATCTATCTATCTATCTATCTATCTATCTATCTATCTATCTATCTATCTATCTATCTATCTATCTATCTATCTATGTAGGTGATTGAGTGTCATTCTTTGTGTTACAGCCTAGCCTTGGAGATGATCTTGTAAGTTTGAGAGGTTAATGAGACCCTGGTTCCTATTGGATTGGAGTTGGTTGATTTCAGGAAAATTTCTCCATTGGACAGGATTGCCAGAGGCAAGAAGATTGGCCCAACCATGACTATTTCACTAGAAGAATTTTACCAGGTATTTTTGAACAACATAGAACCAAGGTGAAAATACAAAATGTCTAGCTCTCAGTCCTGCAAACTACCTTGTGTTCTGATGAGGTTTACATATCTTCCTCCCCAAAGATTATAATAGTAGCTGTAGGTAAATTACTGGATACTGGTATCAGTGATTTTGTTAATGTTTACTCTCAACTTTTATGTTTAGCATTTCTTTCAGGGGTATGAACAAATTACCTATTTTGCATAAAAAAAGATAATTATTTCCAATTCATATTATGAATTGAAAACTTTTAAATATTACATTATTACTCATTTCTATTTATTTTATTTAATGTTTTTCTTTTTAAAAATATATATAGATAGCCATAACATAAGCTTTGAGCCCTTACTTTTCCCTAGGCTACAGGAGAAGGATGTTAATGAGCTGAGAGAGTGAGAAAAAGAAGCCTAACATTTCTTATTAGAGAACAAGCTTCTTCTTGACTGAACCTAATCCAAACTGCAAAGCAGAATTCCAAAAGAGCAAGTGGGACCAGTTTTCCTAACCCCTTTGAGGTATTGCATCTGGGCCTCTGTGAGTATAGACTAACAACTTGGAGAATTTGGAAATGTTCCTTGAAGGAGTCACTTGAATTGTACTTTGAAAGAATCCTCAGAGTCTAAGAGCCAAAGGTGAACTAGAGTTTTTCAGACAAGGGGAACAGCCTATTTTGTAAAGGCATGGAGGTAAGAAATAGGATATATAGAAAATAGTTCAGATTTTGTTAGAGTATGTGAGAAATATAATCCGATTGACTGGACTCAGTTTTTTAAAATTCAATTTATTTTTTTTAATTAGCAAAAATCAATTTTCTTTTTTTCCCCACTCCCCCCCATAAATCCTTTCATTGTCTCCATCCAAAACATGTTTTACCTAGCACCCTGAAGGTCTCCTCTCTTTGCTGATAGATGTGTAATCTATTTCATTGCCGGCACTCTGGAATTTTGGTTGGTCATTGTGTTCTTATAGTTCTTATAGCATTTAAAATTTGTTTTTAAAGTGTTATTATATAAATTATAAAAATTGTAGTTCCTCTCATTGCACGCTGCATCAGTTCATACATATCTTTCCAGGCTGCATTGAAATTGTTCTTTTCATAATTTCTTATAATATGAGAGTTTTCCGTTATATTCATATACCACAATTTTAAGTCATTTTCCAAATGATGTGCACCTCTTTAGTTTACAACAACAACTACAAAAAGCTGCTATAAGTATTTTTGTACAAATGGGCCCTTTTTCTCTTTCTGTGATCCCTCTGGGATATAGACTTCATAGCTAAAGATGCTAGTTTTGAAGGGTTTTAATTGTCAAACATGGTAATTTGTGTCTTATAGGGAATCAGAAGTTTGTTGAACAGCGTAGAGACATGAAAAATTAGTTTTAGGAATATCACTTAGGTAGTTGTGTGGACAATGAATTTAAGAAAGGAGAAATTGGATGTAATGACTCCAATTAAGAAGATTTTGTCTATGCAAGATATGACAAGGGTCTTAATTAGGTTGCTCATGATATAAAGAAAAAGAAGAGGTATTGATGAGGTGGATTTGATAAAACTTGACAACAAATGATTTTGGGTGGAGTGGGATGAGGGAGATTAAGATTCCCAAACTAGAATTCATTATCTTTTCTCAAAAAACCCACTCTATTTTCTGACTTCCCCATTTATAATAAACTACCATTCTTCTAGTGTCCTGGTTTGTCACTTTAGAGTTATCTTTGACACTTGAGTTATCCTTTCACACTTGAAAGTTATTATGGTGACAGGGAAGACCAAGACACAAACTCAGAAAAGAACAATGTCAAAGCACCTATGGACAAAATCTTAAAGAAAAATGGGAAGTGTTCTCAAGATCTCATGGTAGAGTTCAAAAAACAGCTTAAAATTTTTTGTAAAATTGCATGTAAAATATCTCATGGCAAAAACAACTGAGCTGGAAAATAGATCCAGGAAAGACAATATCAGAATCTTTGGACTACCTGAAAGCCATAATCAAAAGGAGGGCCTGAACAGCATTTTTCAAGGAATTATCAAGGAAAGCTTGCCTCATGTCCTGGAATAAGAGGGCGGAATAGGCATTGAGACAATTGATCAATCACCTAAAGGTAGAGATCCTAAATAGAAATTTCAAGGAACATTCAGACACATTTCAGAACAATCAGATGATATTCTGGATGGTGAAGGAGCAAGGACTGCAACCAAGATTCCCTTACCTGGCAAAATTAAGCCTGATACATTAAAAGGAAAAAAAAAAGTTAATTCAACAAAATAGAAGGATTTCAAATCCTGATAAGGTGAAGTGTAGAATCAAACCAAAAATTTGACCTCTAATGTCAAAACACAAAAGAAGCATAAATAGGTAAAAAGGAGAAAGAAATCATAAGGGATTCAATAGCGCTAAACTGTTTACATCCCAACAAGGGAAGATGATACTTGTAACCATTAAAAATTGTATCACTAACAATACAGATAGAAAGAATATACACACATAAAGAATACACTTACAAGAAGAATTTTAGGGAATGACATAAAAAATAAGAGATGAGAAAGAAGAGTACAAAAGATGCAAAAGGAAGGAAGACATAAAATAGGGTAAATCACCTCACATGAAGAGATGAGAAAGGCCTATTACAGTGGAGGGGAAGATGGGTGGGCGGGCTGTGGGCATTGCTTAGATCTTACTCTTCTCAGTATTGGCTCAAAGGGGGAATCATAAATATAATCAGTAGAATATAAAAATCTATCTTATCCTATAGGGAAGTAGGAGGGGATGAGATCAAGTAAAAGCAGTGGGGAGAGACTGATATAAGAGATAGCAGATCAGAGGATGTGTTAGACAGAAGCAAAACACTCATGAGGTGGAAAATGGTGAAAGGAGAGAGAGGACAAACAGGAGTAATAATATGGTGGAGGGAAATACACAAGTAGTAATCAAAAGTGTTCATTTGAATGGGATGAACTCTCCCATAAAACAAAAGTGGATAGCATAATAGATCAAAAACCAGAATCCCATAATATGTTTCTTACAAAAAACAAACTTGAATCACAGAGACACACACAGAGTAAAGGTAAGAGAATAGAACAGAATCTATTATACTTCAGTTGAAGTAAAAACAGGAGGGGTAGCAAGCCTGATCTTAGACAAAGTAAAAGCAAAAATATATTTAATAAAAGGAGATTAGGAAGGAATCTACATCTTGCTAAAAGGTACCATAGCCAATGAAGCAACCAAATTAGAAGAGCAAAAAAGAATCTTACTGTCAGATCTATGGGAAGGGGAAGAATTCATGGCCAAACAAGAGATAGACAGCATTACAAAATGTAATATAGAAAATTTTGCTCTTATGAAATTGACAAGATTTTTGTACAGACAAAACCAATGCAACCAAGAATATAAGGAAAATATAAAACTGTGAAAAAAATCTTTACAGCAAATGTCTCTTATAAAGGCCTCAGATTTCAAATATATAGAGAACTGAGTTAAATATATGAGAATGCAAACCATTCTCCAATTGATAAATGGTCAAAGTATCTTAATTTGCAGTTTTCAGATGAAGAAATCAAAGTTATCTATAGGCATATGAAGAAGTGCTCTTAATCACTTTTGATTAGAGAAATGCAAATAAAAAGAACTCTGAAGTACCACTTCATACAAATAAGATTGTCTAATATGATGAAAAAAGAAAATGATAAATGTTGGAGAAGATGTGGGAAAACTGGGGCACTGATGTCCTGTTGGTGGAGATGAGAACTGATCCAAACATTTTGGACAATAATTTGGAACTATACCCAAAGGGCAACCAACCTTCAATCTAGCAATACCACCACTAGGTCTGTATCCCAAAGAGAACATAAAAAAAGGGAAAAGGACCTACTTATTTATAGCAGTCCTTTTCATGGTAGCAAAATATTGTAAATTGATGGAATGCCCATCACTTGGGGAATGGTTGAACAACTTATGGTATATGAATGTGATCAAATACTATTGTGCAATAGGAAATGATGACCATGAAAATTTCAGGAAAATCTGGAAAGACTTGTACAAACTTTTGCAAAGTGAAATTAGCAAAACCAGTCAAACATTTTACACAGTATCAGCAACATTGTGTGAATGATCATCTATGAATAACTCAGTTCTTTTCAGCAGCACAATGATCAAAGACTCAAAGATAAAGGACTCATGAAGGAAAATGCTATCCATATCTAAAGAACTGATGAACTCAGAATGCAGATGAAAGCATATATTTACACTTACTTTATTCTTTCTTAAGGTTTTACTTCTTTATGATCTGTTTCTTCTTTCACAATTGTGATTAATATGTCTTGCATGATAGCACATGTATAATGTAAAATCAAACTGTCTACCATTCTAGGAAGAAGGAAGGGGAAGGAGAGAGGGAAGGAGAAAAATTTGGAACTAAAAATCTTGTTAAAATGAATGATAAAATTTTTTCTTAATATATAATTGGGAGAAAAGTAAAATAATATTAAAAAAAAAAACATACTACTTCTTTCCAACCTATCCTTCACACAATTGACAAAATAATTTTTTTAATGTAGCAGAAATGTTATTACTTTTTATTTCTTTTCATTCCTCACCAGACTGCACTCTTGATCCTCCATAACATTTTCTCTGCTATGTGATAAAAACCTCCTCACCCTTGAAGTTCAATTTACCTTTTTGGTATTTCTCACATTGGGAATGGGTTCTGCCCCTGTGGACTCTCCCTCTGATTATCTGTCTCCTTCCAAAACCTCCATTTTAAGGAATCCATACAGGCCAATCATTATTTTGTAGGTTGTACTCCTGGACTGCCCTACTGATTCCCCATAATTTCTCTACCATCTCACCACAAATCTTCATTACAACTCTCCATTCACCCTACCTTTCAACTTCTTTGGCTTTTTCATGTATTAACTTCTCACTATATGACTATAAACTATTATTGTTGACTTGGCTTTACTTCTTTTTAGTAAACTCAAGTGGCTACTTCTAGAAAGACCTCTAGAAGCTCTCCACTTTCTCATCCCATCCTACCTTTCTAGTTCAGATACACATGACCTTCCCGATCAATCATTGTATTATTATCCAATCAAACTAATTTTCCTACTCTTCCTCATACTTACCACTCTCCAAATCTCCTCTGTGTCCCACTCTCCTGGATTGCACTTCCTCTCATCTTTGGTTCTTAGTTTTTCAAAACTTCAAGGCCCAGCTAAAGAGCCATTTTTTTTCCTTTTAGCCTTCTCTGATTCCTCCAGTTGCCAGTGTTTTTATTCATATGCATATATATACACATATGTGTTTGTGTGTTCTTACACATAATACAGACATATGAAAATATATATGCATATGTGTGTGTGTTCATGGAAATATCTACATGTGTGCATTTCATTTCCCTTAGCTGAGTTATAAGTTTTTGATGTTGATGTCAGGGAATGTTTCACCTAGGAAATAGCAAGGACAGCCACTTATTAGGAACTCAAAACATGTTGACTAATGGATTAAAGAATCTTTTCAAAAACCTTGGTGAGTGGAAGAATGGTGATACCTTTGATAAGAATATGGAAATTAGGTAGAGAGGTAGAGTTAAGGGAACAGATTATATGTTTTATATTGAACATGTTAAGGATACAGAGTCCTTAGTCCTCAACTTCTTGGCTTTTAGAAGTGTGTTGCACATGGATCACCCCCTCCATCAATATGCTTTCAATATCCACTTTTTCATGATTCTGTTCTGTTTTGATTCTTTTCCTACCTCTTGAACAGTCCATTCCATTTAGAAATGCAAGATTGTATATTAGGAGAGGAAAAAGGACTGGATATTTAGATTTGGGAGCTTTCTGCATTGATATAATAATTGAACCCATGGGTGCTGATGAGATCACCAAAGAGGAAAAGTAGAAAGAAAATAGGAGAAGAGCCAGATCTGAGTTTTGTGGTAAATATACATGGTGAGGGTGGGATATAGATAAGGATAGGGAGAAAGATGATTCTAAAGAATGAAAAGAGAATCCCTATAGACTAGCTTCATGAAAACCCAAGATAAAAAGAGTATGCAAAGGGAAAGTGATGCCAAATGTCAAATACCCATCACAGTGTTCAATGCTGCAGAAAAGTTGAAAAGAACATAAACTGAAAAGAAAAACTCAGATTTACCAATAAAAAGATTATTGTAGAAATTGCAATAATCAGTTTCATTTGAATAATGGTTAAGTAAGTCTGAGTATAAGGGACTTAGGAGTCAGTGAGAGAAGAGGAAATGGAGACAAAAGTTACAGATTTTTAAAATATGCTGTTATATATATGTGTGTGTGTATATATATATACCTTTTCTATATAGTATATTAAATATATTTATATTTTGCTTAAAAGAGGGAAAATATAGGACAATAATTTGGGTGAATACTAAGGTCAAGTTAATTTTTTAAAGAATGGGGGTCATTTGGGCATATTTGTAGGCATCAAGGGAAAGCCCTGATTGATAAAGAAAGGGTAAAAATTAGAGATAGAAGATAGATTATTAAAGAAGCAAGCCACTAGAGTAGACTGGAGGTGATATGATTGTAGTTAAAAGAGTAGGGGTTCATTATGGCAAGAAAACCCACATCTTCTGAGACTAGAACAAAGGTGGAGAAAGTGGAAGCTCATTCTGAGATGATTTATAGTCTAGAACTGAGGAAAAGAGAGAATTTATGACAGATGGCTTCATTTATTTATTTATTTTTAACTGAAGCAAGATCCACTAAGCAGGAGAAAGTGATGATGTAGGCAGCTGAGAAGAGAAGATTTTGAATAGCTTCTACAGGCAATGTAATAGAGATGATAAGCATAGAGTAAAAAGATTGGCATGTAGCAGTAAGGGCACACAAGATTGGATAACAAAACTGGAACAGAGCTGGGCATATTCCTCCACCATTCAGCAGCCTCTGAGGATTAGTGGAGGAAGTAAAATAGAGAAATTAGTAATGTATTTAAATACCTATTATGTGTTAGGCACTGTGCTAAGCAGTGGGGATAGAAAGAATGTCAAAAGATAGTCCCTGCTGTGAAGGAGCTCATAGTATAATGGATGAGAGTAACTATTTAAAAATGAGAAATATATATATATATATATATATATATATGTATGTATACACACACACACACACATATATATATATATATAATAGAAATAATCTATAGAGGGAAAGGATTATCATTAAGCTTGATCAAGAAAGGCTTTTAATCAAAGATAGGATTTAAACTGAGACTTGAAGAAAACTAGGAAAGCCAGGAGGCTGAGATCAGGAGGGAGAGAATTCCAGACATGAGACAGAACCAGTGAAACTCCCAGTTAGGAGAAGCAAGGAGGTGATGTCTCTGGATAGCAGAGATTTTAGAGGAAGGGTGAGAAGGCTGTAAAGATAGGAGGGGGAATAGAGGGCAGGTTGTAAAAGACTTTAAATGTCAAAAAGATTTAATATTGGAGGGAATAGGGAACACTGGAGCTTATTGAATGGGGAGAGTTTGGAATGGTCAGATCTGGATTTTGGGAAGATTAATTTGAAAAAAATTAGTATAAAACACACTGGAGGGAGGAAAGACTTGAGGCATGAAGACCACCCAGCAGGCTACTGCCATTGACCAAGTATGAAGTGATGACAGTCTGTATCAGGGTAGAGGCAAAGTTAGAGGAGAGTAGGAGCTTTATATGAGAGAAATGTTACATGGTAAAATCAACAGATAGTTCTGGAATGCATGGGTATGGGATGTGGATAGACTGAGACAGCTAATTCATAGAAGTCAGTGTGGTAAAGTCCATAGAGTTTTGGGCTTGGATTTAAGAACATTTGTCTTCATATCTCTCCTCTAGCAATTATCAGCTCTGTGACTGAGTCTTGGTAAATTCTTTAACCTCTATAGGCTGCCTGCAGTTCCTTAGAACTTATCTAGGGGGCAGAACCAAGATGGCAGAGTAGAAGCAGGACCTCCCTGCGACTCCGGCTTCCACCTTCCCCAATCCATGTAAAAAGGGGACTCTAAACAAACTTTGGAGCTACAGAACCCACAAAATGAGACAGAGAAGCTAACCTCCCACTGAGGACAGCCCGGAAGGCTAGCAGGAATCAGCCAGCGCAGCACTCTGGGAGCCGAGCCCAGCCCCACGCCAAGGCTTTAGCCCCTGCTGCAGCCACAGGGACTCCAGATCAGCAGCAGCTGTGGCCATTTCCAGATTTATCAACACACAGATTTGAAGGGCAAAGTGAGAAGCCAGTGCATTCTGGACTTAGGGACCAGTAAGTGGGAGTGCATGTGTTTTACCCCCTGGGGTGAGAAGCCGCTGAGGCGCCAGCACAGCCAGCTCCACGTGGCAGCTTCACCTTCTGGCCTGCAGAGTGTAGGGGGACAAAGCACCATTCTGAAGGGTAATTTCTCTTGCTTTAACCTGCTTGGATCCGGATTGCAATCTAGGGTGGATGTCCTGGGATGTGTGTCCAGCTTGCCAGAGTGTGGAGACCTCAGAGAGGGTACCCATTTAATACATTTGGCAATTGAGAAAACCCTAGCATTTGGGACCAAATCTCCCCTGTTTGGTGGCAGAATCCTACTGTGGCAAAAAGCCCAGGGGTCAAAGTGACATAACTAGGCAAAGGAAACAAAGCAGACAGAACTTTCCAACATTATACTCCTATTTTGGGGACAAAAGGAGCAAAACATGGAACAGGACGAAGACTATGAAGTCAGAACTCCTGCACCAAAAGCTTCAAAGGAACATGCAATCTGGTTACAGGTCATAGAGGAGCTTAAGAAGCAGATAAGAGAAGTGGAGGAAAAATTGGGAAGAGAAATGAGAACAATGCAAAAAAAAAAAAACTATGAAATGAGAGTCAACAGCCTGACTGAGGAAAGTAACACTTTAAAAGACAGACTGACTCAAAAGGCAAAAGAGGTTCAAAAAGGCAATGAGGAGAAGAATGCCCTAAAAAGTCGAATTTGCCAGATGGAAAAAGAATCTCAAAAGTTCAATGAAGAGAATCATGGCTTCAGAATTAGACTGGAGCAAATGGAAGCTAATGACTTTATGAGAAAACAAGATGCTGTTAAACAGATCCAAACAAATGAAAGAATAGAAGGCAATGTGAAATATCTCATAGGAAAAACCACTGACCTGGAAAATAGATCCAGGAGAGATAATTTAAAAATGATTAGACTACCTGAAAGCTATGATCAAAGTAAGAACCTAGAAATCATCCTCCAGGAAGTTCTCAAAGAAAACTGCCCTGATGTTTTAGAATCAGAGGACAAAATAGAGGTTGAAAGAATCTACCAGTCACCTCCTGAAAAAGAACCCAAAAGGAAAACTCCTAGGAATATTATAGCCAGGTTCTGGAATTCCCAGATTAAGGAGAGAATATTACAAGCAGCCAGGAAGAAACAATTTGAATATTGTGGAAACACAATCAGGATAACCCAGGATCTGGCAGCTTCTATACTGAGGGAGGGATTGAAGGGCTTTGAATATGATATTCTGGAGGTCAAAGGAGCTGGGATTAAAACCAAGCGTCACCTACCCAGCAAAACTGAGTATCATGTTTCAGGGGAAAATATGGTCATTCAGTGGAATAGAGAATTTTGAAGCATTCTTGCTGAAAAAACCAGAGCTGAATAGAAAATTTGATATTCAGATACAAGAAGCAAGAGAAGCATGAGAAGGTAAACAGGGAAAAGAAATCATAAGGAACTTATCAAAGTTGAACTATTAACATTCCTACATGGAAAAACAATAATTTTAACTTACAAAACTTTTTTCAGTAATTGAACAGAATATATATATATATATATATATGTATATATATATATATATATGAGAGTATATGGACATATGTGAATGTGTGTATATATGTTTACAGGTATACATAGATAGAGGACACAGGACCAGTTTAACAGGAAGGGATGATACTTAAAAGGTGAAATTAAGAGGTGAGAGAGGAATATAATGAGAGGAGATGGGGAGAGACAGAATGGGGTATACTATCTCATACAGAAGAGGCAAAGGGAAATGGTTACAATGGAGGGGAAGAATAGGAAAGCATAAGGGATTGGGTCAACCGTATTGCCATTGCATTTGGCTTAAGGAGGGAATGAAATACACACTAAATAGGGTATCTCACCCTACAGGAGAGTAGGGGGGGAGGGGATGAGAGGGGGGGTGATGGAAGGGAGGGCAGGTCGGGGGGAAGGGAAGTTGGAAGCACCCACTTTTGAAAAGGGATGTGATCAAAGTAGAGAATAGAACACGTGGGAGGTGGGATAGGAGGGAGGGAAAATAGTCAGTCTTTTACAATATATCTACTATGTTATTGTTTTGCATTAGCCACACATGTACATCCTATACTGAAGTGCTTATCTTCCCAGTAAGTGACAAGGGAGGAAAGAAATTAATATGGAATTCAAAGTTTTAAAATAAAATATTCAAATATGAGTGTATATATATATATGTATATAAATATATATGTGTGTGTCTATATATATATATGTGTGTGTGTGTTTGTGTGTGTGTATATATATATATATATATATATATACTATCATCAATACTATTTTACATGTAATTGGGAAATAAGATATATAGGCACTGGGGTATAGAGATCCACTATAAAAGTTGAAAGGGGTATGGGAGAAAATATGGGAGACAGAAGATTGGAGGAGGGGATTTCCTGTGCATCTGCTATAAAATGGGGAGAAAATTTCTAACTCAAAATCTGGCGTAAATGAATGATGTAAATCAGAAGAAGCATTTGGAAAAAAATATAAATAAAATAACTTATCTGTTAAATCACAAATGGGTTATAATTTACCTCGGTTTCTGGAGGGATTTCCCATAGTTGGAATTCTATACAAGTGTTCAAATATTTGTAGAATCCTTGCTTATTTTCTCATCAGTACTCGTCCTCTTGTCATTTCTTATTACTAAGATTTTGTGTCAGCATTGCAAAGTAGAGTAAGTTCCAGGTTCATAGATTTCTGCTTGAAGGCATCTTAGAAGTTGTCTTGTCTGAAGAGATAAATTTTCAAGCTGATTAGAATACATGATTGTCATATACCCAGGAAATGTTGGTGCCTTCAACTGAGATAAGGTAGAGATAGACCGTACTTTGTTTTAACTGGAAATTAGATACAACCTACATTTTGTCAAACTCCCCCAGACACTTATTTCATAGTTTCTTCAGGATAAGATTTTGAGATAAGAGGAAAATTCAAGTTATTTTAATGTTAGAATATTTTTTCTTGGGGGAGAGTGGGAATAGAAGGAAGATTATAGGGAGTGCTACTTCCCTTTACAAAAGAAATGAAAAATCCCGTCTCTTATTTTGGCCACCAAAGTCTTGCTTTATTCTCAGAAACCTACCGAACATGTTTTATACCCCAATATAAAAATGCCCTAGATATTTGGGTTATTAGCTCACTTGTTTAAAGTCATTCACTGTCTACCCACCTACCCCTACTAAGCTTCTGTCACTGTATCCCAGAGTAAGAAAACACTCTGATTCCAGATTTCATCACATTCTGTGAACAACCCAATTTATCTGGTCAATCCAATAAAAACCAGAGGGATGGGAATACTTCCAGTGCTATTATTGATTTGATTCCTCATGCTATAAAGTGAATATTCACAGCTTTAGGGAAGCTGTGGAAATAGTTGAACAAGTTATATTTAGCCACAAGCAAGATGTCAATATGTAGCACACTGGGTACTCAAAAAGGTAATAGAAATCAAAACTGAAGGTCCTGGGTTTTGTCAATATTAAGAAATGGATACTGTAATGTGCCATCCTTTTCACTTGCAGTTTAAACCAGGTCCAAGAAAATACAGGTCAGTCAGTTAATTTCTCCCTGCCAGAGCAAACAAGGAGTGCATAATGTGGTATTTTAAGGAAAACTCAAGAATCAAAATTGTCCTTGTTTCTGTGGTTTATATTTTCCTTTCAGAATATTCTATTTAGAAGACTAATTATAAAATTCTGTTAATGCATATGTTGGGTCTGTTAAAACAAAACTAATAAGCAAAAAAAATAGATGAAGGGAGGAATAAATGAATGAATGAATGAATGAATAAATGAATAAATAAATGAATGAATAAATAGATAAATAAATAAATAAATAAGCCCTTGAATCATATTCAAATTCCTGGAAGAACTTTTACAAATGGTAACCCTAATCATCTATTTTCCTTTAAAAGAGTAAATAGATTTTCCACTGATGGTAACACAGAAAAATTTCCTCTTTCATTCTCAATAAAAGCTTCACTCATGGGTAACAAAATTCAACTCATGAATTTCAGTTCTTCATTTTCTGCTTTTGCACAAAAGCCATAAAATACAAAATGATAACAGAAACAACACTTTTAAAGAGGTGATGGCAAAAGGTAAATGGCAGAATTGGTAGGAATTATTTATACCATTGATGAAGCTACTTTCCCACACCTTCAAACATCTCCTCAATGTGGAGGACACCAAATTTCAAGTTTCCACTTCTGACCTATCACTCCAGCTATAGATTTATATTTCCAATTCCCTAATGAGCATGAATTTCTTACTTCTTCTTACTTCTACCACAGACACAACCAGCCTATGCCAATGGAAACAGCACCAGCTCCAGAGTGACAATTTAGGCTAACATTTCTGACTCTTTCCCTTAATATACATTGTGGATGAATCACAACCTCTCTGGGCCTCAGATTTGTTATCTGTAAAATGAAGGACTTGGATGAAATGAAATTTTCCCTTCTAGCTCTCAATCTATAATATATTTCCATAACTGAACTCACCATCTTTCTCCCTCTACTTTCTCAGTTCTGCTTTTCCTTCTGAGATGTATTGCATGTTGATGTTACTATGATTCTCTCAATTAGCCAAGAGTGATACCTTGGGCTTAATAATAATAACAATAACAAATACTACACTAACATACCACAGATTTGTAATTTAATCAGTGTGAAAATTCTCTTTACTGCACATTACCACCTATTTGTAGATTACAGTTTAGTGGAGATTAAATTACTTAATCTCAGTCACACTCAGAGGTGGGATAATGATAAATCATGTTTAATTATAATCTTAAGATTTGAGAAGCACAACCTGTCCCTCATTTTTATCCCCTATCTCCCACAGATATCAAGTCCTATCAAGTTTGCTCCAATAATACCTTTGTAATCAATCCTCTTCTTTCATTGTACTATCTGCCTAGTTCACACCTTCATTAGCTCTCACCTGAACTACTGAAGTAGCCTCTTAACCAGTCTTTCAATCTCTAGTCTCTCTTAAGTTTGATATATTCTATTCATCACTGCCATATTATTGTAATTATACAAATCATGTCTCCTCTACCTGAAAGACCTTCAATGTTTCCTTATAGTCTATAATACCAGACTTTGGTGACTGGCATTTGGATTCCCCCCCAAACTTGACCCTAACCTATTGTTTTAATATTCTCACTACTCTTCTTCATGATGCTAAGATTAATCCATAGTAAGCATCAGATTTTTCTTTTATTTTTTGTCTTTCTGTTTTTGATCCTGCATTCTCTCCATGTGGTGCTAGTGGAAACAGCATTGGATCTGTAATCATTATGTCTGAGTTTAAATTCCCATCTCTGTTCCTAATAGTAATATGACCTTGGTTGAATCCCATGTCTTCCCTGTGTCTTAGCTTTCTCATCTGTGAAATTTAACTACTTAATATCACAGGTCCCCTTGAGATCAAAACCCCTGTTTGCATTGGATCAACTTTTTCTCCTTCTTTTAATCTTGTTGCTCATTGCCCCATTTCTTGAAATCCTTGCCAGGCACACATTAAAAAAGTATTGATCAAGATTTAAAAGGTAATAAAAGAGCAATTAGTTAGAAAGGAATGCCAAACCCAATAATTTCAAAGATTTAGTTTTGAGGGGTGGCTAGGTGGTACAGTGAATAGAGAACCGACCCTGGAGTCAGGAGAACCTGAGTTCAAATCCGGCCTCAGAAACTTAACACAAAACTAGCCATGTGACCTTGGGCAAGTAACTTAACCCCAATTGCCCTCCAAAAAAAAGATTTGGTTTTGAGAATTACAAAGAAAATAAATAACAAATAAGGATATTTGTTGTATCCATGAATGAAAAAAAAAATAGAATTCTCTGGAATGGAAGAGGAATTAGGTAAATAAAACAAAGAAAGACTCTTTTTGGGAAAAGGATCAATAAAAATAATAAAATATCAAGAGGCTGCAAGGGATCAGAAGGATTTTGAATTAAGTGGATGTTGGAGGAAAAGGAAAAAGGGGGAAAGTGATAGAAAGCAAAAGAAAGAAGTTGAAAGTTTAAGAAGATATATAAAATTTGGGAAATGGTAGAAAAATGATAGCAGGGAAGGAGGATCTATTTTTCATAAAAAAAAAATAGGGAATAGACTATCATTAAAGAAATATGCAAAACCAAGGTTATCTGGAGAAATGTCCACAATCTCAGATATGCAGAGGATACCACTCTGATGGTAAGAAGTGAAGAGGAATTAAGAAGCCTCTTGATGGGGGTGAGAAGAGTGTAAAAGCTGGCTTGAAACTTAGCATCCCCAAAAATGATAATCTTGGCAACTGGTCTCATCACTTTCTACCAAATATAGTGAGAAGAAAAGGAAGCTGCATTAAATTTTATATTCTTGGACTCAAAGATCACCACAGACAACAACTGTAGACATGAAATAAAAAGATGTATGCTAATTGGAAGGAAAGCTATAGCAAATTTGGATAGTAAACTAAAATGAGAAACATAACCTTGTTGAAAAGGGTCCATATAATCAAAGCTATGGTTTTTCCAGTAGCAATATATTATTATAAGAGTTGTAGTATAAGTTAAACTGGGTGATACAGAATTGATACTTTCAATTTGTGGCACTGGAGAAGACTTTTGAAAGTCACTTGGTATGATAGTAATGGAATATAAAGATTCTCCTGTATTGGCTTGGTTTTCAAATTGATTGTGTTAAAACCCAGAGCTTGTTAATCCCACCTGTGGGATGGACTTGTTGATGTGAAAAGAGAGTCCTGAACTGGGAGGAGCTGGTGATGTAGATTTGGAGAGACAAGAGAGAGGCAGAAGAACTTTTTGGAAGCAGCACCCTCGTGGAGGCAGAGAGAGACTGAGAGGATTGCTGAGGGTCACTTTGAATCGCCCTGGACTTTTGAGACCTGCCCCCAGAGCTGCCAAGGACTGAGGAGACATGGCTGTTTTGCTGGTACTTTGTCTGTCTGTTTTGATGTTGTTTTGCCAGATTTGTCCACTGGTGAAAGATAGTCCTGTTGAAGAAGTCCTGGAACCTGTCTGTTGGCTAAGAACTCCTGAGACTGTCCTGCAGACAGAGAGTGAATACTGTCCACCGGTGAAGGACAGTGCTGTTGTTGCAGGGGTCTGGGAACCTTTCTGTT
>NW_027187380.1:20470296-20488443 GCF_028583685.1 Petaurus breviceps papuanus | reverse complement strand
GTGAAGGACAGTGCTGTTGTTGCAGGGGTCTGGGAACCTTTCTGTTGGTTTAGAAGCCCTTAAGAAGGATTTTCTTGTTGTATGTTTACAGAAATCCTGGGAGAGGGTTTTGCTAATGTTTTCAGGGGTTCTAGGACTGTTCTGCAGACAGAAGATGAATTAATGAAGAGACTGGCAATGTATCTTGTGGCCTTGCTAAGCCTTGTCTCCCCAGGAACTAAGATTGCTGAGAACTTGCCTCATGTCAAGATGAAGACCTCCATTTGGGTATTAAGTGCTGTGCTTAAATTTGTTGTAATTCTGGGGTATATTCAATTGTGATCCAGGGGTGGGTAACTTTTGACCTTTTTGTGTTCTATGATTGAACAAATGAATGTACTTTACTTATGTTTGGAAACTAATCTCCATTTGAGAAGAGGGGTTTTGTGATGGACTAAATGAAGGTACAGCCTAGGGGTGGAGTAGTATTTAGAACAGGGACTTTGTAATTGATTGAATGAATGGAAGGTCCTGGAGTGGGGTAGTACTTGGAGATTATTTAATCACACTTAGTAAATGCTGTATTTTGAATGATGTCATATTTTGTTCTTCTCTATTCTTGGTTTGTCACTGAGTAAAATGGAGAGCACCTATGCTGGTATTTTGAACTTTGGGAAGTTGCCTTTGCTCGGCATTACATTACATTTGGATAGCAAGGAGATCAAATCAATTAATAATTAAAGAAAAAAAAATTAAACTCTTTCCTGGAAGGTCAAATAGGAAAGCTGAAGCTTAACTGATTTGGCCACAGAATGAGAAGACAAGATATTGGAAAAGACCCTGATGTTGAGAAAGATCAAAGAACAAAAGGAGAAAGGGACAGCAGATGGTGAGATGGAGAGTGTCATGCCAGCAACAAACATGAGCTTGGACAGATTGTGGGGGATAACGGTGGATAGAAGAATCTGGCATTCTATGGTCCATGGGGTCATGAAGACTTGAACATGGCTGAATGAGTAAATGACAAATATATGACAATGCTACTTTGTCATTGAAAATACCACCTAATTTACAAAATTTAAACCACCCCACTCTTTTTTCTCCTCTTCAGTTCTTATCACAGCCTGATTTCTATCTTATATGCCTAGGTATGCTATTCACTGGAAGGCCAAATCCTAAAGTTAAAGTTTAAATACTTTGGTCATATAATGAGAAAATAAAACTCATTGAAGAAGATCCTGGTGTCGGGAAAGGTTGAAGGCCAAAGGAAAAGGGAATGGCAGAGGATGAGATGGATAGATAGGAATGAACATGAACTTGGACTTCAAGAGATAGTGGAGGATAGAAGAACCTAGAATACTTTGACAATTCCATGGGGTTATGAAGAGTCAGACACAACTGAAAAACTGAACAACATCAATAACAAAAAATTATGGGAAATTTAAAACAGGAAGACTTTTTTAAATAGAGAAATAAATGAAGAAAAATGTAAGCCTAAGAATTATAATTTTAAATGTGAATGGATTATATAATCTAACAAGTAACTGAATTAATGATAATAGTAACTAAAACATACATAACACTTTAAGGTTTATGAAGCACTTTACCCATATTATCTCAGTTTGTCCTCACAACAGTCTTTTGAAGAAGTTGTTATTTTATCTCCATTGTATATATAAGGAAATTGATATTATGAGACGTTACATTACTTATCTAGGAACAAATAACTAGTAAGAATATGGGAGGCATACTTCAGACTTTGATTTCTTGACTGCAAGTTCAATGTTCTAGCATCTTAGTATGTTATCTTATAATGCCATCATAGTATGTCATTAGATAAACAAATGAACAAACAGGAAACCACTAATAACCAGTTGCATGCAAGAAGTACAAAAAAATGAAGATACATTAAAAAAAACCTGAACTGCTATAAAATTTAGTATACATCAGGTAAATCTAAAAAATAGCAAACCCACAGCATTATAATCATGGTCCTTGATCTACAATCCTAGAAACTGATTATTTCCAACCTGTTTAATCCATAGTAAATTCAAGTCTTGAGTTGAATGTTGGTTGCTCAGTAACAGATGATTTCCATAAGAATTTCTCAAAGGAAAGGACTCCACTGTCAGGAGGCTTGGGCAGCTGATCTAAAGCCAAAGCTGTTTCCAACAAGCTAGAAGGAGTAAAGCTACACAATGTGAATTGATCAGATTGTACATTTCTGAATTAAAAGTGAAATATATCTTCTCTATGAAGTTGTTTTTACCTTCTGTGAGAATAGAAGAGAACTGATAGGATACAATTTCATATTTTAGGTTTTGTTAATGAGTGCTTATGAGTTTTACGTTTTAAGCATTTCTTTGTGAGATAGGAAATAAAGAATAGATTGATAGCTCTTATATACCTGGAATATTAAGTGCTCCTCTCCCTGGCCTCCCACTAAAGGACTGTTTTGCTCTTCTTTAAGGATAAACTTGAGTCATAGCTGAATTTTGTTGTAGAACTTTTCCGAAAAATATTGTATAAGGGACATAAGGAGCCACAGAGAGTTAAAAAAAAGCTAGAAACCTAGAGCAGCAAGCACCCCAGCATCCCTAGGGTGGCTGCCAACACAGATTCTTAGATCTGATTTTCTAAAGGAAATCAACTCAAAATGAGTTAACAATCTTGCTTTAGGTGGCAGGCAGAAGCAGAGGCAGACCTGGAAGAGGACTGATAAACTCAGAAGGCAAGTCGTCCCACCAACCACAAAGGCCACTACAAGGCCTATCACCAAAGGGCAGGGACTGAAAAGAGCAAGGTAAGAACCAAATACAAGGGCCACTGTCCTGGACAGCAAATACTACTGGGGCTACCACTTCATTGCCCAGAAATTAAAAATATAAAAGCCCCTATCAGGACCTCCAAAGACCAGGATGACAGAGTGAACCTCACCTACTCCAACCCCTGGCCCCCCCCCCCCCCCCCCCCCACCACCCCCCCCCCCCCCGAAAACACAGTAACTATTGCCCCAGGGACAAACCCTCTACAGTAAAGTTTGGGATACCTAGGAGAAGGGTGTGGTTAGGGCCCTGCCTCAAATGGATTGAAAGCAGACTACAAAGACAAAGACTCTGGAGTCCTACTATCCTTAGACGGAGGAACCAAACTCAGAGGGAGAAAATGTGGACTCCATACCCACAGCTGAAACATCAACAGGAAATGGGTCCCAAGCAAAGAAAGCTCTCCTAGATGAGATGAAAAGGAACTTTGAAAACCGAATGAAAGAGATAGAAGACAGAATTAATAATTCTCTCAAAACCAAAATAGCAGAATTAGAAAAAAAAAAAACCATTGTAATGAGAAAACATCTCTCTAAAAAGAAAAGTGTATGATATGGAAAAGGAGCTCCAAAAATTAACCAAGAAAAATTATTTGCTAAAAACTAGAATCAACCAAATTGAAACAAATAACTCTATGAGGAACCAAGAATTAGTCAAACAAAACAAGAATGAAAAAGAGGTAAAATACCTCAAAGAAAAAATAACTGACCTGGAAAACAGATCCAGGAGAGATAATCTGAGAATCATAGGCCTACCAGAAAATCATAATGAAAAAATGATCCTGGACAACATTCTCCAAGATCTCGTTAAGGAAAACTGCCCTGAGATACTAGAACCTGAGGGTAAAATAGAAATCGAGAGAATCCACTGGACACCTGCTGAAAGAGATCCCAAAGTGACAAGTCCTCGAAATGTTGTGGCCAAACTTCCAGATAAAAGAGAAAATACTTCAAGGGGCCATAAATAAACAATTCAGATATCGAGGGTCCACAGTGAGGATCACACAGGATTTGGTTTTCTCTAAACTGAAAAATTGAAGGCAGTGGAATACAATTTTCTGGAAGGCAAAAGAGTTCGGGTTACAACCAAGGATCACATAGCCAGCGAGACTGAGCATATTCTTCCAGGCAAATAGATGGTCATTCAACGATATAACAGAGTTCCAGACCTTCCTGATTAAAAATCCAGAACTCAATGGAAAATTCAACCTCCAATTATGAGATACAACAGTGACATAGAAAGGTAAACAAGGAAAACACACACACACACACACACAAACACCCTGCTATTTGATAAGAACAAACTGGTTATAGACAAGTAGAGAGTATGAGTATAAAATACACAAAATGACGATTAAAAAAATCTTATTAAGGGCTACAAAGGGTTTGCAATGGAAGAAGAGAAATGAATGAAATGGAAAAGTGTAAATTATACCACACAAAGAGGCATAAAAAGAGTATAGCAGAGGAAAAGAAGGGAGGGAGATGAGTATTATATGAGCTTTTCACTCATTGGTTGTTGTCCAAGGGGGGATTAACAACCAGTTAAGCATAGGACTCTATGGAGAAGAAACAGAAAAATTTTCATTTTAGAGGGAAAGGGGGCGGGGGGCTTTTCGGCGCTTCGCATGAGATTTCTTCCTGTCACTTTTGGTGTGAAGAATAAATAACATACTTCAATAAGTATAAGAATATCCTACAGGCAGTAGGAGGGGGAAAGGGCTATGAAAGGTGGGGGGTGTTTAGTAGGGAGGGAAGAAGTAAGGGGAAAGGGGAAGAAAAGGGAGGGGGGCTGATAAGGGAATACTGAGGGAGGCAGTGGTGAAAAGGGAAATTATTAAGGCGGGTAAGGGAGGGGGGAAATATATGAACATTAACAGGGGTGGGAATAGGATGGAGGGAAAGAAACAGATAACGATCATAACTGTAAATGTGAATGGAATGAACTCTCCCATAAAACAGAGATGGATAGCAGAATGGATTAGAAATCATAATCCTACAATATGCTATTTACAAGAAACATATTTGAAACAGAGGGATACACACAGGGTAAAGGTAAAAGGCTGAAGTAAAATATATCATGCCTCAGCTAAAGTAAAAAAAAAAAAGGAGGGATAGCAATCCTTATCTCAGATAAAGCAAAAGAAAACATTGACCTAATTAAAAGACATATGGAAGGAAACTATATCCTTCTAAAAGACACCATCGAGAATGAAGCAATATCATTACTTATCATATATGCACCAAGTGGTAGAGCATCCAAAATCCTGGAGGAGAAGGTAAAGGAATTAGAGGAAGAAATAGATAGCAAAACTATACTAGTGGGAGACCTTAATCTCCCCCTCTCTGAACTTCATGAATCTAGCCTCAAAATAAAGAAGAAAGAAGTTAAGGAGGTGAACAGGATTTTAGAGATGATAGGTATGATAGATCTTTGGAGAAAACTGAATGGGTATAAAAAGGAATATACATTTTTTTCAGCGATTCATGGCATATACTCAAAAACTTACCCCATTCTAGGGCATAAAAACCTCACAATTCTATGCAGTAAGGCAGAAATATTAAATGCATCCTTCTCAGATAATGAGGCAATAGCATTATATGCAATAAAGGGCCATGGAACGACAGACAAAAAATAATTGGAAATTAAACAATTTAATCTTAAAGAATGAGTGAATCAAACAAGAAATTATAGAAACAATCAGTAATTTCATTCAAGAGAATGATAATAATGAGACAACATACCAAAATTTGTGGGATGCAGTAAAGGCAGTTCTTAGGAGAAATTTTATATCCCTGAGTGCATATATGACTTAATGAGAGAAAAGGTAGAAAAAAATTGGGCATGCCATCGAAAAACCTAGAAAAAGAACAAATTCAAAATCCCCAATTAAATACTAAGTTAGAAATATTGAAAACAAAAGGAGAGATTAATAAGAAAATAAGAAAACTGTTGAATTAATAAATAAAACTAAGAGTTGGTTTTATGGAAAAAAAACAACAAAATGGATAGACCCTTATTCAATATGATAAAAAAAGAAAGAAGAAAACCAAATTAAGAGAATCAAAAACGAAAACAGTGAATCTACCTCCAATGAAGAGGAAATCAAAACAATAATTAGGAATAATTTTTCCCAATTGTATGCACATAAATTTGACAATATTAGGGAAATGGATGAATATTTACTAAAATACAAGTTGCCCAGATTAACAGAGGAGGAATTAAATTTCTTCAATAACCACATCTCAGAAAAAGAAATTTAATAAGCCATCAGTCAACTCCCTAGGAAAAAATCTCCAGGGTCAGATGGATTTACTAGGGAATTCTATCAAACATTTAAAGAACAAATGATTCCAAAATTCTACAAGCTATTTGGGAAAATTAGTGAAGAAGGAGTCCTACTAAATTGTTTTTATGACATAAATATGGTACTGATACCTAAATCAGGAAGAGATAAAACAGAGAAAGAAAATTATAGACCATTCTCCCTCATGAATATAGATGCAAAAATTCTAAATAAAATACTAGCAAAAAGACTACAGCAACTTATCTCAAGAATAATACGCTTTGATCAGGTAGTATTTATTCCAGGAATTCAAGGATGGTTTATTATTAGGAAAACCATCAGTACAATTGATCATATAAACAATAAAACTAGCAGAAATCACATGATCATCTCAATAGATGAAGAAAAGGCTTTTGACAAAATACAATATCCATTCCTATTAAAAACATTAGAAAGTATAGGAATAAATGGAGGCTTCCTTAAAATAATAGGTAGCATCTATTTAAAGCCATCAGCAAGTATTTTATGTAATGTGGAGAAGCTAGAAGTATTTCCCCTAAGATCAGGGGTGAAACAAGGGTGTCCATTATCACCCCTCTTGGTCATTCTGGTCCTAGAAATGTTAGCAGTAGCAATTACAGAAGAAAAAGAAATCAAAGCAATCAAATTAGGCAAAGAAGAGACTAAGCAATCACTCTTTGTAGATGATATGTTGATATACTTAGAGAAATCTAGAGAATCAAGTAAAAAACTACTTGAAACATTAATAAATTTGGCAAAGTTGCAGGATATCAAATAAACCCACATAAATCCTTGGCAATCCTATATATTTCCAATGATATTCACCAACAAGAGATAGAAAGAGAAATCCCAATTAAGGTTGCTGTAGACATTATAAAATATTTGGGAATCTACCTGCCAAATTAAACCCAAGACCTATGTGAACACAACTACAAAACACTTTTCACAAAAATAAAATCAGATCTAACTAATTGGAAAAATATCAATTGCTCATGCCTGGGTTGAGCTAATATAATAAAAATGACAACTTTACCTAAAATAAATTATATGTTTAGTGCCATACCAATTAATTTACCAAAAAAACTACTTTATAGACCTAGAAAAAACAGTAATAAATTTCATTTGGAAGAATAAATGTTCCAGAATATCAAGGGAATGAATGAAAAGAAATGCTAGGGAAGGTGGCCTAGATATACCAGATTTCAATCTGTATTATAAAGCAGCAGTCATCAAAACTACTTGGTACTGGCTGAGGAATAGAGGGGTGGATCAAGGGAATAGATTAGGCACACGATATTCAGAAGTCAATGATTGTAGTAATGTATTGTTTAATAAACCCCAAAATCCTGGTTTCTGGGATAAGAACTCACTATTTGACAAAATCTTCTGGGAAAACTGGCATATAGTTTGGCAGAAACTGGGCATAGACCATTATCTAACACCATATACCAAAATCAAGTCTAAATGGGTGCATTATCTAGGTATAAAGGTTGATACTGTAAGCAGTCTAGTAAAACAAGGAGTAGTTTACCTATCAGGTTTGTGGAGAGGGAAGTACTTTATGACTAAACAAGAATTAGAAAACATTATAAAATGTAAAATGGATAATTTTGACTACATGAAATTGAAAAACTTCTGTACAAACAAAGCCAATGTGACCAAGTTTAAAAGGGAGGTGGGAAATTGGGAAAGAATCTTTACAACCTATGTCTCTTACAAAGGACTCCTTTCTAAAATATACAGAGAACTGAGTCAGATTCATAAGAATACAAGTTATTCCCCTAGTTCTAGGGACAAAGATCAGCACACCAAACTTCAGAGAATACAAACAAGTTACATCTAGAAGTTACAAGAAGACAAGAAATAGATCAAGCAGACAGGCCTCCAACTGTCTCACCATTACAACAAAATTACACAGTTACCAGATAGGGAAGCACCAACATCTGGTCTTTCAAAGATGGGGCTGGGGGGCGGGGGTGGGGGGTGCTCAATGGTTGCCCAGAGTCTCATCTGGTCAAATGGCACAACACTTCTTAAAGTGAGACCCAAAACAAAGCCTCACATCAGGGTTTATACATTCTTCTCCTGGCTCAGAGAATGTCATAACCTTCTTGAACCACTGCCCAATCAAAAATCATTCCCCAAAATCAAGCCTCCTCCAACAGGTTCCAGGTGTAGTTAAGCCTATCAAAGAACCTAGGGGGCAAGGAAGATCTTAAATTCCCTTTCCTAAAACATTTGGCTCCAAGATCTTTCATGCCCATTACAAAGGCAATTTACATTTGAATTATCATTAACATCTCTTTAGGTATAACTTAATCCTCACAAATAGATACATCACATTTGTAAGATAACAACTCTTACCAAAGTGGTAACAGATCCCTAAAAAAAACCCCAAAGATAATTCCATTGCTTCTCTTCAATCCAAAACAAAAATGTCCAAATAATTTTCTCTTGGGAGCGGGAGTGATGATATCCTTTCCCCTACACTGCTCCAGACCCTACTTCCAAGTTCTGGGAGGTGGCTATGCAATAAAACCAACAGGGTAGGGTCTTTGGGGGTCCATGGCACTTCACCCCACCCACCATAGACACAAGTCCATCCTCCCACTGGGTCCCAAACTGTGGGATGCAGCAAGAAAACACTCCTGCCTTGCCACACAGTCCTTATCTTGTCCTGTGGCTCAATTCTGATCTCCTGGGTTCCTTCTTGTCCTGCAGGAGGCAGCTTCTCCTGGCTTCTGCCCCAGTTCCTATGCAGGCAGCTCACCATTTCTGCCCTCAGCTCAGTGAAGTCAGCATGCAGGCCATTCTTCTCTCCTATTCCATGGCTCTGCAGAGTCACATCTACTACAACTGGGAAACTAGCAATTATCCCAACCCCCATACTTTCCTTTTAGTCTACAGATCATGTTCCTGACACCATTTGTGGCAGCAAACACCCCAGCATCCCTAAGGTGGCTTCCAACAGAGGTTCTTAGATCTGCTTTTCTAAAGGAAAGATTCTCAAAATGGGTTAACAATCTTGCTTTAATCAAACATATGGCATTTACCTAGCTCAGGGGAAAAAAGATCAGCCCCCCGAGCTTCAGAGAATATGAACAATTTACAGGTGGAAGTTACAAGAAGACAGAGAAACAGATCAAACAGACAGGCCTCCAACTGTGTGGCCATTACATCCATACCTAGTCACAGCAGAGAGAGAAGCACCAACATCTGGGTTTTCAAAGCTGAGGGGCTTGGCAGCTGCCCAGAGTCTAGTCTGGTCAAATATCACACTTCTCAACATGAGCCCCAAAACAAAGACACACATCAAGATTTATATAGCGTTCTTCTGGCTCAGAGAATGTCACAACACTCTTGACCCACTGCCCAATCAAAAAGCGTTCCCAAAAATCAAGCCTCTTGCCACAGGCTCCAGGTGCATGTAAGCCTACCAAAAGGCCTAGGGTCAGGGAAGATCAGTAGAACAGAGTAATAAAATTGACAGTAAGAAATAAAATCAGTAGCTCAGTGTATGTATTTGGAAAATGTAATAATATCAAGTACTTGGGGAAAAGTATTTTTTGTCTGATGAGAACTTTGGGGAAAACTGAAAACCAATTTGACCAGTTAGTTTATATCCACCCCTTACACAATATACCACAATTAACTAAAATTTAACTTACAACCAATTTATTTGGGGTCATGCTGTAAGAGAGAGAGACAGAGACAGACAGAGACAGAGACAGTATGACACACACAACACACACACAATCATTAACAGTTAGGACTAGGGAGACAGCTCATAACCAAAAAAAAAAGGAGAAAATATGATAAGAAAATCATGTCCACAAAAAAATAAACACAGATAATTTTGATTACCTGAAATAGGGAAACTTTTGTAATAACAAGATAAATGCAACATGGTCAAGGAGGAAAGCAGTTCCTCAGGGGCAAAAGTGTATGCATCAGATATCTCTGATAAGGGTCCCACATCCAAAATGAATTAGTTAACACCAGAAATATATAAAGTCAAAAGTCATTCCCCTAAGGATAAGTGCTTAAACAATATCAGTAGAATTCTTAAACTATTTAAAATTATTTATAACCATAGCAAGGATGACTTCATTTCTGTAATAATGAGAGAAATGAATTATCATTTTTCATTGAAAATTAGGCTGAGGTTTGCAGCAAGTGTTGTACTAGTTTGTATTTTTAGTTTCTTTGCTTTGGATAATGTATTTCTTTCCCTTCTCTGATTTATTGTCCCTACAGAATGATCCCATGCTAATAGTATAGCCTTTTCTTAATTTTATGATCTTTCTTCTGGAAGCTTGCAAAAGCTGTTTTTTTTTTTATTCTTGCTTTTGCTTTGTCACTGAAGTGGTTAAATTGAACCAAGCTGTATCCCCATATTTGAAATGTAAGTTTGCCCTTTCTTCTTCTCTCAAGTCATCAGCAGATTCTCTCAATAAGTGCTTTGTTGCCTATACTCAGAGATATGGAGTTATTTTGTTCAATTATATCTTACATTATGGCAAATAACTTTTTTAAAATTTATAATATATTTGTGGGATATCTATTATGTCATTTCTGTGCATTCTGTCTTCTTGGTCAGTCACTTTGGCTTATATAGAATACGTATATTAACATGCTTGCGTTTTGTTTCTCTTCTGCCAAATTTTCTTTCATTATAATATTTTTACATACTAAATCTGTTAACTTCTCTTTCATTTTTTTTAAATTTTCCATCATTGTATCATTTTTTTCCCTAGTTCTCTGTGTTTGTAACTGTATATTGAGTTATCTGTTTTCTGCACTGGGAGCACTAAACTCTGACCTAAATTATTTCTTTTTCTTTTCATTCATAAGTTATATTTTTATTTTGTCTTTCTTTAGCTATTCCAAATTTTCTTTTTCTTTTATATATATATATCCATATTAAACATTTGATTTTAAAAGTTTGAATTTCCGATTCATTCCCTTCTTCCCTTGTCAACGACCCTTACTGGGAAGATAAGCAATTCAGTATAGGTTGTACATGTGTATCTAATGCAAAACATTAACATAGTAGATATATTCTAAAAGACTGACTATATTTCCCTCCCTCCTACCCCACCTCCCACTTGATCTATTCTCTACTTTGATCCAGTCCCTTTTCAAAAGTGGGTGTTTCCAACTTCCCTCCTCCTCAGCCTGCCCTCCCTTCCCTCAATCTCCCTCTCATACCCTTCCCCCCCCTACTCTCCTGGAGGGTGAGATACCCTATTTAGTATGCATTTCATTCCCTCCCCAAGCCAAAATCAGTGAGAATAAGGTTTACCTATTCCCTTTTGCCTTCCTATCCTTCCCCTCCATTGTAACTATTTTCTCTTGCCTCTTCTATATGAGATAGTTTACCCCATTCTGTGTCTCCCCATCTCCTCTCATTATATTCCTCTCTCACCTCTTAATTTCACCTTTTAAGAACTATCCCTTCCTATTAAATTGGTGCTGTGCCCTCTAAGTATACCTATAAATATATTCACATATGTATCCATATGCCCATGTAGTCTCTGATATAGACACACACACATATACACATATATGTATGTATATGTATATATACACATATATGTATGTATATATACACACATATGTATGTATATGTACATATGTGTATACACACACACACACACACACACACATATATATATATACTTCTATTCCCTTTAACAATTTTCATACTGACAACAGTTTCATTAGTTACAATTATCGTTTTTGCATGTAAGGATATTCATAGTTCAACTTTGATAAGTTCCTTATAATTTATTTTCCCTGTTTACCTTCTCATGCTTCTCTTGCTTCTTGTATCTGAATGTCAAATTTTCTATTCAATTCTGGTTTTTACATCAAGAATGCTTGAAAGTCCTCTATTCCATTGAATGACCATATTTTCCCCCAAAACATGACACTCAGTTTTGCTGGGTAGGTGATTCTTGTTATTAACCCCAGATCCTTTGCCCTCTGGAATATCATATTCCAAGCCCTTTGATCCTCAGTGTAGAAACTGCCAGATCCTGTTTATCCTGATTGTTTTTTGACAATATTCAAATTGTTTCTTCCTGGCTGCTTGTAATATTCTTTTGTTGATCTGGAAATTTCTGAACCTAGCAATAATATTCCTAGGAGTTTTCTTTTTCAGATCTTTTTCAGGAGGTAATCGATGGATTCTTTCAAGCTCTATTTTGCCCTCTGGTTTTAAAACCTCATGGCAGTTTTCCTTGATAATTTCTTGGAGGATGATTTCTAGGTTCTTTCTTTGATCATGGCTTTCAGGTCGTCTAGAAATTTTTAAATTATCTCTCCTGGATCTATTTTCCAGGTCAGTGTTTTTTCCAATGAGATATTTCACATTGTCTTCTATTTTTTTCATTTGTTTGGACCTATTTCACAGTATCTTGATTTCTCATAAAGTCATTAGCTTCCTTTTGCTCCAATCTAATTCTGAAAGAATGATTCTCCTCAGTGAGCTTTTGAGATTCTTTTTCCATCTGGCAACTTTGGCTTTTTACAGTATGCTTCTCCTTGTTGCCTTTTTGAGCCTCTTTTGCCATTTGAGTTAGTCTACTTTTCAAAGTGTTATATTCCTCAGTCAGGCTGTTGACTCTCATTTAATAATTTTCTTGCATTGTTCTGATTTCTCTTCCCAATTTTTACTCCACTTCTCTTATCTGCTTGTTAAGGTCTTCTATGGCCTGTAACCAGCTCGTATTTTCCCTTGAAGATTTTGGTGCAGGAGTTCTGACTTCACTGTCTTCCTCCTATTTCATGCTTTGTTCCTTTTTTGTCCCCAAAATAGGAGTCTAATGTTGCATTCTTCTGTTTACTTTGATTCTTTTGCCTTGCCTTGTTGCCACTGAATTACTTGAGTTTTGGGCTTTTTGCCACCAAATGACTCTACTACCAGACAGGGTAGCTTAGTTCCAAACACTGGGGCCTTCTCAGCTGCAGAGGTATTAGTTCGGTACCCTGTTTGAAGCCTCCACGTGCTGTGGCAACCTGGTCACACAACCCAGGACCTCCACCCTAGACTGCTATCCAGATCCAAGCAGTTTAAAGCAAGAGCTATTACCCCTCAGACTGGTCCCTTGGTCCCCTTACAGTCTGAAGGCTGCGGCTGTGCCGCAGCCCTCAGTGGCTTCTCACCCCCAGGGCAAAAGCTCACACACTCCCAACTACTGGGTCCCCAAGTCCACACTGCACTGACCTCTCTCTTTGTCCTTAGCATCTATGTGTTGATAATTCTAGAGCTCCTGTAATCGGAATGGTATTTAAAGATCCCTCTGTATTGGCCTTGTTTTTGGATTGATTGTGTTAAAACCCAGAGCTTGTGAATCCCACTTGTGGGATGGACTTGTTGACATGAAAAGAGAGGGCTGTACTGGGAGGCACTGGTGATGTGAATTTAGAGAGATACAAGCAGAGAGAGAGGCAGGAAAAATTTTTGAAGCAGCATCATGGAAGCAGAAAGGGAGAGGACTGCTGAGGGCCAGTTTGAACTGCCCAGGAATTTTTAGAGCTGCCACCCAGAGCTGCCAAGTTCTGAGAAGACATGGCTATCATGCTGGTACTTTGTCTGTCTGTTTTGATGTTTTCCGGATAAAGGCAGGAATGCCGGGAACAGTCTCAAAATCTTCAGCTGTAAGTCACTGGAGTGGTGGATTCAGGCTTTTCTTTCAGCCACCTTAACTGTGGAGTGGTCTGGAACACCACTCGGACTGCATCTTGGATGTCTCAGAGAGCTTGGAGGGACTTGAGAAGTAAATCATTAACAGTCATATATAACAGCATCTGTCACCTGAAATACATTAGGAGGTGGGGAACCAAACAGAATCTCAAAATGGGGAATGAATTTTACATATAATCTTCAGTTACAAATGTTAACACTTACTCAGATAATGGAATAACTTTTATGAAAGAAGTTAGTTGAAAACTTTTAAAATGATCTTAAAAAGTTTGCATAACTTTCTATACATATTCCAATTCTGGATGAAAAATATTAGATTTTTCCAGTAAGCTAGCATAAAAGAGCTCATAACTTTTACTAATTACTTGCTCTAATCATAGAGACCTGTTATAGAGGGGAAAAAAAGCAGGGATATGTGATATTCCAATTATGCCAGGAGAAAACATCCTTGGCTCTATGTAAATTCAGGTACAGTCATAGATATTCCATCACATGCAGCATCTGTTCCATCTCATAGCTAGACTCAGGAATAGGTGGGAAACATTTCTTTTCAAAGGACCCTCATGGTTAAACTGAGCTAGGAGGTATCCCATCCCAGACAGAGACTAAGATTGTCCCTTCAGCCTTTACCAAATATAGACTTCCACATTTTAAGAGTACAGGATCACATTCCTCTGAGTAGGTAGTGGCATTTTCTCTCAGACACTGATTTAATGGAGACAACTATACCCAAATTCAGACTCAAAATAAAATTTAGTTATGGTCCCATGTGCTTTTTACCTTAAAAAAGAAGCTTCACCAATCACAGCTTAGAGCTAGTTATAATTATTTCTATTCTCATGGAGCTGCAATAAGCAATAAAAATGTCAATGTAAGGACTTCCATTTTCATCTTTCTTTCTAAAATATAAAGCCAATTGATAAAAATCCCTTTTAATATTTGCAAATTCTTAGCAAGTTAGGCTCATTTAAAATCTACATGACTAAAACAAGTTCCTTTCTCAAGCTGAATGACCTTGCCTGGAGATAGTTTCTAGGGGATTTGACAGTTTTACAACATAAGGACCATTTATATTCTAAGCAGGAGAGACTTCTCTGAATGGGCAGAACAAATCATACAAGTTTTCATCCAGTTTGCTCCTTTCCACATACAGTAATCAATTAACAGTTTTAGCATTAAAACAGTAGCCCAAAATAGCTTAGTTAACAATCTTACAAGTTTTTTTTTTTTTTGTTGTTGTTGTTAATAACAGATATACACATTACAAGTCAGGGTCAGCAAAATCAATAAAATAACACTACTTGTCTTACACAATTTTCTCATAACTCAGGTTTTACAATATACAGTGTAGAAATACAACAATAATACAAACTGCGAGATGACATCAATTGCATTTCCAAATTACATATAAGAATGATTGCTCTTACCAAGTGAAGAGGCTAGTTGACTTCTGACCTCATTTTTTCCTCTCTTTTTTCATCTCCCCACTTTACAGATGAATTGAGACTCAGGGTTAAAAGATTTATACTAGGTCACACAACCAGTCAGTGCAGAGCTTAGAACACACTGTTTCTCACTAACAAGCTTTTCCTCACTTTTCTGATTCTCTCTTTCATCTTTCTTTTAGCTGTACCTCTCTTATTTTTCTCTTTTTGCTCTATATTCTGGAGTGTTTTCTCCCTGCTCCATTGTTTTCCAGGAGTCCTTAGCAACCTTCTTTAATTCCTTGGCACTGGAACAAGCAAAGGGATCATTTGCAGCAAGGGAGAGACCACTTAAATGGTAATGAATTTAGGGCTTCATGGTACAGAGTTAACTCTATATTTCAGGGGACAACTCTCCATTTTTCCAAGTTTTCTAAACTCTATCAAACAAACTTTGGCAGACCCTGGTTATGGGGTGGTCAATTTGGGAGTAAAAGGGAGAAGAAGGCTCACCTGGGGAGTGCCAGGAGATGGTAACCTGAAGCATTGAGGAGAGGGTTTGGGGAACTTGAAGTAGAAACTTCAGGCTCTTCTTACTTAGAGGGGTGGGCTTCAGGGTATCTGGGGATCTATGGCTATTGCTAGTGGGAGCTAGGCCAAGTACCCTTTTACTAAACAATTTAGGCTGTGGAAAGAATATAGTTTTAGACTAAATAGCTCAGATCTAACACACACTTGAGTAGCTCAGATGTATCCCAGGCTTAGTATATGGGATAATGATTAACTTGTGTTTGTACCTTTGTTTCACAAGCTTCTTTTTCATTGTCTAACTGTTCCCATGTCATACAGAAAAATATTCTATTCCAGGGATTTAACCTTTCAGGTAGGCAGATGACTAACCTATGTAGCTCCAATGTCGCTGCTGTACCTTCCCCCTTTTTTTCTTTTTGGAGAAGGTTAACTGAAATTAACTTAGCTGCAGCCCTGGATCAGTTATACCCAGGAAAACAGGGAGAAAAATCTTAATGGTTAAAACCTCTAACTGTCTCCTCAGCTCTGTCCAAAGCTGGATGACAGGGGGAGGGCTCTGTAGCCCCAGCTAAGAAGACCTGGGAGCACAGGGAAGATGATCTTAGCAGTTGTAACTTGTCACTGTGGCATTGTTCTGGTCAGAGCTGGATCACAGAGAGAAGGCACCATAACCCTAGTCTTTTCAGAGGTAGGACTATGGGAAGGAGAATCTTAAGTGAATTTCTTGTTGACCCTTTGCCAAGTAAACTTTTCTTAGGTGTTCATTCCTTTAAAATTTCAGATCTACTTTAAGACTTTAAGAGAAGCTGCTTCTGGGAGCCAAGATGGCAGAGTAGAAGCAGGACCTCCTTGCTGCTCTGGCTTCCACCTTCCCCAATCCATGAAAAAAGGGGACTCTAAACAAACTTTGGAGCTGCAGAACCCAGAAATGACACAGAGAAACGAACCTCCTGCTGAGGACAGACCGACAAGTCAGCAGGAATCGGCCAGCACAGCGCTCTGGGAGCCCAGCCCAACCCCACACTGAGGCTTTAGCCCCAGGGCGGGCCTGACCAGCCGAGGGCTGGATGGACCCCACATCAGCAGCAGCTGTGGTCGTTTTCAGAATTATCAACACATAGATGAGAAGGACAAGGTGAGAAGTCAGTGCAGTCTGGATTTGGGGACCAGTAAGTGGGAGTGCATGGCTTTTGCCCTGGGGGCGAGAAGCCACTGAGATGCCGGCACAGCCAGCCAGCACCACATGGCAGCTTCAGTTCCTGGCCTGAAGAGTGTGGGGGGACCAAGCACCAGTCTGAGGGGTAATTGCTCTTGATTTAACCTACTTGGATCTGGATTGCAGTCTAAGGTGGAGGTCCTGGGGTGTATGTCCAGCTTGCCAGAGTGTGTGGAGGCTTCAGAGAGGGTACTCACCTAATATATCCCGCAACTGAGAAAACCCCAGCATTTGCGATGAAAGCTCCCCTGTCTGGTGGCAGAGTCCTACAATGGTAGACTAGGCCAGTTCAAGGATGCATTGATATTTTGAAAGGCTCTAGGGTGGGAAGTAAATGAGCAATGGAGGGCTAGTCTAGTAACTAGGCTAGTAGTTAGCAGTTAGTAACTAGGCTAGAGGTCTGGGCCCAGCCACAATGTAAGGCTTATTGCCTCATGCAAAAACCTCATCAAATGAGACAATTTAATCAAGATCCCAAGGGAGGTTCCCAGAGCCTGTACCTCAAGGACTCAAGGAGAGCTCCAGGAGGCTCCCAAAGCCCATACCTCATCATTACCAATAAAAACTAAATCAAAAATATTTTAAAAGAGATTCTCTTCAGGAATTTTTAAAATACCACTCCCTATACAAAACATTCCCCCATTCCTCTAGCTGGAAACAATCTCTTGCTTCTTTTAACTTCTGTGACACTTTGTCACCATGATAAGTTAATTCAATTCAAAGAGTATTTTATTAAGTGCTTAGTATAAGCAAGGAATTTCTGGGATTGGAGATACAGATAGGAGATAATACACAGCATCAACCTTCAAGGAGCTTAGAACTGATTAAGCCATGCATAATTAACTGATAAAAATCAAAGTGTGATAAATGTGAAAAAGGAAAACCAAGTGCTATGAGAAATTTGAAGAGGGTTTGATTACTTTCATTTGGGGAGAGCAATCATAAATCACTTATATATGACATTTTTAAGGTCTCAAACTACCTTTCTCACAACAAACCTATAAGGAGGACAGTGTATAAATCATTTTAACAATTTTAAAGATGAGCAAACAGATTCAGAGAAAAGATATTGTGAAGGTAGATTACAGAGAAGGTAGAATACAGAGAATATATATATATATATATATATATATATATATATATATATATATATA
>NW_027187380.1:20455024-20470286 GCF_028583685.1 Petaurus breviceps papuanus | reverse complement strand
ATATATATATATATATATATATATATATATATATATATATATATATAAATACATGGATGTGAGAGAGATTGAGCAAAAATGATGAAGAAATGGTGACTCTGAGACACTGTCCTCTACTTTGCCTAATACTTAAAATTACTATTGTCATTTCTGATAGTAGATTGAGATTTATTCTTTTGTTAGCCTCACAGCCTAAGTTAGAGCTTTGCATATGTTAGGTACTCAATAAAGATTTGTTGAATAAATGAATTAATAAGATGATTGACCCAAGAGTCATCTTTATCACTCTGCATGGGATTCAATACTCATTGAGGTCACACTAATCTCTTCTAACATTTCCCCCCTTAGCCTTTTTGAAGACTGCTACGCATGCTAGCATACTTGGAGTAGGAGACTTTGATTTTGGGGGTCCTTTAGATTAAGCTATGTGGCAATGTGGATAGAGAACTTGGCTGGGAGTTATACAAACTTGATTTCAAATCAGCCTTAAAAAACTTACTAGTTGTAACCTTGGTAAGGGTCACTAGTTGTGACCTTGGGCAAGTCACAACCTCTCTATGTCAGTTTCCTCAAATGGAAAATGAGATTATGATAGCACCTACCTCACAAGAATATTGTAAGTTTCAAATTATACGTTTACAAAAGATTTAGCACAATTCTTGGCCAATAGGTGTATAAGAAATTCTTATTCCCTCTCCCCTCCCCACCTTGGACATTTATCCAGATGGGGCCCAATATTTTAATCTTTGCAGAGTCCTGGGTGGTAACACATATAGATTCTGATCTTCTTTTCCACCTTTTCTTACCTCCCTCCCCACCAGCCACATAAATCCCTAAAAGTAATTGGGAAAATTCTCAGTTCACTTTGACAGGCAGTTTATTATAAAGCTTGTCACAGTAGTTCAGGATTAATCCCCTAATTGATAAGTAGATCCAAACAAGTGATTTAAGTGTCATATTCTAAATGGATGGATTAATAAATTTTGTTTGGACTAAATCACTTATATTGTTTTGAGGAGGTTTAGAAACTTTCCCTAATTTAAATCCCTTTTATTTATTGTTAAGGTATTTTAAAGGCTCCTTCTTTGGTATTATTCTCCCATATCAGTCTGTTTACTTCTAAAAAGATTCTGTCTTGAATATTTGCTTCTTCAGAGGAGTTCCCCAGGGTTTTATTCTTGGCCCTCTTCACTTTCCATAATCCCCATGACCTTTTCTGAGAAAAATTTCCCTAGCTTTGCTTTACTCTAATACAGTTATACTAATGATATAGAAATGCTTTGCTTCTGAAAAAGAAGCCAACTAAAAGAGAAAGCTTCCTTGGAATACTTATGGCTTATTCCTTGGCCATACTCCAGACTCCTCTAAATTAGAATTAACTAAGAGGAGTTTGCTGATCCTTTTCGAACTGGAATCTCAGTAAGTGATGTAGCTCCTTACTGGGCTTCACTTCAGAATTTCCCTTGTGTTAGGAGCATTTTGAACTATATACTTATTTTTATAAGCCCAATATTTTTCTGAATTCACTTTTCTTACACTTAGAGATTTTCTTCACTTAAAATAAAATCAGGATTGGGTATCAACATTGAGAATGCCTGAAAGTGAATACTAAGCTCCCACAAACACACTGTGGCAGTGATTAGATATGAGGAGTGAAATAAAAAGCTGAAAGAAGGTCTGACTTTATTCTAGAATAATAAACTTTTGTTCTACAATGATGCAATTATTATCTTTATTGCTGAATTTTGAATGATGACATTCATTCATTCAGTGGCCATTTATTAAGATTTATTATTTATTTTTATTTTTTATTATTAATTTATTATTATTATGGACAGAGCATCCACAAAAGGACCTGCCATAGAAGTGACACTGACTTTCCTAAAGTTATGATGGCAAAGTAGAAATTTTGCCAGATCCTCCTAAGCATAAAGCATATTAAGCATACTTTAAATGATAACTGGAAAGCTGATGGACAATATGCCTTTTGTCTGAAAATCACCCTTAAATGTGACTGTCGCATCTCCTGAGTGACCTCAAAACAGTGACAAAATAATAACCAATGGGAAAAAAAATAAAAATGGAAAGAAAAATAAAGCTTTCTCTTGGGGGAAAAAGCCTTAGAAGAAAACAGTAACAAAGACAATAAGCAAAAAAAGAGTGAACTATTCTCCAGAGAGACTAAAATTGAAGCAACAATAACTACAGCCTTAGGAGAAAGTACAGGCATACAGCAAGGAACAAACTAGCTAAGGAGGAGTCCTTCAGCACTAGCTTGGAATTCAAGTGATAAATTTTCCACATACAGCAGCTCCTGAAAACTATCTTATAAGTTACTCAGGGGTTGTGGTTTGCAGTAGTGGAGGGAATATGGTGTATAAGTACTGCATTTTGTGCAGAGAGCCATGTTAGGAATTAAAATTATACAAAGATAATTAAGACCTCTGCCCTCACTGAACTTGCAATATAGTACAAAGAAAAGGTAGGATATAATGTGAGTAAGTGATACTCCAATATGACTGCATGTACAGAATATCAATCAATCAGCAAATATCAGTGAAGTGCCTACTATGGGGTAGGTACTATGCTAAGTACTGGGGATTTAAGGAAAGGAGAAAAGATGGTCCTTCACTTCAAGACAATCATTCTAATGTGGTTGACATAGAAAAGTCAAAGAATCAAAAAACTAGAATGGTAAGAGTTACTATGAATTAGGGTTTCTTCTTTTTTTTTTTTTGCCTTTTGGAGGGCAATTGGGGTTAAGTAACTTGCCCATGGTTACATGGCTAGTTTGTGTGTGTGTGTGTGTGTGTGTGTGTGTGTGTGTGTGTGTGTGTTATTATTAAGTGTCTGAGGCCAAAACCGAACTCTGGTTCTCCTGACTCTGGGGCCGGCGCTTACTCACTGCTCCACCTAGCCACCCCAAATTAGGGGTTCTTGAATATGTGGCTAGGGATATTTCAGTTGTAATGATCTAGGCAAACTTAGTTCCCTGGAGAAATAGATATTAACAACGAAGAAGACTGGTATAGGAAACTAAAGAATCAGAGAAAAAACTCTAATATATTCCTCTAACCTATAAATATTAGAGGATGCAAGGTAATAGGGCATGAGGCAAGGGCTGCCTCAGATATCTCAATCTTCTAGCACATCATTACCCAAGTGAAAATTGTGAGGCTAGTATAACCAAGAGTATGGGAAAGTCCTAGGGCTGGAGTGGGGAATCTGTGGTATCAAAGGCCACATGTGGCCTTCTAGTACTTGGGTGCAGCTTTTGACTGAGCCCATGTTTTACTGAACAAATCCTTCTATTGAGGGTATTTGTTCTGTGAAGTATGGATTCAGTAAAAGAACTTTGAAGATCTAGAGGATAACATGTGGCCTAAAGGCCATAGGTTCCCCACTCCTGCTCTAGGGGAAATGCTAAAACTAGTAGAGTTACCAGTGGAGTTACTCTAAGAATGGAGATCTGAAATCACTAAACCTTTAAGAGATGATAACACAAGAAAATGGATAAGGCCAATGCGACTGGGATCTGGAGTAGCTCTAGAAATACAGACAGAAAATGTATACTATAGGAATTGGACTTGATGTGTAAGCTAAAACCAGTTCATTTCTCAAGTCTAGGCAGACAATCCTAAGCCAGTACTATAGAAAGCATGGAGTGGTCCCAGAATTGTGTAAGGCTAGTAGCTTGCAGTATGGAGCAGGTTCAGGATCTCTAGCCTCAGGATAACATCATTTCACTTAGAGATAGTAGCACAAGACAATACCTAGTTCCATATACCCCATCCAACAGTACAGGAAGGAGAAGATCTTGGCCCTGACACAAATTCTTAATTCAAGCACCAGAACTATTTATTGCTGTTCAGTGATTTTTGAGTCATGTCTGACATCATGAGCCCATTTTGGATTTTCTTGGCAGAGATGCTGGAGGGTTTGCAATTTCCTTCTCCACTAATTTTGCAGATAAGGAAGCTGAGGCAAACAATGTTAAGTGACTTTCCCAGGGTCACACATAGTCAGTAAGTGTCTGAGGCCGTATTTGACCTCAGGGTGAGGAGTCTTCCTGACTGGAGGCCTGGCACTAGAAACACTGTATCATCTACTTATCCCTAGTGGTTTGCCATTTCCTTCTTCAATGAATTAAAGCAAACACAGATTAACTTATTTGCCCAGGTTTACACAATTAGTAACTGTCTAAGGTCACATTTGAACTCACATCTTTCTGACTCCAGGCTCAGTATTCTATAGACTGAGCCACCTGGCTACCTCCTGGAGTTATAGACATGAGCAAACAGAAGAAACCCCTACTAAAATGAAGAAATGTTATGATATAGAAGAATACTAAGATTAAATCCTAGAATAAGTAAATAACTCTGAAATAATCAATGAAAACATTAGGAAAAAAATAATATATTGGTCACAAGAACTCCAAGTGTAGGAGGAACAATATCCTGACTACCTCGAATGCAATTTAGGATAATTCTTAAGACATATCAAGACTTCAGGCTTCTAGGTGGCACAGTGAATAGAGTACCTGCAGCAGAGTCAGAAGGACCTGAGTTCAAATCCAGTCTCCTATGCTGGACACTTACTAGCTGTGAGACCTTGTCCAAATTGTTTAAGACCAATTGCCTTGCCATTCCCCCCCCCCTAAAAGCAAACAAACTACATTAAGACTTTTGGAGACACTAATTCAGGGGATTAAATATTCTGTCTATTGTCATCAATTCCTTATTAACTAAGTATGAAAGCAGCCTTGAAGAATGCCACAGGGTCTCTGATGTTTAGTTGTTGGATTACTATGGACAACTAAAATAAGGAAACTTTGCTCTCACAAGTATTAACCCAAGTTAAATTTAGTGATAATAGTTATAATTGTATAAATAAATATATGGTGCTTTAATATTTGTAAAGTACTTTACAAATATTATCTCATTTTATCCTCACAACAACCCTGGGAGGTAGGTACTATTATAATCCCCATTTTACAGATAAGAAAATTGAAGTTCAATGACCTTGTCTAAAGTCATGCAGCTGGTTAGTGTCTGAAGCAGGATTTGAATTCATCTTCCTGACTCTAACTCCAATATTTTATGTATTGAGTCACCTGACTGCCTCTTTAGCATTTATCCCTGTGGAATAAGCTTCTACTGCTATAGCTAAATAAATCTCATTTTGTTAAGTGTTGTATGACCCCTGAGTATCTCATTTTATTTTAATACAATATCTAAACTAACAGGGGCTGGGCAGAATAAGTACAGAACACCAACAGTGCACGGAAAGTAGAGCTAAAATAATTGATAAAGATGAAATTAGAAACCTTTACAAAGAAAGTAAATATCTTGGAACAAAAAAAAATTACCAAGAAAGTGGGATGGAGAAAACAGAACTCAGTGATTCAATGAGGCCACAAGAAATGTAAGATTTAAAAGTCAGAACAAATAAGAGTTGAACTTAAAAAAGTGACTTTGAATGTAGGATGAGGAGACAGTTTTAGGACCATTGTACTTACTGAAAACCATGACAAAGTGAAGATTCTGGATATGTGTTTTCAAAAAGTCATTAAAGAAAAATTCCTAGATCTATTAGAGCCAGTAAGAAAAAGTTAAAAATTAAATAATTCACCAGTCACTTTCTTAAAAGAGAAAGAAAGAAAGAAAGAAAGAAAGAAAGAAAGAAAGAAAGAAAGAAAGAAAGAAAGAAAGAAAGAAAGAAAGAAAGACGACTAAAAATGGAACATACCCAGAAATACCATAGGCAAGGTCCAGGGTTTATAGGTCAAATTAAAAAAACAATACTGCAAGTAGTCAGGAATTAATATCTCAAATAGCAAGGAATTACAATAAGAATGCCAGAAGTCTTAGTAGCAACCAATTTAAATGAGAAAGAGTTTTAAAATATAATTTTTAAAAAAGAATAAAAAGGCTTACAAAGAAAAAGAACACATACTACATTACAAAGAATAATTATAGGGGGTGGGGGAGAAAAGGACTATTTAATATAATAAAGGGCTTTCAAACATTCCTATTGAGAAAATTAGTACTTGGTGAAATCACTGGAATGCAATCATAGGAGACAAGAGAAACCTAGAAAGGTGGTAGCATTTGATCATTTGGCGGGGGGGGGGGAAGGGGGGAGGGGGGGGGAGTATCAAATGATAATTGAGTATTTATTTACAAATAAGAGGAAGAGAGGGAAAAAATTCCCTTTAAGATTTTTTTTTGTCTTTAGAATACAAAGAGGGAACAAAGAAAGACCACTTTAAGTCCTGGGTAAATTGTGATTGACCAAACAGAGTAAAGAAAAGGGAGAGAAAAGAATACACTAGAGGAGAAAAAAAGAGGACATCACTTTTTTCTAGTAATTGAGGCATAACGGAAGAAAACCAAAAATCCATGAATGTAGTAGTAGAAGAAAGGCTACCTCATGAAAGTCACACTGACCTGAAATGAGAAGAATTAATACTGCCCCCCCCCACCAAAAACTTGCAAAGTGGTTATAATAAAATGCATTAAAATCAACAGGGGAATAAAGACAGAGAAAAATTAATTAAAAATATTTTCAATTCAAAATTTTGTCTTTCCCTCTACACCTTCTTCCACCCAGTTAGAAGGAAAAATACATACACATTATAAATGTTAAATCACACAAAATATTTTCACATAATTGATGTTGCAAAAAAAAAATTAAAAAGAAAGGAAAAGTGAAAAATTATTCTTCAATCAGTACTGGAAGTTTATCAGTCTTCTCTCAGGGGCAGAAAGCATTCTTCATCATGAATCCCTTGCAACTGCCATGGATCAACACATTGATCCACGTAGACAAGTCTTTCATAGTTGATTATCATTATAGTATTTATGTTATTTTATACCATCTTCTTCTGGTTCTGCTTACTTCACTCTACATCGGATCATATAAGGCTTCCCAAGGTTTTCTGAAACCATCATGCTCATCATTTCTTATAGCACAATAGTATTCATGTAATTATATAACACAACTCGTTCAGTCATATGCCAAATTAATGGTGTAATGGTTATAGGATTTGAATATCTTCCATGCTTCTTGAATTTTCTGATGTAGCAGGAAGGGGTGGGGCAAGAGGAAGCCAGAGCCAAGCTAGAGTCATTGCAATGCCTGAAAGCAGGGCAACAGCAACAGTGGAAGCATGAACTCCTTTTTATTTTGAGCCAACCAGAATTCCTGCTATGGACTCCTGCTGAGGACTGCCAGGGATGGGAACTGTGGGGGGCCAGAGCTGCTGGAAGCAAGCTGCATGGATGCTGAGTAGTTGCTGTGAATGAGGAGAGGAGGACCTTTGCCTGAGGCAGCCTGCTCTGTTTTGAAGGATTGAGAATGTTGGTGTTTACTACATTAACTCTGCATACCAACTCTATAGCTACTGTGATGGCTTTGACTTTCTGGTTTGGGGACTCAATTTTCTGGTATTTGAATAAATGTACTAGCTTTGTCCCCCATGTAGAGAGCGTGTTGTATTTTGTTATTAATAACCACATAAGCATACTTATAGTTACCCTAGGCATTGTGAATATTGTTTTGTTGATATAAATGGGCACCCCCTCAATTTCTAATTCTTTGCCACCCCCAAAAAACCTGCTATAAACAAACATTTTTGTACAAATAGTTCCTTTTCATTTTTCTTCGATCTCTTTGCAATATAGACCTGATAACTAACATTACTGGATCAAAGGGCACACTTTTATAGATTTTGAACTTGGCTCCAAATTGTTCTAAAGAATGATTGAACCAGTTCACAATTTCCCAAATTGTTTATTAGTGTACCTATTCTTCCATATCCCCACCAGTATTTGTCTTTTTCCTTTTCTTTAATCTTGGACAATAAGGGTAGGGGGCTGTCTACCCCAAACATGTGAAGACTTCCTCTCACAGAATAAGCAGATGAGAACAATTGTTCCAATAGCAATGAAGCAGGAGCTGTGGATCACCTAGAGTGTCATCAGACATTGAAAACACCAAGATATTGAAAACATCTATTGTGTCTCAATTCGTTGTCAGTCACTCTGACATTTTTCTTGTTATTGGACTTTGATGACTCTGGAACAGAGAGTGAGGTTGATGACTTGGTGCAATTCTGCCTCACTTCAATTCACACAGATGTCAAGACATCATTTTGAATGTCATCATGCCTCTTTGAAAACAAATAATGAATAACAAGTTACTACAATAATTGCGAAGTTGCATTTCAAAGTTGTTTTAACGAGCATTTATCTAATTATTAGTGATTTAGACAACTTTTAAAATATGCCTACTGACAACTTTGATTTCTTCTTCTGAAAACTGCCTGCTCATATCCTTTGACTATTTATTTAATTGGTGAATCAATCTTTTTTTTTAATAATAAATTTGGCTCAGTTCCTTTTATATCTGGGAAAGGAGACCTTTATTAGAGAAACTTCCTGTAAAAATCCCGCCTCTCCAGTTTCCTGATTTCCTTTTAATTTTTGTGGTATTGACTTTGCTTGTGCAAAAACCTTTTAATTGAATCAAAGTGATTGATTTTTATGTCCACTGATACTCTCTATTTCTTGTTTTGTCACGAAATCTTCCCATACATATGCATCTGACAAGTAAGATTTTTGCATGCTCCTCTAATTTGCCCATGAAAGGACTTTTTATTATGAAATCATGTACCCATTTTGAGCTTATTTTTGAATACAGTGTTAGGGGTTCACCTATGGCTAGTTTCTGCCAAACTGCTTTTCAGATTTCCCAGTAGTTTTTGTTGAATAGTGAGTTCTTGCCCCAGTAGATTTGATCTTGGTTTTATCAAAGACTAAGTTACTGTGGTCACTTTCTCCTATATCATGTGGACCTAATCAGTTCCACTGATTAACCACTCTATTTATTTTCCAGTATCAGATTGTTTTGATCATTATTGCTTCATAGAATAGTTTGAAATTTTTTCTTGTTAGACTGAATTCTTTCACATTCTTTCCATTGATTCCCTTGATATTCTTGACCTTTTCTCCTTCCAAATGAATTTTGTAATTTTTTCTAACTTTATAAAATAATTCTTTGTAGATTGATTGGTATGATACTGAATAAGCAAATTAATTTAGATAATATAGTCATTTTTATTTTATTTACTTAGCCTACACATAATTAATATTTCTCCAATTTGTCTTTATGTGAAAAAGTATTTTGTGATTATGTCCATATTGTTCCTGTGTATCAGGGTAGACATCCAAGTATTTTATGCTGTCTTTATTTGTTTTAAATAGAATTTCTCTATCTCTTCTTGATGGGTTTTGTGGGTATAGAAATGCCATTTTTATAAGGTTGTATTTTATGTTTATATATTTATTATAATATTATAAATTAAAAAATTTATGCAAATTTGCTAACTGCTTCAACTAGTTTTTTACTTCGTTCTCTATGGTTGTCTAAGTATACCATCATATTATGAGCAAATATATATAGTTTTATTTTGTCATTGCCTATTCTTATTCTTTCAATTTCTTTTTGTCTTATTATTATAACTATAATGTTTCTATTTGCTATAACTATAGAATTTGTAGTACAATATTGAATAACAATATTGATAAAGAACATCCTTGCTTCACACCCTGTGTTTCTGGTAATGCTTCTAGTTTATCTACCTTATATATAGCACTTGCTGTTGTTTACTTATAATTTTAAGAAACACTCTCCTTACACCTACATTTTCTAGTGATTTTAATAGCAATTGTGTTGTATTTTATCAGAGGTTTTTATTTTCTTTTTTCCTATTGATGTAATCACATGATTTTGTTTCTTTTTGTTACTGATATAGCTGATGCTCCTTAAAATTTTCCTAATATTGAACCAGCTCTATAAACATCCCAACTAGTTAGAGTGTGTGATTTTTATAACATATTGTTGTAGTCTCCTCGTTAGTTTTTTAATTTGATTTCTTTTTGGTGTTAATATTGTTTTTTGGAAATTGGACTATATTTTTCTTTCTCTGTTTTTGATTTCCCTGGGTTAGCTATGAAAATTGTATTTGGGTCACAGAAAGGATTTAGTAGGATGACCTATTTTTTAATAGCTTATATAATATTAGAATTAATTGTTATTAGCTTTTTTAATTTATTATTTAAATTCTATTTTAACTTGAAAAACACTCTGCTCAAGGGAAATTTTTTAAGGGTTCCATGTGTAAACTTTTCTACTTTTTTCTAAGAGCAATTTAAGTATGATATATTTTTCAAATTATTCTGGTAAATTTATATTTTCATAAATGTTCATTGTAATTAGATTGTCAATTATATTGACATGCTAATTGGAAAAAAATACCTCCAAATAATTGCTTTAATTTCATCTTTATTGGTGGTGCATTCACTATTTCCATTTTTTTTTGGGCAATTGGGGTTAAGTGACTTGCCCAAAGTAAGTATGTCAAGCCTCTGAGGTCAGATTTGAACTCAGGTACTACTGACTCCAGGGCTGGTGCTCTATTCACTGCGCCACCTAACTACCCAATCACTATTTTGATTTTGATGCGGGCAATTTGGTTTTCTTCTTTCTTTCTTAAAATCAAATTAACCAATAGTTAATCTATATTTTTTGTACATAGTTTTATTTATTGATATTAACTTTTTTAACTTTCATGTTGTTCATTTTTCTTATTTCACAAATTTCGGTACATTATCTCATTGTTGTTATTTTTTTAAATGAAATCATTGGTGGTTTCTGTAATTTGTTCTTTGATCCACTCATTCTTTAAATTAATCCTCCCAAAGCCTTTTATTTAATGTGTATTTTTTATTATTAGTTTATGACTCAGATGGTGTAATGGTAATGTAATTTTGAATTTGAAGAGCCCTTTGTGTTGGCAAAAGGAGCAGATACTTAACACTTAAGTAACTTATCAAGCCTCTGATTGGGAGAACAGAAGGTATGAACTCCTGTCCCTTTGTTACTGATGGAATAGGAAATTGGCTGAAGGAAGTACATAATATTGTGTATATAAGAAAAGCCCCAGAGAGAATTTCCTTGAGACCAAGATCTGGTGGCAGAGCAACTACAGAAGAGAGAATGGAGAACTGAGTCCTGAAAACTTGTGGTAGTGGTGGAGCTCCTTCTGAACAGGATGCCAGGGGCCCAGAGCCAGGAGGCCAGGAGCCAGAAGCCCAGGTGACTGAAACATTACCAGGATGCTGATACTTTGTTTGTTGTGGCTTGGTTGAGCCTTGGATTCCTTGGAGCAGAAATGGTGAAGGAGCTGACATGGGCCAGACCCTGTGAATGCCAGTGTGGAGCAGAACCTCCCCAGAGAGCTGGTCAAGGAACTGGGAGCTTTCTGCCATTGAATCCAGGTAGAATCTGGGGCCATGGAAGGGGATCCAGGGAATCTGAGAACAGACCCCAAGTCAAGATGAAGAAAAGACCTCTCCTTGGGTAATGAGTAATTATGGAATTATAGTTTACTAGTGACCTAAGGGGTGGAGAATTTTGTGTTTGATACTTAGTAAGACTTTACTGAATAAGTGACTGATTATACTTTGAGTGCTGTGACTATTGTTACTGATTAGTGACTGATTGATTCAATCAAGACTTTGCCCCAAGAGTGGAAGACTTTGAGACTACTGATTAGTGACTAATTGATTTAATCAAAATTTTGCCTGGAAGACTTCCACTGTGTACTTTGATACTACTGATAAGCGACTAATTGAATGAACTTAAGAGTGACTATTTTGTTACTGAATTAACTTAAGAGTGACTATTTTACTTTGAGACTATGTTGTGAATATTATATTGTGATTTGCTGTGATAAATTGAAATACGGTGAATGCTGTATTTTGAATTACGCTGTATTTTGATTTTTTTCTGTTCTTAATTTGTCACTGAATAAAATGGAGAGCAGCTATGCTGGTATTTTGAACCTTGGGAAGTTGCCTTTGCTTGGCATTACAGAGGGTCCATTTAATATTTCTTCTTTTCTATATTTCTTTGTGAGGATTTCATGCTCTAGTGTATGATAACTTTTTGCGAAGGTGTCAAATACAGGTAAGAAATTCAATATTCTCCAGATGTTTTTTATATTTAACTTTTCTAAAATTCTATTCATTTCTTTAACTTCTTCTTTGTTTATTTTATGGTTAGATTTATCTAGTTCTGAGAGGGAAAAATTGAGGTCCCCCACTAGTACAGTTTTAGTATCTATTTCTTCCTGTAACTCCTTTAACTTTTCCTTTAAGAACTTGGATGTTATCTGGTGCATAGATGTTTAGTGTTGATATCATTTTATTTTCTGTGGTTCCTTTTTAAACGATGTAGTTTCCCCATTTATCTTTTTATTTTTTTAATTTTACTTTTTTCTGAGATCATTTTGGGTATCCCTGTCTTTTAAAAAATCTAGCTGAAGCAGAGTACATTTGGTCCAGCTCCTTGTATTAGCTCTTGCATGTGTCTCTGTGCTTTAAGTGTGCTTCTTGTAAATAGCATATTGTTGGATTCTGATTTCTAATCCATTCTGCTATCTGCTATTATTTCATGGGTCAATTCATTCCATTCTCATTCATGGTTATGTTTCTTTTCTTTTTCTTCTTTTTTTTTTTTGCTTTTCTTGGGGGGGGGAGCAATTGGGGTTAAGTGACTTGCCCAAAGTCACATGGCTAGTAAGTGTGTCAAGTTTCTGAGGTCAGATTTGAACTCAGGTCCTCCTGACTCCAGGGCCAGTGCTCTATTCACTGCTCCACCTAGTAACCCCAATGGTTAAGTTTCCTAACATTTCTCTCTATCCAATTATCTTCTATATCCTTCTTCTCTGAACCTTGTCCCTCTTCAAAAGTCTGTTTGCTTTCTGACAACTGCCACCCTTACTCTACTTTCCCTTTTATCACCCCTGGCCCTTTATCTTATCCCTTTAGACTCCTAAGTTATTATTGGATAAGAGATTTCTATACCCAGTTTGGTTTTTCTCTCTCTCTCTGTCTCTCTCCCTCTCTATCTCTCTTCTTCTGAATCTCTGTCTGTCTCTCTCTGTCTCTCTGTCTCTGACTCTCTTTCTCCCTTCCCTCTTTCAACCAATTCAGATAAGGGTGAAATTCATTGCTACCCACTCCAACCCATTTTCTCCTTTGTTTTTGCTTTTGTTTTGTCTATCATCATGCTTAAATGCAATAGAGATTAAGAAATACTATTAAAATGCATATGTATGTTTATTTTTGTTTGTATGTATATGTATATATATATATATATATATGTATAGTATGTGTATATATGTGTTTGTGCTTATGTATGCATGTGTGTGTGCATTTGTGCCAAAATGCATCTAAGTATGTAAAGCAAACTCCCATTGAATTATTAAGAGAAATAGATGGTAAATCAATAATTATAGGGGATGAAAGCACAATTTTCAGACTTAAATAAATCTAAAGAAAGGTTAAGTATGAAAGAAATTAAAAATTTGAATAGAATTTTAGACAAGATAGAAAATATATGCAGATGATCACTGGTAAATATGAATAATGAAGAGAAGCATCAGTCCACATGCTACCATCACAAATTTTAATTATGTGTTACGGCATAAGAAAACTCAGGAATGTATAAAAGTAGAGATGATGAACAAATCATTCAGTGACTAGGGCCCTAAAATCTTCAGTATGAGTAATTAAAAGAAAGGATTCATATTTAAAAGTATAGCATATAAAATGTCTGTCAAAAAACCAAATCATTGATAGATCAAATAACAATGAGACAATATTGCAAATCTTGTGGCATGTGACCCTAACAGTCTCTGAAGAAATATATCTCCACATTAATCAACACCAACAACAAAAAGTAAAATTTCAATGAGTTGGACATAGAACCAAAATGAAAATGGGAAAGCAACAAATATACACAAAATCGATTTTCTAGAAATAAAATTTAGAGAAGTAAAGATAAACAAACAACCCAGTGGATTAATAACTAAAACTGGAAGCTGTTCTGATTGTTTTGATGATTATCACTCTGTAATATAGCTTGAAATCTGGTATTGCTTAGCTGCCTTCCATCAACTCCTCCCTCCACCCCCCTGCCCCCATTGATTCCCTAGATATCCTTGACCTTTTATTCTTTTAGATGAATTTTGTTGTGATTTTATCTAACTCTATAAAATAATTCTTGGATGATTTGATCAACATAGCATTAAATACGTAAACAAATTCAGGTAGAATTATAATTTTTTTGTATTGGTTTTGCCTATCTCTGAACAATTAATATTTTACCAATTGTTTAAATCTGTGCTCATTTGTGTCAAAAGTATATTGTGACTGCATTCAATGGAGTTCGTCTTGGGTAGATTCCCAAATATTTTAAAATGTCTGAGAACATTTTCAATGAAATTTCTCTTTGTTTCTTTTCCTTATGGGTTTTGTAGATAAAATATAGAAATGCTAATGATTTAGGTGGATTTATTTTATATCTGGCAACTTTGCTAAAGTTGTTAATCATTTCAAATAATTTTTTAGTTGATTCTCTAGGATTCTGTAAGTATATTATTATATATTCTGCAAAGAGTGAACTTTTTTTTATCATTATTTGTTCTTATTCCTTCAATTTCTTTTGCTTGTATTATTGCCATACCTAATACAATGCCATTCCTAATACAATATTTATAATAGTGGTGATAATGGACATTCTTGCTTCACCTTTTATATTATTGTGCAAACTGCTACCTTATCCCATTATAAATGCTTTGCTTTTAGTTTTAGATAGCCACTACTTATTAATTTAAGTAAAACACCACCTATTCCTATCTTTTCTAGTGCTTTTAGTAGAAATGAGTATTGTATTTTGTCAAAGACTTTGTTCTTCATCTATTGATGTAATCATATGATTTTTTGTTTTTTTTCTTATTGATTCACTGTGTGAGTGTGTGGATGTGTGCGTGTGTAAAATTTAGTTTCAATTTTATTAATCTCTCCTTTAATTTTCAGGATTTCCATTTTGGAATTTAATTGAGGATTTTTATTTCTTTTTTCTTTTTCTAGTTGTGTGTTATTTTTTTAGTTGTGTGCAAAATTCATTGATTTATTCTTTATCTTTTATTTATTATCCATTTAGAGGTATATATTTTCCCCTAAGAACAAATAAGGCTTCATGATACAAATTTCTGCAGGTTGTCTCATTGATATAATTCTCTTTATATTAACTGATTTTTTTCTATGATTTGTTCCTTAATGTAAGGGTTATGGGATTTAAAGATCTCCCATGCCCCATGGATGTGCTGACATAGCAGAGCAAGAAAAAA
>NW_027187380.1:20444884-20445024 GCF_028583685.1 Petaurus breviceps papuanus | reverse complement strand
TCCGTCCTTCCTTCCTTCCTTTCTTTTTCTTTCTTTCCTTCCTTCTTACCTTCCTTCCTTCCTTCCTTCCTTCCTTCCTTCCTTCCTTCCTTCCTTTCTTTCTTTCTTTCTTTCTTTCTTTCTTTCTTTCTTTCTTTCTT
>NW_027187380.1:20394091-20444874 GCF_028583685.1 Petaurus breviceps papuanus | reverse complement strand
CTTTCTTTCTTTCTTTCTTTCTTTCTTTCTTTCTTTCTTTCTTTCTTTCTTTCTTTCTTTCTTTCTTTCTTTCTTTCTTTCTTTCTTTCTTTCTTTCTTTCTTTCTTTCTTTCTTTCTTTCTTTCCTTCCTTCCTTCTTTCTATCTTTCATTACATTTTATGTTTGTTTTTAGTTTACATCATTCATTTTCCCAAGATTTTGAATCACACATTCTGTCCCTGCCTTTCCCCTACCCACCACCCCAAAACAGTGACCCCACTGTATACCCCCTCCTCCAATCTGCTCTCTCCTATATCCTACCCAGCGCTGACTTTCCAGTAGGGCAAAATGGATCTCTATACCCCAGTTACATGTAAAAAAAATAAGAATGATGTATATACATTTTTAAACATTTGATTTTAAAAGTTTGCAATCCAGATTCTTTCCCTTTCTACCTCGTCACCCACCCTTACTGGAAATATAAACAAGTTCATATAGTTTGCACATGTATAACTACACAAAACATTTCCATAGTGGATATATTGTGAAAGACTGACTACATTTTCCTCCCTCCTATCCCACCTCCCACTTGTTCTATCCTCTACTTTGATCCTGTCCCTTTTCAAAAGTGCGTGCTTCTAACTTCACTCCCCATCCCCAATCTTCACTCCCCTCCATCATTCCCTTTCTCATCCACTTCCCCTCTACTCTCTTGTAGGGTAAGATACCCTATTTAGTGTATATTTCTTTCCCTCCCTAAGACAAATTCAATGAGAGTAAGGTTGACCCATTCCCTTTTGCCTTCCTGTTCTTCCCCTCCACTGTAACAGTTTTCCCTTCCCTCTTCTATATGGGACAATTTAGCTTAATCTGTCTCTCCCCATCTCCTCTCATTATATTCCTTTCACCTCTCAATTTCATCTTTTAAGTGTCATCCCTTTCTATTCAGTTTGTCCTTGTTCTCTCTGTCTGTAGACCTATTCACATATATACACAAACTCACATATGTATACATATGCCTATATAGTTTCCTATATAGACATATATGTATGTATACATATATAAAATATATGTGTATGCATGTGTATTTAAGTTTTATATTTAATATAAACTTTAATGTAAAACTAATTAATTATTTAATTTAATTTAATTATTTAATATAAAATTTAATATTTATATACACACACACAAATATATTTATTTATTTATATTCCCTTTATTCTCATACTGAGAAAAGTTTCATAAGTTACTATTATCCTTTTTCCATGTAGGAATGTAAATAGTTCAACTTTGAAAAGTGGCTTATGATTTCTTTTCCCTGTTTACCTTCCCATGCTTCTCTTGCTTCTTGTATCTGAATGTCAAATTTTTTATTCAACTGTTTTTCTTTCCAAGAATGATTAAAATCCTATATTTCATTGAATGACCATATTTTCCCCTGAAACATGATACTCAGTTTTGCTGGGTAAGTGATTCTTGGGTTTAATCCCAGCTCCTTTGACCTCCAGAATATCATATTCCAAACCCTTTGATCCCTCAATGTAAAAGCTGCCAGATTTTGTGTTATGCTGATAGTTTTTCCACATATTCAATTTGTTTCTTCCTGGCTGCTTTTACCATTTTCTCCTTGATCTGGGAACTCTGGAACCTAGCTATAATATTCCTTGGAGTTTTCTTTTTGTGATCTTTTTCAAGAGGTGATTGGTGGATTCTTTCAACCCCTATTTTGCCCTCTGGTTCTAAAACATCAGGGCAATTTCCTTGAGAATTTCCTGAAAGTTGATTACTAGGTTCTTTTTTTGATCATGACTTTCAGGTAATCCAATAATTTTAAAATTATCTCTCTTGAATCTATTTTCCAGGTCAGTTTTTTTTCCAATGAAATATTTCACATTGCCATCTATTTTTTAATTTGTTTGTACCTGTTTTATAGTATCTTGATTTCTCATAAAGTCACTTGCTTCCATCTCATCCAATCTAATTCTCAAGGTATTATTGTCTTCAGTGAATTTTTGAGATTCTCTTTCCATCTTGCAAATTTGGCTTTTTAAAGCATTCTTCTCCTCATTGGCTTTTTGGTCCTTTTTTGCCTTTTTTTAAGTGATTACTTTCTTCAGTCAGGTTGTTGACCCTCTTTTCATGATTTTCTTGCATTGTTCTCATTTCTCTTCCCAATTTTTCCTCCACTTCTCTTATTTGGCTTTCAAAATCCTTCTTAAGCTCCCGTATGGCCTGTAATCAGTTTGTATGTTTCTTGGAAGCCTTTGGTACAGGAGTTTCTGATTTTGTTGTCTTCCTCCTGTTCCATTCTTTGATGTTTTTTTTTTCCATAAAATAGGAATCTAAAGTCATTTTCGTGTGCTTGCTTTGATTTCTTTGCTTGCTCATTTTGCCACTCAATTTCTTGACTTGTGAATTTTTTGTCACAGTAGAACTCTGCTTCCAGAGATGAGAGCTTTTTTTCCAAATCACTGAGGTTTTCTCAGCTGCCAGAGCTATTAGTTGGCTGCAATCCCTGAAGCCTCCAAGGGCTCTGGCACTTGGTTACCCACCCCAGGACCTCCATTCTAGACAGCAATCTAGATCAAAAGAGGTTAACACAAGGGTGATTACCCCTCAAAATGATTGCCTGGTCCCTCTACAATCTGCAGGCCAGGAGCGCTGAAGCAGCCATGTGGCTGTGGCCACCACACCTCAGCCATTTCTTCCTCAGGGGGCAGAGGCTGGATCATACTCCCAGACTCCATTATCCCAAAGTCCACACTTACCTCTCACTTTGTCTTTGAATTTTATGGGTTGATAATTCTGGAAACCACTGCAGCTGCTGATGATCCACTCTCCTGAGGTCCCTCTCATCATGGCTGGTTGACCTGCCCTGAGTCTAAAACTGTGGGCTCACAGGGGCTGGGCTCTGCTCTCAGTATGCTGCAATGGACCTTTTCTCTCTGCCTGCCAGGCAGCCTTCAGTGGGAGATTTGTTTCTCTGTCACTTTATGGGTTCTGTAGCCCTAGTTTGTTTAGAGTCATTTTTTGTAGGTATTTGAGGTGGTTATGGGGGCAGGGATTTTTCGTGCTTCTATGCTGCCATCTTGGCTCTGCCCCTCCAATAATTCTTAATTTATCTGTTCTTAATTAATCTGTTCTTTCAGGTCAATTACTTTTCCAGTGAAATCTTTAATATTTTCTTCCAAGTTTCCATTCCTTTGTCTTTCTGTTATTGTTTCTTGGTGTCTCTATTACCTTGCATACAGGCTATTGTTTCAAAACATAATTTTCTTCAGTCAGTTTCTGTACCTTTTTTTCCACTTGGTTAGTTTTGTGTGTTGATCTTCCTTGAAAACCCATTACCATTTAGGGTCATGTTCTTTTTGTTGTTGTTATTTTCTTTTTTTTTCCAGCCTATTTTCTGACTTTTAACTTTGTGTTAAAGTTGAGCTTTGTTCCTAGTGTGCGTGGGGTGTCACTGCTCCAAGCTTCAGGCTTTTTTGTACTGTTGTTTTTAAAGATGCTTCTGGAGATGTGGAAGCTTTTTATGTTTCATAGGTGATGTGATCCAGAGAGAGGTGTAGTCACTGTTCCCTTGCAACTACAGGTGAAACTGTTACTGAGCACCTCTACTTCCTTGTGACCAGAAGCAATACTTCTACTGTGAGTCCCTGCTCTCTTTATATACTAAATGCTCCCCTCTGCCTTTGAACTGTAAGTCTGAAGTGAGTATACACAATGGAATTTCCAAACAGTGCCCTGTCCTGTGTCCAGTGTTAGTCATGGAGTTTCCTGCAGTTTTTTTCATGACCACTTGACTGATTCCGTTATATCTCTGAGTTGCAATCTTTCAAAGTTGCTGCTGCTGTTGGCAACTGAAAAAACAATAGGTACAATTGATGACATATGGGACAGCCCTAACCCTAATGTCACAAAATTCTTTTGACAACCTAAGTTGTCTTGGGCTAAAAAAATGTCTCACCTCAAACTTTTTTAAATTGGTTTTTCTACTACAGAATATGGTTTTTGACATTATTTGAAGGTTGTTTGTGGGGGAATGTTGGGGGACCTTAACTGATTCAACTACTTTGCCTTGTTGGCTCTACTTCAGGGGTACATAAGTCTTGTGACATCTAGACCACCATTGAAACATTGTCAAGCTCATTATTTATATTGGATAACCTTACTAATTTCAAAGTACATCTCATGGCATGGGGAGTTCTTTCCACAGAAGTTGAGGCTTCTGGGTCAAACAAACAACATGCAGCAAATCAATTTGCCTCTGTTTGTTATCTATCAAATGTTTTACACTGGTCAATCTCTCCATTAAAAAATCCTAAACTTTAATCTATATCTCTGATACAAATTGTAGTTTGAAGTGTCTGGGGTTTTTTTTAAAGGCTTTATAAATTCAGAGTGAAGAAGAAAATTAAAAGATTAAAGAAAAAAGATTACTGAGAAGTAAGAGTGGTTAAAAATCAAAGCATACATATAAACTTAAAAAAAGGCAAAACAGGGAGGAGCCAAAATGGTGAAGTAAAAATAGGAACTTGCTTGATCTTGTGCCCCAACCACCTCTATCACGTATACAAAATGACTAAACACATTTTAGAGCTACAGAATCCACAAAATCACAAAGTGAAACAAATCTCCTGCTGAAGGCAACCTAGCAGGCTGCAAGGAAGGGTCTATTGCACTGGGCTAGGAGTGGAGCATAGTCCCTCAGGGGCCACATAGGAACAGACCAGTAGCAGAGTCTGAGGTGAAGCAGATCTCAGGGGACTGAATCATCTGCAGCTGTGGTGTTTTCCAGACTTAATCCATGAACTCTGAAGAGAAAGTAAAAGGTCAATGGGGAAACTCTGCTGGACCTGCCTGAGAGAAGAACTCTCTGGGGCAGTGGATGTTGCAGCTGCTGCCACGGTGGCTGCTTCAGGAGCTCTAGCTCCACAGATGGTAGGGAGATCAAGCAGTTGATCAGAGGGCAATTGCAGCAATCTATTTGCTGGCACTGAGTCAGGAATCTCTTGCTTTGCAAATGGGGCAGCAAGGTGGCTCAGTGAATAGAGGATCACCCTGGAGTCAGGAGGACCTAAGTTTAAATCCATTCTCAGACACTTCAAACACTTTCTGCCTGTATGACCTTGGGCAAGTCCCTTCACCCCAATTGCCTAGAATTCTCCTGTCAGAAACAAAACAAAACAAAACAAAGAGAGGAGGAAAATCAGACTATAAAAGAATTCTTTGGTGACAAATACAATCAAAACATAGAACTAGAAGACAACAAAGTAAAAAAGCCCTGCTTCAAAAGCATTCAAGAAAAATATGAATTGACTACAAACCATGAAGGAGCTCAAGAAGGATTTTGAAAATCAAGTAAGAGAGGTGGAGGAAAAATTGGAAAGAGAAAGGAGAGTGTTGCAAGAAAATCATCAAAAATGAGTGAATAGCTTGCTAAAGGTGACCCCAAAACATAATGAAGAAAGTAACACCTTAAAAATAAATTAACTCAAATGGCAAAAGAGGTCCAAAAAGCCAATGAGAAGAATTCCTTAAAAAGCAGACGCAGCCAGATGGAAAAGGAAGTCCAAAAGCTCATTGAAGAAAATGATTCCTTCAAAATTAGATTGGAAGAAAAGGAAGCTAATGGCTTTATGTGAATCAAGATATTATAAAACCGATACATAAGAATGAAAAAAAAATAGAAGGCAATATAAAATAGCTCATTGGAAAAACTATTGACCTGGAAAACAGATTCAGGAGAGATTATTTGAAAATTATTGTACTACTTGAAAGCCATGATCAAAAAGGAACCTGGACATCATCTTTCAAGAAATTATCAAGGGAAACTAACCTGATATTCTAGAACCAGAGAGTAAAATGCAAATGAAAAGAATTCACCAATTGCCTCTTTAAAAAGATCCCCAAAAGAAAATTCCTTGGAATATTAGAGCCAAATTCTAGAATTCCCAAGTCAAAGAGAAAATATTACAAGCAGTTAGGAAGAAAAAAAATTGTGTATTGTGAAAACACAATCACGATAACACAAGATCTAGCAGCTTCTCTATCGAGTGATCAATGGACTTAGAATACGATATTATGGAGATCAAAGGATTTAGGATTAAAACCATAAATCACCTACCCAGCAAAGCTGAGTATAATACTTTAGGAGATATTCAATAAAATAGAGCACTTTCAAGCATTTTTGATGAAAGAACAGAGCTGAACAGAAATTTTGATTTTCAAATACCAGAATCAGGAGAAGTATGAAAAGGTAAACAGGAAAGAGAAATAATAAGGAACTTATTAAAGTTGAACTGTTTAAATTCCTACATGGAAAGATGGAATTTGTAACTCATGAGAATTTTCTCAGTATTAGGATAGTTGGAGGAAATATATCTGTATCTATATATCTATTTATACACACACATATATGTATACACACATATTCATGTGTGTTGAATATGAAGAGATGGTATCTAAAGAATAAAATTAAAAGGTTAGAGAGGAATATATTGGGAGAAGGAGAAAGGGAGAGATAGATTAGGGTAAATTATCTCACATAAAAGAGACAAGAGAAAGCTGTTACAATGGAGAGGAAGAGTAAGGAGGTGAAAGAGAATGAATCAAACTTACTCTCATTTGACTTGGATTAAGGAGGGAATAACACACATTCAATGGGTTATTTTGCCCTACAGGAAAGTAGAGGGAAAGGAGATGGGGGGTATGTTACAAGGGAAGGCATATTAGAGAAGAGGATAGTCAGAAGCAAACACTTTTGAAAAGGTACAGAGTCAAAGGAGAAAATAGAATAAATGGGGGGTGGGATAGGATAGAGGGATGGGGCGGCCAGGTAGCACAGCGAGTAAGAGCACCGGCTCCAGTGTCGGGATGACATGGATCAAATCCAGGCTCAGATACTCAGCACCACACCCAGAAATAACTGGCCATGTAACCTTGAGCAAGTTACTAAATGCCGATTGCTTAAAAAAAAATGACTAGTATGGAAACATTTTGCATAACTACACTTGTATAACCTATATTGAAGTGTTTGTCTTTCCAGTGAGGGGGGGGGGTGAGGAGGGAAAGAGGAAGAAAATATGGAACTCAAAGTTTTAAAAACAAATGTTAAAAAATAGCTTCTATATGCAACTGGGAAATAAGATGTATGGGAAATGTGGTAACGAAATCCATCATGCCTGCAAGAAAGTTAGGGGTAAGGGGGTATAGAAGACAGGACAGACTGGGGGAAAGGGCATTGAGTATGCTTGCCATCTTGTGGTGTGGCATAGGGGAGATATGGGGAGAAAATTTGGAACTCAAAATTTGTGGAAATTAATGTTGAAAACTAAACATAAAAAAACTTCTGGGTGAAAAAAAAACAAAACAAAAGAAAAAGGCAAAATCACATATGAAGAGTTCAATAGTTTTGGGGCATCATAGGGCAAGAGATTGGGAGTTCTGAAGATTTTTGAATATAGACCTAATATGATCATTAGGAATGTTATTTCAACATATTTGAAAAGTGTTTTGGAAAGGCAAAAGAGATGGAGTAACAGAGAAACCAATTAGGACTGTGGTGAAATAGTGCACATAAATATTAATATGTGTATAATTTAGAGGGGTGACAATCAATGGGAATCAGAAGAAGAGGGAATTTTCAAGAGAGTTTTTGAGGTACAATTAATAAGATGCATTAGATCTATTGATTGGGGGTGACTTAAAGATATGTCCAAATTTTAGAGCATGAGCAGCTAGATAATTATGTGACATTGACAGGAATGTCAAAATCAAAAAGTAGAATCAGCTTTTTTTGTTTGTTTGTTTTTGTGGGGGAGATATAAAAATTTCTGTTCTAAATATATTGAGATTGAAATGCCACTGTGAAATTCAGGAAAAGAATTGAGGGGAAAACAGGTGAGAGGGACCATGCATAGAATTTTTTTTAATATCATTGCTTTCCCATTAGAAAGTATGGGAATAAAGGGAGCCTTCTTTAAAATAATAGGTAGCATCTATTTAAAGCCAGCAGCAAGTATTATATGTGATGGGGAGAAGCTAGAAGCATTTCCCCTAAGATCAGGGGTGAAACAAGGGTATCCACTATCACCCCTCTTATTCAATCTGGTACTAGAAATATTAGCAATAGCAATTAGAGAATAAAAGAAATCAAAGGAATCAAATTAGGCAAAGAAGAGCCCAAGCTATCACTCTTTGCAGATGATATGAGAATATACTTAGAGAATCCTAGAGAATCAAGTAAAAAACTATTCGAGACAACAAATAAATTTGGCAAAGTTGCAGGATATAAAATAAACCCACATAATTCCCAGCATTCCTGTATATTTCCAATGAAATTCAACAGCAAGAGATAGAAAGAGAAATCCAATTTAAAGTTACTTTAGACATTCAAAAAATATTTGGGAATCTACCTGCCAAAACAAACCCAGGACCTATATGACCACAACTACAAAACACTTTCACACAAAAAAGACCGATCTAACTAATTGGAAAAACATCAATTGCTCATGGCTGGGTCGAGCTAATATAATAAAAATGACAATTTTTACCTAAATTAAATTATATATTTAGTGCCATACCAATTAATTTACCAAAAACTTCTTTATAGAGCTAGAAAAAATAGTAACAAAATTCATTTGGAAGCATAAACAGTCCAGAATATCAAGGGAATGAATGAAAAGAAATGCTAGGGATGGTGGCCTAGCTATACCAGATTTCAATCTGTATTATAAAGCAGCAGTCATCAAAACTACTTGGTACTGGCTGAGGAATAGGGGAGTGGATCAATGGAACAGATTAGGCACACGAGATTCAGAAATCAATGACTATAGTAATATATTGTTTGATAAACCCCCAGACCCTGGTTTTGGGGATAAGAACTCACTCTTTGACAAAAACTGCTGGGAAAACTGGAATATAGTATGGCAGAAATTGGGCATAGACTATTATCTAACACCATATGCCAAAATCAAATCTAAATAGGTGTATGATCTATGTATAAAGGTTGACACTGTAAGCAGTCTCCTAAAACAAGGAATAGTTTACCTGTCAGACTTGTGGAGAGGGAAAGACTTTATGACTAAACAAGTATTAGAGAACATTGTAAAATGTAAAATGGATGATTTTGACTACATGAAATTGAAAAGCTTCTGTACAAACAAAGCCAATGTAACCAAGATTAAGAGGGAGGAGGGAAATTGGGAAAGAATCTTTACAACCTATGTCTCTGACAAAGGACTCATTTCTAAAATATACAGAGAATTGAATCAAATTAATAACAATACAAATCATTCCCCAATTGATAAATGGTCAAAGGATATGAACAGGCAGTTTTCAGAGAAAGAAATTAAAGGTATCTATAAGCACATGATGAAATGCTCTAATTCACTATTGATTAGAGAAATGCAAATCAAAACAACTATGAGGTACCACATCTCACCAGTCAGATTGGCTAAGATGACAAAACAGGAAAATGATAAATGCTGGAGAGGGTGTGGGCAAATTGGAAGACTAATGTATTGCTGGTGGAGTTGTGAACTGATCAATCCTTTCTGGAGAGCATTCTAGAATTATGCCTAAAGGGCTATAAATACTTTCATACCCTTTGATCCAGCAATGGCACTCCTAGGGTTATATCCCAAAGAGATCATAGAAGTGGGAGAAAGACCCATATGTACAAAAATGTTTATAGTAGCTCTTTTTGTGGTGGCAAAGAATTGGAAATTAAGGGGGTGCCCATCAATTGGGGAATGGCTGAACAAGTTGTGGTATATGCATGTTATGGAATACTATTGTGTTATAGGAAATGTGGAGCAGATGGTCTTCATATTTGCCTGCAGAGGCTTATACAAACTGATGTTGAGTGAGAAGAGTAGAACCAAGAGAAATTTGTATGCAGTTACAAACACAACCTATGTATGATGACCAACTTTGACTGACTGGACTCCTCTTAGCAATGCAGTGATATAAGTCAATACCAAAAGACTCATGATGGAGAGAAATATGTGCATTCAGAGAAAGAACTAGAAAGAACTGAGTTTATATCCAGGTGGAAGCAAAATACCTGATCTTTTTCCTTCTCTTATCTAGTTTTATGTCCTCTTTACCATTTTTCATTCCATCTGATACAATCCATCTTTATAGCCTGACTACTGTATAATGTGAAAGTATTTACAGATCCTATACTTGACTATATACCGCCATGGGGGGGGGAGGGGAAGGAGGGAGAAAAAATGTGAAACTCAAGGAATTGTAGAATTGAATCTTGTAAACTAAAAGAAAACAGATTAATTAAAAAAATTAAAAAAATCATTGCTTTCCTTTAAAAACTATGCAGTTGATTTATTGCATTTAAAAACATTTTTTTCCTGAGGAATCCATATACTTCATCATCCTGTGAAAAGGATAGCTGACACATAAAAAAATCTAACAACCCTTGAATATGGTTGACCCTTCACACTATATATAAAGGTAAATTCCAAGTAAATATATGATGATATAAAAGATTTCATCATAACTCTCTGCTTTTTCATATTAATCAAAGCAAAATGTAAGGTCAAACTTCCACTATACTCAACTCCAACTTCCATATAAAAAATAATTGATTTATTGATGATCATGCCCTGTTCTTACAGATAAGCTTTGCTTAGTTTTGTTTTGCATTGTTCTTTTTTTTCCATTTTACATATATAAGCTTTTCCTTTCCTTCCTTTTTTTTTAATTTTCCAAGTCACACCCTCTATCAGGAACTCAAGGACCAGGATACAGTTCAAAATTTCTATCATTAACTGCAGCCCCCAATTAAATCATCTAGTAATTAGACTGTCAACACTCTCTGCATGTAATAGCTTTTAAGAAAGCACTACTTTTTACTTCTACCAGAAGAGTGCTAATAAAGAGTGCCAAAATGACTATTACTCATTTGGAGTGACACATCATGTTGGGATAAGATGGGTCAATTAAAGCTTTTCTCAGCCTACTCCCCTCTTCACATAACTACTAGGATCCTGAGGATTTGTGATGTTTATAGGCTTATAGGTATTTTTCTGCAACTCAACATTTGGGCTCCATTATATTGTGGGGTAGCATAGGATATAGATTGTTGAACTTGGAATTAAGAAGTCTTACATTCAAATGTCATCTCTGACACTTCTTTAATTGACTTAAAAATTAAGTCACTCTTTAGTATAATTTGCTAATCTTTATGATGGAGATACTAATACCTGTAGTCTTGCTTAACAGGATTGTTATGAAGCCAAATGGGATAATATATGTTCAGTACTCTGCATCATCTTAAAGTGTCATATAAATAGCATTAAATAAAGCCCTTTACGTTTTCCAAAGTGTTTTCCCTTGCAACAATCTTGTGAGGTAGGTGTTATTGTTATGTCTATTTTTCAAATGAGGAAACTGAGACACAGACAGGTTAAGTGACTTTCCCCGAGGCAGAGAGATCATATGTGTCTTAGGCAGGATCCAAACTTATGTTGTTATTATTATATAAATGTCAGCACTTATTATTAGTTGTCCCCATAAGTATCTAAGAGATAACAACAACAATAATAATTTTGTTATTATAATTATGATTAGTATTTATATAGCCCTATAAGGTTTTCAAATCTCCTTACATGGTATGTCATATAACCCTCAAAGCCACTTTTTGAGGTAAGCACTATTACTATCCCTATTTTAAAGATAAGAAAACTGAGACTGAGAGAAGTTGAGGGACTTTTTCAAAGTGACATAGCTAGTAAATTTCTGACGCAGGATTCAAATGCAGATCTTCCTCACATTAAAACCAACATTTTACAACCTAATTTCCTTAAAAGTACAAAAGTTGAAAGGACCTAAAGAATCTCCTTGTTTGGCCTTCTCATTGAACAAATGTGGAAATTGAGTCCCCAAGAGATGTAGAGACTTAGTCAATGGTCTCCCCCATGTGTACAATGTAGCTTTTTCCCCTGGAAAGGCCAACTCTTTTAAATATAAAATTAATCAATTGGAAAAGGAGGTGCAAAATCTCATTAAAGAAAATAATTCCTTAAAAATTAGAATTGGGCAAGTGGAAACTGATGATTCTCTCAGATGCCAAAAATCAGTTAAACAAAATCAAAAGAGTGGAAAAAATTAGACAAAAAATGCAAAATACATCATTGAAAAAACAACTGACCTGGAAAATAGATTCAGGAGAGATAATTTAAGAATTATTGGATTACAAGAATCCATGGTCAAAAAAGGAGCCTGGACAGCATCTTTAAAGATATTATCAAGGAAAACTACACTGATATCCTAGAATCAGAGGATAAAATAGTCATTGGAAGAATCCATTGATGATCTGGTCAAAGAGATTTCAAATTGAAAACTTCAAGGAATATTGTAGTTAAATTCCAGAAGAAATTTAAGGGGAAAATACAATAAGCAGCCAGAAAGAAACAATTCAAATATCAAGGAGTCAGAGTCAGGATTACACAGGATTTAGCAGAATGTACATTAAAAGACTGGAGGGCTTGGAATGCAATATTCTGGAAAGCAAAGGAGTTTGGATTACAACCAGAAATGAATTATTCAGAAAATATTGAGCATGATATTTCAGGGGAAACAATGGATTTTCAATGAAATAGGTGACTTTCAAACTTTTCTAATGAAAAGAACAGAGTTTAACAGAAAATTTGATCTTCAAATACAAGACTTAAGAGAAGTATAAAAAGGTAAAAAACAAAGAAGAAAAACCGATCATGATATTCAACAAGGCTAAACTGTTTATTATCTATTCATGGAAAGATGATACTTGTAACTTCTAAGAACTTTGTCTCTATTAAGGAAGTTAGAAGAGTTACTTAGATGGAGGGTGTGGGTAAAAGATGACTTTGATGTGAATATATATATATATATATATATATATATATATATATATAATTACATATATGTTCAGGGATGGAAAAAAGATTGAAAGATTGTCTTGGGAGAAGAGGAAAGGCAGAATGGGGTAAATTAAATCATATGAAGAGGCATGAAAGACATATTACCATATCACAATTATCAGATTACAAATCAGACCATAGATTTGTTTTTTGGTGACAAGGAAGTTCTCCAACCAGAAGAAGAAAACAAAGTCAAAATCCTGCATCAAAAGCCTCCAAGAAAAAAAAAAAAAATATATATATAAATATATATATATATATATATATATATATATATATATATATATATAGGCACATATATGGTCACAGACCATGGGGGAGCTCAAGAAGTATTTTGAAAATGAAGTAATAGGGGGTGGAGTCAAGACAGCAGAGAAAAAGCAGAACCTTGGTGGAACTTCTGCTCCAACCACTCCCAATACCTATAAAAATGACTCTAAACAAATTTTAAAGCTACAGAACCCACAAAGTGACAGAGAGAAACAAATCTCCTACTGAAGGCAGCCTGGCAGGCCAACAGGAATTGTCTTTTCCACTGGACTGGGAGTGGAAAACAATTCTGCATGAGCCACAGCAGCCCAGACCCACACCATAGACCAGCAAGAGAAGACTTCAGGAGAGAATCACTGGTAGCTGTGTCAGTTTCCTGACTTCTTAACCTATGAACACTAAAGAGAAAGTAAAAGGTCAGTGGGGAACTCTGTTGATCCTGGGTGAGAGATGTGCATGTTCCGGCCCCTGCTCCCAGGGTGATGGAGGTGGCAGCAGCTGCCGCAGTGGCTTCTTCCTGAGCTCCAGGCCTACAGATTGTAGGGGGGGTGGCAAAGGACTGTGCAGAGGACAATTGCAGGAATCTCTTTGCTGGCACTAAGGTGGGATTCTCTTGCTTTGCCTTACTTGGATATGGGTCACAGTCCTGGGGTGAGGAGTGCTAAGTGTGGCAGAACTCATTGGGGCTGTAGAGAGGCAGCCCTCCTCACAGCTCTGAGGCAGATGCCCAGAATAAGTTCTGACAACAGCTACACAAAATTGCAGAAATTTGCAATACAGCATTCTCCATTCTGGAAGCAGAATTCTACCATGGCAAAGAGTTCAAAAGTCAAAAAATTGACTGGCAAGATGAGAAAACAGAGGAAGTTTTAATGATTATATCACTCTATATAATCATTTTTTTTGTAACAAAGATGATCGAAACATAGAGCAAGAGGAAGACAGTAAAGTCAAAATTCCTGCATCAAAAGCCTCCAAGAACATTATGAACTGGTTGCAAGCCATGGAGGAGCTCAAGAAGGATTTTGAAAATCAAGTAAGAGAAGTAGAGAAACAACTGGGAAGAGAAATGGGAATGATGCAAGAAAATCATGAAAAATGAATCAATAGCCTGCTAAAGGAACCCCTCCCCCAAATACTGAAGAAAAGAACACCCTAAAAATAGACAACTCAAATGGCAAAAGAGGCCCAAAAAGCCAATGAGGAAAAGAATGCCTTTAAAAAGCAGAACTGGACTGAAGGAAAAGGAATTTCAACAACTCACTGAAGAGAACAATACCTTAATGACTTTATGAGAATTCAAGATATTATGAAATACATCCAACTGAATAAAAAAAATATAAGGCAATATGAAATATCTCATTGAAAAAACCACTGACCTGGAAAAAAGATCCAGGAGAGAAAATTAAAAAATTATTGGATTACAACCTCAAAATAAACGAGACAGAAGTTAAGGAGGTGAATAGAATTTTAGAGAGGGTAGGTATGAGAGATATCTGGAAAAAACTGAATGGGGATAAAAAGGAATGTACCTTCTTCTCAATGGAACATGGCACATAAACACAAATTGGCCATGTACTAGGACATAAACAACTCACAATTCAGTGCAGAAAGGCAGAAATAATAAATGCATCCTTCTCAATTCATGATGAAATAAAAATCATATGCAATAAAGGGCCATGGAAAGACAGACTAAAAACTTATTGGAAATTAACAATTTAATCTTAAAGAATGAGTGGGTCAAACAATAAATCATAGAAATAATCAGTAACTTCATTCAAAAGAATGACAATAATTAGACAACATAGCAAAATTTGTGGGATGCAGCAAAGACAGTTCTTAGTGGAAGTTTTATGTCCCTGAGTGCATGCATGAATAAATTAGAGAAAAAAGAGGACAATGAATTGGGCATGCAATTGAAAAAGCTAGAAAAAAATTGAAATTCCCTAATTAAATACTAAATTAGAAATACTGAAAACAAAAGGAGAGAAAAATAAAATTTAAATTAAGAAAAGTACTGAATTAATAAATAAAACTAAGAGCTGTTTTTTATGAAAAAAAAAACAATAAAATTGATAGGCCCTTAGTCAATATGATAAAAAAAAGAAAGAAGAAAAGCAAATTATGAGTATCAAAAATGAAAAGGGTGAACCTACCAGCAAAGAAGAGAAAATTAAAACAATAATTGGGAATTATTTTGTCCAGTTGTATGCACATAAATTTGAAAATCTTAGGGAAGTTGATGAATATTTACAAAAATACAGATTGCCCAAATTAACTGAAGAGGAAGTAAGTTACTTAAATAACCCCATCCCAGAAAAAGAAACAAGTCATCAGTGAACTCCCTAGGAAAAAATCTCCAGGGCTAGATGGATTTATTAGTGAATTCTATCAAACATTTAAAGAACAATTAATTCCAGTACTCTACAAAGTATTTTGGGAAAATTAGTGAAGAAGGAGTCCTACCGAATTCTTTTTATGACACAAATATGGTACTGATACCTAACTCAGGAAGAGATAAAACAGAGAAAGAAAATTATAGACTAATCTCCCTCATGAATATAGACACAATAATTTTAAATAAAATATTATTAAAAAGAGTACAACAACTTCTCACAAGAATAATACACTTTGATCAGGTAGGATTAATTTCAGGAATGCAAAGATGGTTTAATATAAGTAAAACCATCAGTATAATTGATCATATCAACAATAAAACTAGCAAAAACCACATGATTATCTCAATAGATGCAGAAAAGGCTTTTGACAAAATACAACATACATTCCTATTAAAAACACTATAAAGAATAGGAAGAAATGGAGCCTTCCTTAAAATAATAGGTAGCATCTATTTAAAGCCATCAGCAAGTATTATATGTAATGTGGAGAAGCTAGAAGCATTTCCCATAAGATCGTGGGTGAAACAAGGATATCCACTATCACTCTTCTTGTTCAATCTGGTACTAGCAATGTTAGCAGTAGTAATTAGAGAAGAAAAAGAAATCATAGGAATTAAATTAGGCAAAGAAGAGACCAAGCTACCACTCTTTTCAGATGATATGATTATATACTTAGAAAATCCTAGAGAATCAAGTAAAACACTACTTGAAACAATAAATAATTTCTGCAAAGTTGCAGGTCATAAAATATATCCACATAAATCCTCAGCATTTCTGTATATTTCTAATGAAATTCAACAGCGAGAGATAGAAAGAGAAAATCCATTTAAAGTTACTGTAGACATTATAAAATATTTGGACATCTACCTTCCAAAACTAACCCAAGACCTATATGAACACAACTACAAAATGTTTTTCACACAAATAAAGTCAGATTTAACTAATTGGAAAGATATCAACTGATTGTGGCTGGGTCCAGCTAAAATAATAAAAATGACAATTTTACCTAAATTAAATTTATTTATTGTCCCAAGTAGTTTTTTACTTGATTCTCTAGGATTCTCTAAGTATATCATCATATCATTTGCAAAAAGTGATAACTTGGTCTCTTTTTTGCCTAATTTGATTCTTTGATTTCTTTTTCTTCTCTAGTTTCTACTGTTAAATTTCTTGTACCAGATTGAATAAGAGGAGTGATAGTAGACACCCTTGTTTCACCCCTGGTCTTATGGGAAATGCTTTTAGCTTCTCCCCATTACATAAAATACTTGCTGATAGTTTTAAATTTGATGCTACCTATTATTTTAAGGAAGGACCCATTTATTCCTATACTTTCTAATGTTTTTTAATAGGAATTGATGTATTTTGTCAAAAGCCTTTTCTGCATCTATTGAGATTATCAGGTGGTTTCTACTAGTTTTATTGATGATATGATCAATTACACTGATGGTTTTCCTTATATTAAACCATCCTTGCATTCCTGGAATAAATCCTACCTGATCAAAGTTTATTATTCTTCAGATAGGTTGCTGAAGTCTTTTTGTTAGTATTTTATTTGAAATTTTTGGCTCTATATTCATGAGGAAGATTGGTCTATAATTTTCTTTCATTGTTTTATCTCTTCCTGATTTAGGTATCACTACCATATTTGTGTCATAAAAAGTATTTCGTAGAACTCCTTCACTAATTTTCCCAAATACTTTGTAGAGTATTGGAATCAATTTTTCTTTAAATGTTTGATAGAATTCACTAGTAAATCCATCTGGCCCTGGAGATTTTTTCCTAGGGAGTTCAGTGATGACTTATTCGATTTCTTTTTCTGAGATGTGGTTATTTAAGTAATTTACTTCCTTTTCAGTTAATCTGGGCAACTTGTATTTTTGTAAAGATTTATCAATTTCCCTAAGATTGTCAAATTTATGTGCATACAATTGGGAAAAATAATTCCTAATTACTGTTTTGATTTCTTCTTCATTGGAGGTAGATTCACCCTTTTCATTTTTGATACTCATAATTTGGATTTCTTCTTTCTTTTTTTTATCATATAGACTAAGGGTCTATCAATGTTGTTGGTTTTTTCATAAAATCAGCTCTTAGTTTTATTTATTATTTCAATAGTTTTCTTAATTTCAATTTTATTAATCTCTCCTTTGGTTTTCAATATTTCTAATTTAGTATTTAATTGGGGATTTTTAATTTGTTCTTTTTTCTAGGTTTTTTAATTGCATGCCCAATTCGTTGACCTCCCTTTTCTGTAATTTAATGATGTATGCACTCAGGGATATAAAACTTCCCCTAAGAATTGCCTTTAATGCATCCCACAAATTTTGGTATGTTTTCTCATTATTATCATTCTCTTGAATGAAATTACTGATTGTTTCTATAATTTCTTGTTTGACCCACTCATTCTTTAGGATTAAATTGTTTAATTTCCAATTAGTTTTTAGTCTGTATTTCCATGGTGCTTTATTGCATATGATTTTTATTGCATCATGATCTGAGAAGGATGCATTCAGTATTTCTGCGTTACTGCATAGACTTGTGAGGTTTTTAGGCCCTAAAATGTGGTCAATTTTTTGAGTATGTGCCAAGAACTGATGACAAAAAAGTATTTTCCTTTTAATCCCCATTCAGTTTTCTCCAGAGATCTATCATACCTATCATCTCTAAAATACTGTTCACCTCCTCAGCTTCTTTCTTGTTTATTTTGAGGTTAGATTTATCAAGTTCAGATAGGGGGTGATTAAGGTCTCCCACTAGTATAGTTTTGCTATCTATTTCTTCCTCTAATTCCTTTACCTTCTCCTCTAGGAATTTGGATGCTATACCACTTGGTGCATATATGTTATGTAATGATATTGCTTCATTATCAATGGGGACTTTTATTGGGATATAGTTTCCATCCTTATCTCTTTTAATTAGGTCAATTTTTGCTTTTGCTTTATCTGAGATAAGGATTGCTACCCCTGCTTTTTTTAACTTTGGCTAAGGCATGATATATTTTACTCCAGTCTTTTACCTTTACCCTGTGTGTATCCCTCTGTTTCAGATGTGTTTTTTGTAAACAGCATATTGTAGGATTATGACTTCTAATTAATTCTGCTATCTGTCTCCGTTTGTTGGGAGAGTTTATTCCATTCACATTTGGTTATGATTGTTTTCTATTTCTTTCCCTCCATCCTATTCCCTCCCCTGTTAAAGCTCATATTTTTTTCTTCCCTTCCACCTTCCCCCCCTTAATAGATTTCCTTTTGATCAGCGCCTCCCTCAGTATTCCCTTATCAGCCCCCCACCATTTTCCTCCCTTTTCCCCTTACTTCTTCCCTCCTTACTAAACACCCCCCGCCACTTTCATAGACCTCTTCCCCCTCCTACTGCCTGTAGGATTTTTTTATACTTAATGAAGCATGCTATTTCTTCTTCACATCAAGAGTGACAGGAACAAATCTCATGCCGAACTCCTCTCCCTCCCCTCTTTCCCTCTAAAATGATACTTTTTGCGTTTCTTCTCTACAGAGCCCTATGCTTAACTGGTTGTATTTCCCTCCTTGCACCAGAACCAATGAGGGAAAAGCTCATATAATACTCATCTCCCTCCCTTCTTTTACTCTGCTATACTATTTTAATGCCTCTTTGTGTGGCATAATTTACCCCTTTCCACTTCATTCATTCTTCTTCTTCCATTGCAGTTCCTTTGTAGCCCTTACCTCTTTTTCTAATGTTTCATTCTTGTTTTGTTTGACTAATTTTGGTTCCTCATGGAGTTGTTTCTTTCAATTTGGTTGATTCTAGTTTTTAGCAAATCATTTTCCTTGGTTAATTTTTGGAGCTCCCTTTCCATATCATACACTTTTCTTTTTAGAGAAATGTTTTCTTCATTATAATGTTTTTCTAATTCTACAATTTTGATTTTGAGAGAATTATTCATTTTCAGATGCAGAGACAGGCCTGGAAGGTGTGGCTGGCAGAGGCAGGCCCAGAAGGGGCCTTATCAACTAGAAGGGTAAGTCTTCCCAGAAACCACAAGGGCCACTACCAGGCCTATCACCAAAGGGCTGGGAGTGGAAAAAGCAAGGTAAGAAGCAAATACAAGGGCCCCTGTCCCAGGCAGCAAACACTCCTGGGGCTACCACTTCATAGCCCAGAAATTTAAAAAAAAACCCTTTCAGGACCTCCAAATACCAGGATGACAGAATGAACCTCACTTGCTCCAAACCCCACCTCTGACCCTGAAAACATAGTAACTCTTGCCCCAGGACAAAACCCTCTACAGTAAAGGCTTGGGATCCCTAAAGGAAGGGCATGGATAGGGCCCTTCCTTAAAATGGGTAGAAAGCAGACTGCAAAGACAAAGACTCTGGATACCTACTATCATCAGAGGGAGGAACCAAACTCAGAGGGAGACAATGTAGACTCCACACCCACAGGTGTAACCTCAACAGGGAATGGGTCACAAGCACAGAAGTCTCTCCTAGATGAGATCAAAAGGAACTTTGAAAACCGAATGAGAGAGATAGAAGACAAAATGAATAATTCTCTCAATACCAAAATAGCAGAATTAGAAACACATTATCATGAGTAAAACATCTCTCTATAAAGAAAAGTGTATGATATGGAAAAGGAGTTCCAAAAATCGACCAAGGAAAATGATTTGCTAAAAATTAGAACCAACCAGATGGAAACAAATAACTATGAGGAACCAAGAATTAGTCAAACAAAACAACATGAATGAAAAATTAGAAAAAGATGTAAAATACCTCAAAGAAAAAAAATAACTGACCTGGAAAACAGATCCAGGAGAGATAATCTGAGAATCATATGTCTACCAGAAAATCATGATGAAAAAATGAGCCTGGGCTACATACTCCAAGAGCTCGTTAAGGAAAACTGCCCTGAGATACTAGAACCTGAGAGTAAAATTGAAATTGAGAGAATACACTGGACACCTGCTAAAAGAGATCCCAAACTGAAAAGTCCTAGAAATGTTGTGGCCAAACTCCAGAACTACCAGATGAAAGAGAAAATACTTCAAGTGGTCAGAAAGAAACAATTCAAATACTGAGGTTCCACAGTGAGGATTGCACAGGATTTGGCAGCATCTAAACTGAAAGATTGGAGGCAGTGGAATACAATTTTCCGTAAGACAAAAGAACTTGGGTTACAACCAAGGATCACGTACCCGGTGAGACTGGGCATATTCTTCCAGGCAAAGAGATGGTCATTCAATGATATAGCAGAGTTCCAGACCTTCTTGATAAAAAAGCCAGAACTCAATGGAAAATTCAACCTCCAATTACAAGATGCAACAGTAACTTAGAAAGGTAAACAAGGAAAACACACAAACACCCTGCTATTTGATAAGAAAATTATTCATTTTGTCTTCTATCTCTCTCATTCGGTTTTCAAAGTTCCTTTTGATCTCTTCTAGGAGAGACTTCTGTGCTTGGGACCCATTCCCTGTTGAGGTTTCAGCTGTGGGTGTGGACTCCACATTGTCTCCCTCTGAGTTTGGTTCCTCCCTCTGAAGATAGGAGGACTCCAGAGTCTTTGTAGTCTTCTTTCTACCCATTTTGAGGCAGGGCCCTAGCCATGCCCTTCCTCTAGGGATCCCAAGCCTTTACTATAGCGGGTTTTTCCCTGGGGCAATAGTTACCATGTTTTCAGGGTCAGAGGAGAGGGAGGGGGTTTGGAGCAAGTGAGGTTCACTCTGTCATCCTGGTCTTTGGCGGTCCTGATATGGGCTTTATTTATTTATTTTTTTAATTTCTGGGCTATGAAGTGGTAGCCCCAGGAGTATTTGCTGTTTGGGACAGGGGCCCCTGCATTTGGTTCTTACCTTGCTCTTTCCTGTCCCAGCCCTTTGGTGATAGGGCTGGCAGTGGCCCTTGTGGTTGGTGGGAGGACTTGCCCTTTAGTTGATCAGGCTTTTTCCTGGCCTGTGTCTGTGGGCCTTCCATGCCTGCATCTGTGGCTGCAGGCCTCGCCTTCCAGGCCTAATAAATACTTTGAAAAAAAACTAAAAAATCCTAGTTTACATTGGAAAGTATTTTAATAAAATGCATAAGATTTTGGGAGGGAGTAATGGTGAATTTAGTGGTTTTTGGATTTCTGAAGGAGTAAGTATGAAAGAAAATTCAACTTTTTAGAGTACTGCAAAATCTCTAAATGTGTCAGTGATGATGATAGTCAAAAAAATACATGCAATATTAGTTGATATAAAGAGAAGCATAGTGTCCAAAAATGAGGGAGTTATGGGGTGGCTAGGTGGCGCAGTGAATACAGCACCAGCCCTGGAGTCAGGAGGACCTGAGTTCAAATCTGGTCTGAGACACAACACAAAACTAGCTGTGTGACCTTGGGCAAGTCACTTAACCCCAATTACCCTCCAAAAAGCAAAAAAAAAAAACAAAAAAATGAGGGAGCTAATATACTGCCTCTGTACTATGCCCTTGTCTGATTATATTTAGAATATTATATTGAACTCTATTATAGGCAAGGTATTTTCAGAAAGCTATTGATAAGTTGCTGTATGTCTATAGGAGAAGAATTAGGATGATGAAAGGTCTAGGAACCACAACATTTGAAGGCCAGTTGAAGAACAAGGGAATATTTAGTCTGAAGAAGAGAAGGCACGAGTGTGATACGTAGAAATGGAGAATGCATTATAGTTGTTTGCAAGTATTTGAATGGTTAATATACTCTTGCTCTGCTTGATGCCAATGAGAAGTCTAGGTACAATGGAGTAACATCAATGGAAGGCTTTCTGTAAGAAGACAAAGAAGCAAACATCCTAATAATTACTACTATCTAATAATGAGATGCAGGGATCTTAGTAGGGGTCTTCAAGTAATGTTTGACTGATCACTTCTCAGGTGTGTTGTAAAAGAGATTTCTGTTCTGATTTAAGTTGGCAAGATCACTTTTGAAGCTGTTTTTTATTTATTTAATTTATTTTTTTTTAAGCAATCGGGGTTAAGTAACTTGCTCAAGGTTACACGGCCAGTTATTTCTGGGTGTGGTGCTGAGTGTCTGAGCCCGAGATTCGATCTCCAGGTCGTCCCAACACTGGAGCCGGTGCTCTTACTTGCTGAGCCACCTGGCTGCCCCGTGAAGTTGTTTTTTATAAAGAGAATTCATGATTCAGTGATATGTTATGGAGAGATTGGAACGCTTTTTACTTCTAAGCTATTAAAAATTCAACCTACCTAAAATTCAACGTAAATTGTGTTCAAACCACTAATTTTCTTAGGACTGCAGAATAGAGCTATTCCCTTCTTCCAATTTATATACTGGATCACTGGGATTAATTTTCTTTTTCTGATAGCCCCCACACCTGAATTTCCTGAGACCAATGACAGTCAACAAAAGCAAATCCATAGGGGAAAAGTGTCCACAGATCTTGCCTCATCTTGAAATCATACTTTGATTGTTTGGGACAATGGTATTCATCTTACCAAAAATAAAAGGACATATAAGACATAGCCCTTCCTTCACTACCTTATAAAACTACCATAGTTCCATTATGCCTATCCTAGTGAGTGAAAGAATATTATTCTTCTAAGCTATAGAAATATAGTTTTGCTTTTAAAGAATATACATCTTATTGATATAGTACTCCCCATTATATATCAGCATTATTCTATAGCCTCTCTAATAATACTGTATCTCTCTTTTTTATTTAATTTTTTAAAGCAATTGGGGTTAAGTAACTTGCTCAAGGTTACAAGACCAGTTATTTCTGGGTGTGGTGCTAAGTATCTGAGCTCAGATTCGATCCCCCAGGTCATCCCGACAATGGGGGCCAGTGCTCTTACTCGCTGAGCAACCTGGCCTCCCCTTTTTTATTTAATTAAAAAGATTACATTTTAGGGAGAGGATTCTGGGTAGATGGTGGAGTTGGTCAGACACTTCCAGGCTCTTAAGATTTTCTGCCCAAAAGAGATGAAATAATTTTACAGAGGGAATACTGAACAGTAAAAATAAATAAGAGAAGGGCAAGAACAAGGGTCCTCCTGGGAAAATTGGAGAAGGTCTGAAGAAAACTCTCAGTATGAGACATGTGAAGAGTAAACTCCTCCAGGGTAGGTCCTATGTCTACTTAAACAATAAGTGGCAAGCACTGGAGTTAGCTGGGTTTATAGGCTGCCTCTTCCCCAGCTTCAGAAACAGTGGGGAGAGTGGGGCATCTAAGGCAAGGAAGATTGATAAGGCACATCCAAGCCATGTGTGCTGTGGAGATGTGGCAGGGGAGGGTGTGTGTGTGTGTATGTGATAAGAAGGAACTAGTACAAGCCCAGGGAGTACAGAGGCAGTGGGGTGAGGACACCCCTGGCTCTATGTACTTACAAGAGGTTAGAGGTCTTGGTTCCAGTTCCAAGCCAGAGGAGAGAGCTGAAGGAGGATCTGAGGCCAGAGGCACCATCCCCCCATATCACAGGACTAGGGATGATTATAAATACTGAACTACTATAAAAAAAATGCATAGGCAAAGCAGGAAAAAACCCTCAACCATAATGAATTATTTTGGGAATACAGAAGACCAGAGTTCATCTTCATAAGAGGATACTAAAGCAAAGACATCCTCTTCTATCACAAAGAGTAACATCAAATGGTCACCTTCTCAAAAAGAATTTGTAGAAGAACTTAAAACTTAAAAAAAATTAAAACAATACAAGGGGGGATCAAAAAAGATTATGAAAAGGAAGTCAACCAATTAGAAAAGGAGATCCAGAATCTTAGGAAGAATAAAAAAAAACTCCTGGAAAATTAGAATTGGGCAAGGGGAAGTCAGGGAAACTATAAAAGAAAAAGAAATAATGAAATAAAACATAAAGAATGAAAAAAAATTGAAGAGAAAGTGAAACATTTCATAAGAAAAACAATTGATCTGGAAAACAGACCAAAAGAGAAAGCATAAGAATAATTGGAGTACTTGAAAACTCTGATAAAAAATAATCTTGATACAATAATACTAGAAATATTTAATGAAAATTTTCCTCAATCATTAGAACAAGAGGGGACAGTAGAAGTAGAAAAAAACCCACCAATCACCACCTGAAAGAAATCTTATGAGGAAAACCTGGAATGTTAAGTTATGAAATGCCCATTGGGGAGAAAATATTACAAGCAAATATAATGGGGCTACAATCAGAATCACACAAACCCTAGCAGTAGTAGTTCTAAAAGATCACAAGTCTTAGAAAACTGTTTAACAAAGAGCAAGTGAAGTGGGGTTGTGACTGAAAATAACATTTCCAGTAGAGTTAAGCATAATTTTGAATGAAAATTTAAAAATGAATATTTAATGAATTGCCAGACTTACAGGATTTTGTTAATTAGAAAGAAAAAACTGAGCTTAATAGAAAATTTGAGGTATATATCAAAGACTAATTACAAGAGAGTCAACAAGGACACTCTATTTACATTTTAAATGAGGAAATGTAAAACATATGTCTAATATTTTTATTAGTAATTGGATAGTTCCAAAGAAAGATTGGCGTAGACCTGATTATGATGTGATTCTAAAAAGTAAAACTGTTTGGGAAAAGATAAAAAGAGTAATTATTTTATACAAATGAGGTACAAGAGGGACAACTTATACAGAGTAATTAGATAGGGAAGGAGAGCTGGTAGTTATGGAAACCTTTCATTGAGAATGGGTTAAAGAGGTAACAATACATGTGTATTTAGAAGGGTATAAAAGTCTTCTAAAATTATAATGAAAAAAGGCTAAGGGGATGGGGCATCAGGAGAGGATAAGGGAGGGATTTTTAGAGGGAACCCTACTATAAATGCAATGAAAATTTGAAGATCTTCCCTGCCCCTTTATAAACCTAAGGGAATTTAAAGATCTTCCCTGCCTCTTAATAGGACAAATGCAATCACATGGAGCCTGTGGTGGGAGGAGTTTGGCTTTCTGGTGTCTGAATGAATGTTTTGCTTCTGTCTTCTATATGGAGGGTCTGCTATATTTTCAATTCAGAACTGTGCTGGCATATTCATAGTCACCTTCAGTTCTATGAATATTGCCCTGATGATATACCTACTCACATCAGATCTGGGTTAAATAGAGAAAAATGTATACATTTTAAAAGTAATAAAAGTTTTCTAAATTTATAAAGAAATAATAGAGTGAGGAGATAGGATAAGGTAGGGTATAGAAGGGTGTTTAGATGAATGGAATAGGTTAAAGAGAGAATAATATATATATATATATATATATATATATATATTTCAAAGGATATACAAGTCTTTTAAATTCAGATAGAAACAAGACGAAAAGGGAAATGGGGAGGGAGAAGATAAGGGAGGAATCTTTGGAGGGGATCTGTAAAGTAGTAAGAGGGCAGGGAAACAGGTAGAAGTAAAATTTGGGAGTCATAAGGAATAGGAAATAAGAGATACAAACAAATATAAAATAAAGATCAAGAGAATAATTTATTAGGAAAATAAAGTAGGGATAGTAATCATGATCTCAGAGATAGAGCGAAAATAGATCTAATCAAAAGAGAAAAAATAGGGGGAAAATGATATATATCAGCCATGTTAATTGTGGTAGACTATTTAAAATAACCAGACACTAAAAAGTTAGAATATTTCTGTGGTATAAGAACTGATGTGATGATAGGACTTAGAAAAATATGGAAAGATTTGGGACTTATGAAGGAAGGTACTGTTGACCCACAGAGAAACAGAGGACAAACAAGTATTCTACAATCTTACATAGATACCTATGAATGTACATGTTTATATATGAGTAAGGTATAGATATCTAAGGATGTAGGTGTGCATATATGTATATACATGCATATATGTATGTATGTGTGTATATATGTATACACATTATGTGTGTGTATACTCACCCCCCCCCCCCCCCAATATACCTTTGCTGTTTTGTAGTTTTCTTGGGGGGGGGGGAGCAAAGTAAAAAGTGTACAGCATAGTACAAAAATAAACTTAAGTAGTAGCAAAGAAAAGATGGACAGGTCTGAACACAAGGTATAGTAATTATATATACATATATATATATGCTTTCTTGAGTTGAAAATTTATTGCTGTATGCATTCTGCTGTGCATGTGGCAATGCTTTTTTCCCCTTTTCTTATTTTGTATTTAAGTTTAAAATCAATTTAAAAAATTGTAAAACACTTCACAAATATTATCTTGTTTAGCACTCACAAGCACCCTATATGGTAGTCATTATCTCTATTTTGCAAGTGAGATGAAACAATGAATCAGTAATATCATGATCTGTTTAAGGCAGAAAGTACCATGGTGCATTAATAAGCATTTATTTACTCCCTTCTAAATATCAGGTGCTGTGACAAACACTTTTACAAATATTATTTCATTTAAAACTGATAACAACCCTGAGTGGTAAGTGCTATTATTAGACCCATATTACAATTAGATACAATTACAGTTGAAGGAAAGTGAGGCAGACAGATTAAGTGACTTGGTCAGTGTTATACATCTCATATCTAAGGTAGGATTTGAGCTCCCATCTTCATGACTCCAGGACCAGGTCTCTATGTGCTGCACCACCAACCCACTGTCTCATTTTTCTAATAGTGGACTGAGCACTAGTCCTAGAATCAGGAAGACCCGATACTTACGATGCTATGTATATCATTTGACCTTATTCATTCTCATTTTTGTCATCTGTAAGATGGAAGTCCATATTGTGCCTATAGCATTTATCTCATGTAATTGTGAGGTTCAAAATGAGATAATGTAGGTAAATTCTCTACAAATCTTAAAGCATTCTCTACATTTCCACAATTATGATGAAAAAAGGATGGGTACTTTCAGTTGATTGAGGATTCTTTTGTAAGCCAGTAGTATTTTGCAACCAATTTTCAGGAGAGTTACCATCCCCTTTAAGCATTAAAGATTAGTCTTTACCAGAAGCAGTGGTGAGCTTGCTAATGTTCTGGTTGAAAATGGGCTTTTGGTAATCAATGTTCTTCATTAATAATATTAAGAAGGTGACAAAAGTAATAATGGTAAAAATGATTTGATGATTTATTGAAGGAGGGCTGTAGGCAAGGATCTGGCTTTATTGTTGAGCAGCCTCTACCTCAATTTTATTCAAATAAACAAATCATATTCAGGTCCTTCTCCACTTATACAGTATCTAGTGCATACATGCTGTCTGCTGCCAAGCTTTCAGGTGATTAACTCTGTTTATTGTTGGAATAGTGATGATGAAATGGCTACTGAATCCCTTAATTAGATACCGAATACACACAGACACACACACACACACACACACACACAGACACACACACCATTTGAAACACAGGTCCAGACCAGAATATACATATAATATGTGTGTAAAGAAAAAAAAAAACTGGAGTGATTTGCTATTTCCTTCCTCAGTGAGTACTTTTTTTTTTTAATTAGGCAAATAGGGGTTGTGACTTACCCAGGATCACATAGCTAGTAACATCTGAGGCAGGATTTGGATTCAGATATTCCTGATTCAACACCTGGTGCTATATTCACTCTACCACCTAACTGCTTTGTATATAATATTTAAATGTATACATGCATAGATGTGTATGCATATATTATATATGTATTTTTGTCTGTATCTGTATTTTCTTCAGTGGGAGGAATTCCCAGGTTAAGAAACTTGCTCTACCAATGCAGAACTCGACTGTTTTCTAAGTTAGAATCAGAGACAGCTTAGGTGGTCCAGTAGAGTGCTGGACTTGTCAGGAAGATCTGCGTTTATATCCAACTTGAGAAACTTACTAGCAATGTGAACCTGGATAACTTACTTAACCTCAATCTGATTTAATTTTCTCATCTCTAAAATAAGGACAATAATAACCGCTACTCCCCAGGGTTGTTGAGAGGATAAAATGAGATAATAATTGTAAAATGCTTTGCAAACCTTAAACCATATAAATGTTAGCTATTGTTGTTATTGTTTTTGTTTAGAATTACCTGGGGTAATGAAAGGTTAGATAACCTGCCTAAAGTCACATAACCAGGCAGTTTCAGTGACACTGGAACCTGGGTCATCCTGATTCTAAGGTCAGCTATCTAGCCACTACACCATGATTTTTTTTAATGGAACTAAGCAGGCAATTCAGTCCAGGTTCAAAAACTCTCCAACCCACATCAAGGCTAAGGTCCCAGCTCAACCAGTTCTTGGCTAAAATGAAACAATTTTTTAGACAGTCTTCCAGCAACTTCTGTCATAAGCTGCAAGTTATTTATCAGAAACAAATGGAATATAAAACCTCATGACATTTAATTTTTAAAACAATAATTGCTTACTTCATTACCAGAATTGGAAACAGATAAAATAAAGCAAGAGAGCAAAAATAAAATAAAATAAATGTGTCCCCCCAGTAACCTCTAAAATCAGTTTTGTAGACTTTGCTGCAGTTTTCACCCTGCTTGTCAAAGAATAGAATTGAGGGAGCAAAGAGGAAATGGTTATTCTTATTATATGCTTCTGTTACACTGACCACTGTGGCATGGAAACATATTTTACATGGTAAAATGAGCATCCTTAGTCTCCAAAGAGTGTGGTTATGTCCTTCCTGTGAGTGGAAGTTTGGAGGGAGGAAAGAAAGAAAAGAGTGCTTGTGATTCTTGTACCTTGCCAGGAGAAAGCCTGTCTGGTGAGGTTGAGGAAACTGGGCATGAACTGGGTAGTTTGCAGCAGACAAGAATTCCAGTTCCTAGCTTGGGAATTTCTCATCTGGCAACTACAACATTGGTTTGTCTTTTTCTATTGGTTTGTCCCACTGACACTATAAGAAAGAAGTAAAACAAAACAAAAGTGTTAACCTAAGGGAATATGTCAGCATACTGAAAATGTGGAAATTATGAAGTAAATTAGATTCGAGAAACATTGGGAAAGCACCTACTATATGAAGGGTTCTGTGCTAGGAACTATGGATATAATGACTAAAATGAAAAAAAAAATTGATACCCTCAAAGTATATGGGAAAATTGGGAGTGGGTAGGATGAAGAATGCACAGATAAGTAAATACTAAAGATACACAGAGTAATTTCAAAAGAGCAAGAAGACTGACAAATGGGAGCATTAAAAAGGTATTATGTAGGAAATGGTACCTGATGGTTTCTTTTGAAGGAAGCTAGGGAGTCTACCCTTACAAGGATGGAGTGCACACTCTACCACATCCCATTTTTAGTGCTGGATAAGATTATCAAGAGACCTTCTCATTAGTAATAAAAAAAAGTCCTAGTGAACATATACATTGAAGGGATTATGATGATGATGATAACAATAATTAGAATTACAAATATCTCTTTTTATTCTCATAATAGCTCTGGGATCTAGATACTATTATTATCCTGATTTAACAAACAAGGGAGCTGAGGCAAAGTAAAGTTAAATGACTTGCTCAGGATGATATAGTGTAAGTGTCTGAGGACAGATTTGAATTCAGGTCATTTTCCTGATCCAGATTCAGCTCTGTATCTAATACACTATCTAGCCATCACCTATAATATATAGGATGATCTAGGAAAGGAGATTGAGAAGACATACAAGAAGAGAATCAGGAAAAAAGTGATGTCATAAAAATCTGAAAGGTAGCATATCCAGGGGGAGAAAATTGTCAATAGTGTCAAATACAGCAGAAAGAATAAATAGGGTAAGAACCATAAGATATGACAATAGACATGACTTTAATGTTATAAAGGATTCCCAACATAGAAATCCACTGAACCAGATTGGCAATGAGCCTATAGCTTAAAATTTTAGGGAGTTGACTGGAATGGTGTGAAATTAAATGATTTGTCTATTATCATATAGATTGTATCTGTAGCAGTACTTGAATGAACTGAGGACTTAAAGATTCTAAGGTAACCTCTCTATCCAATGCCTCTCTGAAACATGAGAATTATTCCTCGATGAGAATCTTTCTAATCAGAAATTTAATTTCTAGAAGAGGAAATCATACTGAAGATAATAATAATATTACCATAAAAACAATATAGCATATTATGAAAATATATTATTATGCAGATATCATATATCCAACATTATCAATAAATGTTAATGGCCCTTCATGGTTATATTTACAATTTTTATTTTATATTGATGTATTTTGTGTATGTATGTATACACACACACACACACACACACACACACCTGACCTACTTTAGCCCTACTGCAGCTCATAACTCCTAAGTTCAAATTATCTACCAGTCTCATCTTTTCCAGTAGCAAAGACTATAGATATGCATCATCATGACCAGTCAACTTGTTTTATTTATTGTATCTCAAATGATCATCTCATTTATAATATCTCAATTGATTATTTCATAATCCCTTGATTGCAAGTATTGTTGTCTTCACTTGATAACTGATAAAACCGGGACCCAAAGAGACAATGTAACTTCTATGAGGTTATACATGTATAATGTTTCTTGAATTTAACATATGTATATACAGTCTTGGGACAGCCAAGACTCAAACCCTAGTCTTCCAACTTCATGTTTATATCTGCATTCAATTCCTATCAGGTATACTTTTTGTCCTGGGTGAGAAAGATAGTGGAAGATATTATGGTATGAATCACCTATACAGATCAGAAATGCATGATGTGAGAAACCTTTTGGAAGGTGTAAGAGGACTGAAAATCATATTGGTTTAACTTCAATGATAATGAATGAAACAGAAACAGAATTTTCTCCTTCACATCAGTTGCCTTCTATGTATCTGATCAAAAGGCCTCCAGTATTTGCTCAAGGCTAGTTCAGAAGCAACCTGCTCAGATTGCCTTTGGATAGCATAGAAAATTTTCTGGGGAAAATACCACTTGAATTCTGCTTCCCCAGTATCTGTTAAAAAACACATCTACTTTGGCACTTTCCACAATAGTATGAAGTTTCATATTCCACAGATTGAGAGGATTAGATTATACTTTGTGACCAAAATAAGGGTTGGGAATAAGTGAACTCCATGGTCTTTAGAATCCTATAATTATGGGTTCCAGTAGAAGAAGTAAGGTGAGCCTAGATAAACTTTGCCTCAAGAATTCCATGCTCCATGTCTGAGAATGGAAAGAGTACTGTATTTGCAATCAGAGAATCTGAGTTCAAACCCCAGTTCTGCCTCTTTATACTTCTATAACCTTAAAAAAAATAACTCAATTTCTATTTGATTCCATTTTCTCTTCGTCAAATGTTGGGGTTAGTCTACATAAGTTTTAAAATTCCATAAACCATAGTATCTGGGACTTTAAAATATTATGGAATAGCAGAAAGTAATAGAAATATGAGTTGGATTTGAAGTCATTAAAGGTAATTTAAAATCTAGGTTTTGCCACATAAAGAATGCCAAAAGTAGAGGAACCACAGAGACCTAGCCCATCCCCTTTATCTTATAGAGGAGGAGACTGAGACCAAGAGAAATTAACAAATTTTGCCTAAAACTATTAAATTAGTTGGTGGCATCCTGAAGTTAGAATCTTGGACTCTAGACTCTTAATCTAACACACAGCACACACACACACACACACACACACACACACACACATCACATATCTCAGGACTATGTTGCTGCCTCCCACCGGGGGAAAAATCAATTTGCAATAGCAGCATGTAAATCAGGGCATAACTATTTGAATTACAGAGTTTTTGGTGTATATGAATTTTTAATTAAATGGAGAGCAACTCCTTAAAAATTTATATCAATAATCAATCACAGGAAAACCCTTATTTTTCAGCTCAGTTAAGAAATAATCATGGGTTATTTCTCTTTAGTTTCATATATTACAATTGGAAATTTCCATTATAGGCCTGTAAGTTAAAACAAATATAATAAAGCTTTAATGTGACACCTGTCCAAAGAAAAAAGAAAAAAAATACTTCTTTTCAAAAGTATGTTTTACTAACTAATACAGGATAGAATGGAGTTTAGTCAAATTTCATCCCTAGGCACAAATGTAAGAAATGTATAGTATGTGTAGGTCTGTAAGGGAAGTGAAGAGCATGTCAAAAGGTTTTTATTCAATTTTTTGCTAGGTTATTTATATTGATAAGGCAAATATATGTCCTTTTGGCTCTTTTAACTCAAACAATTCAAGTGATATTTATTAGAGTCATATCTGAAGGATACTCTTAAATGTACCCATCATCCAGCTGAACATAACATCACTTTTTTTTTGCTTTTTTTTGAAGGGCAATTGGGGTTAAGTGACTTGCCCAAGGTCACACAGATAATAAGTGTTAAGTGTCTGAAGCTGGATTTGAACTCAGGTCCTCCTGACTCCAGGGCCAGTGCTCTATTCACTGCCCAACCTAGCCACCCCTTAACATCATTTTTTAACTTGCTGCATAGATCAAATTTGAAGTTAATTTTTAGTGCTTCATAATATTCTAGTAGCACATATAGACACATAATAAAGGGGAAATAAACAAAACTTACTGAGCCAAAGGGGACTTCCATAAGAAAACATAGGCACTTAGGATGGAGAAGATAGAAGGAATGAGGAATCATTGTAGATGGAAAAAGAAAGATGACTATATCTCTAGATTGGAGCCAAATAGATTTTTGGAGAAGGACGTGGCTTCTACTTAATTTTCTGTGTCGGGTGTGGAGAGAGATCGATGCTTTTGGGAAAAAAATCTCTGGAATATTTCAAAGACATTTGTTTTTTTCTGAGGTAAACGCCACTCTCTTTTTTTTTTCTTTCAATTTTTGGACCCATCTGCTGTGTGATTTGGCTCTTTGTCTTTATGATCTGTCCCTCTACAAGACAGAATAAGATGGGAAAGCATGATTCCTTTGCTTAATGATGAAAAGAGAATTCATAGAACAAATGTAATCCTTAATAGAGTGAAGAGGAGAGTCAGGGATAAACTTTGTAAATGAAGTCAGTTTAATAGCAAGATATCAGATAATAGCAGTGTATGGTAAACACATACACATATACACAGAACAAAAGAAAACAGAAACAAACAAAATAAAACAAAAATCAAAATATCATAAATTCATCCTTTACTCTCAGCTAGTGTCTCAACCACACACAAAAGGTCACAGGAATAACATTAATGGTCTAGTATTAATGTCCAAGATACAGGGTCTCTGCACTAGTTTTCTCTCCCCTGGGTTCAGGGCTTGTGTCCATATTCAGTTTTGGGGAAGGATGGCCTGAAATGAGAGAGGTAAAGGGTTAGTATTCCTTGTCTCACCCTATTTGGCTCTTTAAATCCCTACCCTTGATCCCTAAGAACAATGTACTTAAAACTTAGTTTTGGTTCTCTCAAAGGGAGAGGAGATGCTCAATATACATAATCTGTGTATATCACATGTATTGTTTGTTGCTATGCACAAAAGATATAATAAAGATAAAAGACCGATGGAAGTCATTGAAAGAAAAACTTAAAGCAGAATTTAGTAACAAAGTATATACTGTTTCAGTCCTCTGGGAAGTTGATACATAAACCTTATCAGAACTCGAAGCAATTTGCAATTAAATGTTAATTAATTTAATATTTTGTCAGTTTTTCACTGCCACAAAAATTCTTTGTCTGTGTCTTCTAAATAGGTCAGGACTGAGTCAATCATCTTGTTGGTGGTCATTTTCTCCAAGAACATGGGAATAGTTACAAAGAAGTCCTTTCATTACTATTACTATTACTGCTGGTTCCTATATGATGGGACTGAAGAACTTCAGACCTCTCAGTCTCAGGGTCACCTCCAAGTCTGGACAAGTCAATCAATCAATAAATATTTGAGTGTCAATTATGTGCCTGCTACTGTGCTAAATACTGAGGATACAATAAAAGAGGAAAAAAAACAGTCCTTGCCTTCAAGGAACTTACAAACTAATGGGAAGAATAATATGTAAACAATAAAAAACAAGTTGTATATAGGATAAAAAGACTCAATGTCAACACATTAGAGCATTTCACAGAGGATGAAGTTTGTTGCTAACTTGGAGGGAAAACAGCCAACACATGGTTGGCAACCGTGAAACAGAAAGGGAGTGGGAAACTTTCAGAGAGTAGTTGTATAGCACTGCATTTACTCATCTGGTCCTGAACACTCCCAAACATTAAGTTGGTTTGATGAAAATGATGGGGACATTCAGAAGCTGCTAAAAGAAAAAACAAGAGCTCTGTTGACTTTACCAGCAAGATAGTTCATTTCTCTCTAAGAAGGCATTGTTAAACTCCATTAAAAGTAAAGCACAAGCAAAGTTTAGAGAGATGAAAGATTCTAGGTTCAGTAAGAAGGCAGATGAAATTCAGTTTTTACTAATAGTAACAATCCAAAGCACTATTATGGTGTTGTAAGAGCTTTTTATAGGCCAAAGACCTATAGTGCATTCCATGCTATTAATAATCAAATGAATGTAATATAAATTGTTACTATTATGGTGCTGATGGAGCCACACTGATGAGTGATAAGGACATGGTCCCGAGGAGATGCCCTGAGCACTTCTATAGTGTTCTCAAAAGACGATCATCACTCAGTACTGAAGCCATTGACGATTTATCTCAGTTTGCAGTCCCTCTCTAGCCAAACTTCCAACTGAAGAGGAGGTTTTGCATGTCTTTGGTCACCTCTCACGTGACAAAAGATCTGGTACTAATTTTATTTCATCAGGGATGTATAAGCCAAGGGGCCCACTGCTCATGTAAAAGTTGACTGAAATCTTCCAGCTTATATGGCAAGAAGAGGTTATCCCCCAGGAGGTCAAGGATGCCTCCATTGTCTATATGAATGAAAAGGAAATAGATTGTCTTGTGACAATCACAAAGGCAGGAGGGAGGGAGTCTCTTTCACTTTAAATCACGAATCAAGATTCTTGCTAAAGTCCTCCTTAGCAGACTGATGCTTCACCTAGAAGATGGTCATTTATCTGACAGCCAATGAGGCTTCTTGCTAATTACTGATAGGTATAAAGTGGCCTCCATTTGGTGACATATAGGTCAAATACATGGGTCCATGCTTTAAGTAGTTAGGATTAGGCAGGTATTGATTCCATAATGGTTTTATTCCCATTTTCATCAGATCCATTATAACTACCTTCAGGTATGGTACAGTCACACATACTTGTCCTTTGTTCCGATTCTTTCCTTGGTTCTCCTCTTTTCTTCTAATGCCTTTGCTGTTTCATCTGCTACTTTCTGAAGGGTGGAAAGAGTGCAGAATGAATGCACATCAAGCAAATCTACATCCTTGGGGGGCCCTACTGTGGAACTAAGCAAGAATAAGCATGTTTTAATCCTCTCACTTTTCACGTATGGTTGAGAAAAGTCAGTATTTGCTACTTTGTCTAGAACTAAAGGAAGCCAAGAGGGTGGAATGTTCTGACAAATTCTATGAGCCAGGAAGATCCCAAGATCAGTTCAGGGCATAACCTATGAAATTGCTTTGTGTTGCCTCTTGGGGCTCATAGAGGCTATTTGGAGAAGGGTATTGGGAGAGTGTTTTTATGATTAGTGTTTCAAATTAATTCATAGATTGTCCTGACAATTTAGTCGTATTTCTCTATACTTTTCAGGTAATTCCTTCTGTCAGAGGGCAGAAGAATAGAGATTTAAAGAAATCTAGAGAAAATAACTAGTCTTCCATCTTGCTGATCCTGTGATCCCTTCCCAGCATTACAATCTAAAGCAAATGTCATAGCTCAGAAAGAAAGAACAAAAGAAAGAAAGGAAGAAAAAGATTTTCTGCATTCATACAATTATGGTTTTTACATTTTAAAATTTCAGACAAATCATGGTAGGAAAATGAATTCCTCCTGATATGAATTACTTTTATATTTGAATGATTTGGATAGCAGTATAAATGAGTCTTTGGATGCTTAGAATTGCAAGTAAGACACTACAGCAGATACAACCATAAGCAGATAAACCAAATTGTGGATTGTCTCCTTTGCCCTGGAAAATACAGCTAAATATTTTGATTTATGAAAAGGACTGCCTCCTTGAAAAGGGAGTGGAGCATTCAAATGTAGATATCGAGTAACTGATGGAACACATGACCTCCCTCACAATGCAATCACATGCTTGAAAGGCTACAATTTGATATTCTCCAAGTTTAACCTCATGTAGTCTATTAATCCTCTCTACTGACTGAAGTATTAAGATTAGAAGCATAATAAATTGGAGGTGCTATAAGAACACCAAAGGGAAATCTGACAACTAGCATGTGGGGTAGGAAATAATAGTACCTATCTGAGAATTATGATCCTATACATACATACATATATATATTTTTTTTTTGTAAGAGGCACTTGACCCCTCAAATGAAGTGACTTTACTTCCAACATAAACAGACCAGATAGCTCCTATTCCATTAAGTGCTCATGAAACTTTATCCAAAGACAAATGACTCAAGACCATAAATTATTATAATGAACTTGTCTATATAGCACTTAGTTAACATGTTTGAGGAATAAACTCTTCCTTCTCCCCGTTGGCAAATATCAGACAGTTACATCTCCACACTTAAGTTGAAAATGTTTACTCAGCTTCTTTTACTGACCAAATCAGTTCCTGGATATGAAGCGCACATGCACACACACACACATGCACATGCACACACATACACATACACACACGTGCAGGCTCACACACACACAAGCATACAGACATATACTTATGTTGCTTCCAAACAAAGGGCTATAAAAATAACCGTATGAAGTATATCCTGTATTTGAAATCTTGCATGATAATGAGCAGAATAGATGATCTCCTTCATGGAAATACATTTATTATTTACATTTTTATAAAAGAAACCTACATTTTGTTAGGAGGGAGAAAATTTAGGAGTCATCCTAATAGAGAGGATAGTGGGCTGAACTTGGTGCCACGACTACCTAAATTCAATTCTTCTCCCCAGTAGCTGTGTGAACCTAGGCAAGTCACTAAACCTCTAAGAACCTGGAACAATTCCCTAGGACTCTATCTTCAGGGGACCTGGATTGGTATCCCATCTATAGCACTCTACTGCCTTTGTGAACTTGGGCAACTTACTTAATCTCTCTTGGGCCTCATTTTCTTCATCTGTTAAATGAAGACATTGAACTACAGACCATCTAAGGTCCCTCCCAGCTCTAAATCTATGATCCTATGATCTAAGTCATTGAAAAAAAAAGTGATCTACATACTGAAATTCTTTTTCTTCTAAATAAACCACAGATCTCTAAATGAAGCATTTAGCTGGCTCAGTTCTTATTCTCTATCAATTAAATACAGGTCTATTGCCAGAATACACACACACAGACAGACATTTCTAAACAAATTTATGTGTATTTCCTTCATTTGTTTGTGCGTATATAGTGTATATATGCATATAAATACATATATAATATATGTATTTAATATTATGTATGTGCAAATATAAATAAATTCCTAGAGCAATGTAGAGAAAATGCTTACAACTAATGATACCTTATCTTTTAAAGTCAGGAGGCTAGAAGTGATAGGTTTTAGCTATCCAGCTATAGGAAATAGTATTTTATACTGGATATCTAGCCCTTTGTCTCAGAAACTCACCTATTTTTTTTCAAAATTCATGTACAAAATAATAATATAATTAACAACAACAATAGTAATACACAGTAGAATCTGAGCAGAGAATAAAATATCCAATCTGTGTTAGCTATTTTCTTGCCCCCCCAGGTAATATTACACTTATCTATTTCTTTAAATTAGCTTATAGCATATCTTAAAGAAAGTTTAAGTCATTGGAGAGTAGTGAAAAGAGCCCTGAGTTTGCTCATGATGGGAATCCTATGTTGGATAAATCATTTCACCTTTTCAGATCTCAATTCTCTTATCTGTGAAATAACAAGGTAATCTCTAATGTCCTTTCTAGTTCTCCATCACAATCTGAGCTTACTACCAATTAATATACTTTCCTTTAAACACCTAGAGAAGGATTATGAAAGAATCTCTGCCTATGTATATCCCTGCAACGCCCCAAGACTCATTCTGATGGGAATTGCTTATATTCAAATTTTATGTAAAATGTTTCCATTGCTGCTTTGGGCTACCATCCAAACTCACATTTGTAGGTCAGAATTGCCTTGGGGTACACATTGAGTTATTGACTAGACTCTGAGAAGTTTATTTTCTCTGAGAGGTTGTAAAATTGAATATTTTCTTCCTATACCTTCCTGTAGCTTAAATAATGCATTTCTATTTTTTCTAATTAACAAAAATCTGTTTTCACTTCTTCTTAACTCACCCCTCCTCTTGAAAAGAAAAAAAAACGGGAATCTTGGTTCACATATGCATAGTCAAGAAAAACAATTTCCTTTAAATCATTTTATTACTGCTTTACAGATTTCATTACTCAGATTTAGTTACAAAAGACAATTATAAGAAATACCTCAGAGGAGAAAGAAAGAGAATTTTTACAAAAGTCATATACATTCACTAGGGTAATCATCCTTGCAAGGGGCTTAGTACTAAAAGAAAAGATGAAAAATTCCAAAGTACAAAACTTAATTTCAGTGTTGAGAAACCAATATCTTCAATCATAAATATAATCTAATCCTTTCAGGAGGAAACTGCCATCATGAAAGTGTTTGTTCTGCTGATCATAGCACTTTCTTGACACTTAGGGCTGAGATTAGGAATTTTTGAACCTGAGAAAGAAGAAGCAGAGAAAGCTGAAGCAGGGTAGTGCGATTTCATCTGGGGTGAGATCTCCAGGATGATATAGCACAGTCTCAGGCACAGCAAGTTTCTTATGTTAAAGATTGGCCACAGCTACAAGGATAAGGACATGAGTGGAAAGACAGAGAGGAAAATGGATGCCAGTATACAAATAATCATCCTAGGATGATGCTAAGGCCAGGAGTAAGACTGGACTGGGGCATGATGGTGAGGGGGAAGTGTGCATTAAGACAATCAAAACATTTTAAGTTTCAGTTCCCTGGAACAAAATCTTAATCCTCACAGTAGTCATATTATCTGGACACCATGGTTATAGGGTCAAAAAAGGGAGAAGGGGATAGAAAGAAAAGAAAAAAATAACTTCAATTTCTTCCAACCATTGCCTCCTATCTATACCTTTCAGTTCTAGTTTTTCAAGGGGATGTATGATCTCTAGTCAAAAGACAATGCATTCAAGAGATAAGGTGGTACTTTAAAAGGAATTAAAGCAACATTTTCTCTCCTTCCTATTCATTGAGTGAAATCTCACCATGCATTTTCAGAGTCCTCATACCTGGCTTCAGATGGTCACACAAACATTTTGCAAACATCTCCATCAAACATCATGATTCATAGCTGAGAGGTTGGCATTTGGAGATGAAAGATTACTTTTATTGACTGAATAATGGGAGAAGCTGATGACTCAGTGGTTGTACAAAAAGGAGCGGCTCTCCTCATATCCTCTGTCTGTCTCCCTTTCTTCTTTCTCTGTCTCTCTCTCTCTCTTTAAAATCATGCTACATTGTCCTAAGAGTCAGGTGGGTAAGCACCATCCTTCATCCCAACACCTACATAACTGTGATAACATGACAGCTAAAGAACATGTCTTGCACATAGGCAAGTCTGAGCTTTGGTTTAGGCTGTCTCTTTTCTAATTTTTCTTTGTTGATCTGAGCTGATTCCCTATCAATGTAGACATGACCAAGTTTGTAGTTGACCTTATGAATTTGTAAGGTGTGAAAGTTGGTCTTTTTTATTTTAAACTGAATTGTGACAGGGAGACAATACCCAATCATCACTAAAGTTCTATTAGATGGCATGACTACTAAGAAGGGTATTAGTTCAAGCCCGACCAGTAGACATGCACTGGAAGTGAATTATTTGTATAGTGCAGAACCTAGGTGAAATGCAAAATATCTAATTAGTAGTAGTAGGTGGAGAAAAGCCATTATGGTTTGCATATAATAGGAGACAGCATGATTTGGTGAGAGAGCATTAGCCTGAAAATCGGAAGACAAGTTCTAGTTGTGACTCTGTCATTTACTCTTTGCATGACTCAGAATTTGTCCAGGTTGAACTCCCTCACTTTTCATATTCTCACCTGTGAATTATGAATATTCATTTGGGTAAGGCTGGGGTTGGGGTGGAGTGGGCAGGTAGGGTGGCACTTGTGATTTATTGCTGTAAGAAACTTTCATTAAAAAATAACTCACACAATCAATATTTATTGACACATTCCCTATAGCTTCCATGCTTACAGAGAGATCTGGGCCTCAGAGGTTAAGTGACTTACTCAAAGTCACAGAGTGTCAGATGTAAGATTTGAACCAGAGTCTTCTTGCCCCAGAAATTAACTCTTCACGCAATAAAGAATATTACCTATATTGAGGAAATATGTTGTTCATGAATAATTCTCTTTAAGAAATGAATCAAGGGATGTTGCTTTTAAGAAAAAAATCAAACTGGGAGGGGAAGAACCTCAGATTTACTGGACAAAAGAGAAACAGTTACTGCATCCTGGGCCATCTCCTGTCATTCTGATTAATACCTGGCCCCTGGACCCAAATGCCTCTGGAAGAGAAGGTGATGCTGGTGACTTTGCATGGCCCTCTCACACTCAAATCAAAGTCAATTGTAAGTCATGTCATCATCTCCCTGATGTCATGGACCTCTTAGAGAATGAAGGACAAACCACAACTTGTAAGTCGTCTGAGCTTCCTTGAATGGAGACAGCATGGGTGGAATACTCTGTTCCATAATTCCCTAGTTACCACAGTTAGGCACATTTGCCTATTCACACAAATTACATACCTCTACTTTATGGGTTTAGTAATCTGAAATTAACTTGCTCATGACTGTGGTTCTGAATGTTAATTGTAAGGAGGGGATGGACAGAAACATCCTTCATAGCATCATTGCTACTTAAAAAATAAAAAAATATATACTTTTATTTTAGATAGTTTTAAGCCCAATCTCCCCCCCCCCTTTATTTTTAGCAATTCAGGCTGTATTGTTCTAGATGAAGCCAACAACACTGATTGCAAAGGGGAAAAGTAATCATCAAGATAACGGTTTGGATTTATCTGCATAAGCCAAAATTCATTGTAACCTTTTCTAACTATAGCACTGGTGGCATTAATTATATAGAATAGCTTCTTTTCCTGTCAAAATAAAACAAACCTTTCTTCATTTTAACAATTTTGTCATTATTCTTTAAGAATTCTACATATTGGGGCGGCTAGGTGGAGCAGTGAATAGAGCATCGGCCCTGGAGTCAGGAGGACCTGAGTTCAAATCCAGCATCAGGCACTTAACACACACAAAATAACTAGCCGTGTGACCTTGGACAAGTCACTTAACCCCAATTGCCCCTCCAAAAAAAAAGAAAAAAAATGAATTCTACATGTTTGGTGCAGCTAGGTGGCACAGCACCAGCCCTTGAGTCAGGAAGACCTGAATGCAAATCTGGCCTAAGTCATGTGACACTTACTAGGTGTGGTGTGACCTTGGAAAAGTTACTTAACCCCAATTGCTTTGCCTTGCCCCCTCAACAGAAAGAGTTCTAATAATTTACAGTGTGAGGTTTTGTGGTAGAGTTAAAGAAGGAATGATTTTGCAGTCACATCTTGGTTCAAATGTGACTTCTTTCAGTCACATATAACCAGTCTGGTTATATGAAAATCACTCAAACTTTTAGTTACTTAATTTATTTAAATGTTGAATGAAGAGATTCTACCAGAAGGTTCAACTACTTACCTCTAAAGTCCCCTCCAGTTCTCAATTGATGTCCCTCTCTTCCTGTGATCCTACAATGATGAATGAGTAATTATGTCTAAGCCCTTTATTCATGCTCAAAGAGTGATAAAACACAGAATTACACATACATAAAATTGGGAATTAGAAGGGACCCCAGCAACCATCTGTTCTAACCCTAATGCACTAAATAAAGCAGAAGAAATTTAATGTTTTCAGGAATCTTTCATCCATTGCTGGTATTCTATCAAATCCTGCTCAAATCATGTCCATGTCACATAAATCCTCTCTGGATGAAGAGTTTCTTTTATACCTCTTGACAGAGTGTGACTCCAGTCAAGTTCATAGTCACTTCAATGGTTATTTCTCTTTTATTGGGGGGGATTCTTTCTTTTAATTTTTTGGTCTTTATTAATTTGTTTGTTTGCTTTTAGTTTAGAAGATTCAGTTCCACAATTTATTGAGTTTCAAATTTTCTCTCCCTCCCCCCCCCCAGCATGATGATTCCACAAGTTATTTCTCATTCTTACTACATGCCAGATCATTTCCTTTTTTTTTTTAACCAACAGGTACAAAATTAACTGAAGCAAAGCAGATTGGACAAATGGAAAAATATGTGAAAGTTCACTATAGAAAATAATTGTTTTAAAATTATAATTGGAAAAGTGAAAGTTAATGGTTCCATGAGATGTCAAGTAACAATAAAACAAAGTCAAAAGAATAAAAAAAAAGAAAATGTGAAATAACTCTTTGGAAATATAATTGAATTGAGAAATAGGTGAAGTAGAGATAATTTAAGAATTATTGAACTACCTGAAAGCCATGATCAAAGAAAGAGTCTAGACATACTATTTCAATAATTTATAAAGGGAAACTGCCCCCTAATATTTTAGATCAAAAGGGCAAAATTTAAATTGAAAAAAAAATTCAGGGGGACAGAGTCAAGATGGTGGATTAGAAGCAGGTCCTCCCCACACCTCCTGGCTTCCACCTTCACCAATTCATGTAAAAGCGGACTCTAAACAAACTTTGGAGCTACAGAATCCACAAAATGATACAGAGAAGTTAACCTCCCACTGACAACAGCCCTGAAGGCTAGCAGGACAGCAGGAATCATCCAGCACAGGGCTCTGGGAGCCAAGCCCAGTCCCACTCCAAAGCTTTAGCCCCGGGGGCGGGCCTGACCAGGCACCAGTTGGAGGGACTACAGATCATCAGCATCTGTGGTCATTTCCAGATTTATCATCACATAGATGCTATGGGACCCAGTAGTTGGGAGTGCCTCGGCTTTTGCTCCCGTGGAGGGAGAAGCTGTTGAGGGCTGTGGTGCAGCCACCACTGCCACGTAGCAGCATCAGCTCCTTGCCTGCAGAGTATAGGGGGAAAAGTGACCAACCAGTCTGAGGGGTAATTGCTCTTATTTTAACCTGCTTGTATCTGGATTGCGGTCTAGGGTGGAGGTCCTAGGGTGTATGTTCAGCTTGACAGAGCATGTGGAGGCTTCAGCAAGGGCTCCAAAGTAATACCTCCAGCAACTGAGAAAACACCAGCATTTGGGAAGGTAGCTCCAGTGTCTGGTAGCAGAGTCTTACTATGGCAAAAAACCCAAAGGTCAAGTAATTGAGTGGCAACATGCCCAGGCAAAGGAAACAAAGCAAACAGAAGAACCCAACATTAGGCTCCTATTTTGGGGACAAAAAAGGATCAAAACATGGAACAGGAGGAAGACTGTGAAGTCAGAAATCCTGCACCAAAAACATCAGAGGAAAATACAAGATGGTAACAGTACATAGAGGACCTTAAGAAGAAAATAAGAGAAGTGGAGGAAAAATTGGGAAGAGAAACGAGAACGATGCAAGAAAATTATGAAATGAGTGTCAACAGCCTGACTGAGGAAAATAACACCTTAAAAAACAGACTAACTCAAATGGCAAAAGAGGCTCAAAAAGGCAATGAGGAGAAGAATGCTTAAAAAGGCAAATTTGCCAGATGAAAAAAGAATTGCAAAAGCTCAATGAGGATAATCATTGCTTCAGAATTAGATTGGAGCAAATGGAAGCTAATGACTTTATGAGAAAACAAGATGCTGTTAAACAGATACAAACAAATGAAATAATAGAAGGCAAGGTGAAATATCTCATGGGGAAAACCACTGACCTGAAAAATAGATCCAGGAGAGATAATTTAAAAATTATTGGACTACCTGAAAGCCATGATCAAAGTAAGAACCTAGAAATCATCCTCCAGGAAGGTCTCAAAGAAAACTGCCCTGATGTTTTAGAACCAGAGGGCAAAATAGAGGTTGAAAGAATCCACCAATCACCTCCTGAAGAAGATCCCCAAAAGAAAACTCCTAGGAATATTATAGCCAGGTTCCAGAATTCCCAGATCAAAGGGAGAATATTACAAGAAGCCAGGAAGAAACAATTTGAATATTGTGGAAACGCAATCAGGAGTTTAACCCAGGATCTGGCAGCGTCTACATGGAGGGATCAAAGGGTTTGGAATATAATATTCCTGAGGTCAAAGGAGCTGGGACTAAAACCAAGAATCACCTGCACAGCAAAACTGAGTATCATGTTTCAGGGGAAAATATGGTCATTCAGTGGAATAGAGGACTTTCATGAATTCTTGCTGTAAAGAAAAAACCGAGTTGAATAGAAAATTTGATATTCAGATACAAGAAGCAAGAGAAGTATGAGAAGGTAAACAGCAAAAAAAAATCATAAGGAACTTATCAAAGTTGAACTATTAACATTCCTACATGGAAAAACAATAATCGTAACTTATGAAGCTTTTCTCAGCAGTACAAGGGAATATATATATATATATATATATATGTCTATATATGAGAGTATATGGGCATATGAATACATATGGGAATGTATGTATATTTGTTTACAAGTATAAATAGATATAGGGCACAGGACAAATTTAACAGGAAGGGATGATACTTAAAAGGTGACATTAAGAGATGAGAGAGGAATATAATGAGAGGAGATGGGGAGAGACAGAATGGGGCAACCTATCTCATATAGAAGAGGCAAGAGAAAATACTTAAAATGAAGGGGAAGAATAGGAAGGCAAAAGGGATTGGGTCAACCGTATTGCCATTGAATTTGGCTTGAGGAGGGAATGAAATACACACACAATATGGTATCTCACCCTTCAGGAGAGTGGGGGGGGGAGGGAAGTTGGAAGCACTCACTTTTGAAAACAGACGGGATTAAATTAGAGAATAGAACAAGTGGGAGGTGGGGTAGGAGGGAGGGAAATATTGTCAGTCTTTTCGAATGTATCTACTATGTTACTGTTTTGCATTAACAAAGGTGCTGCTTCCAAAAAGTTTTTCTGCCTCTCTCTTGCATCTCTCCAAATCTAAGTCACCAGCTCCTCCCAGTTCAGCCCTCTCTTTTCATGTCAATAAGTCCATCCCACAAGTGGGATTAACAAGTACTGGGTTTTAACATGATCAAACCAAAAACTAAGCCAAAACAGGGGGATCTTTAAATTCAATTACTATTACATTCCACCCCTCCAGGATCCTTGGCCTTACAATCTCAATCTAAGTGTCCATGGATCCTGGAACAAATAGAGGCACCATGATTTGTAATCCTGCCAACTACACCATAATGTAATGTAATGTCAAGCAAAGGCAACTTCCCAAGTTTCAAAATACCAGCATAGGTGCTATCCATTTTATTCGGTGAAAAATTAAGAACAGAGAAGATCAAAATATGACATCATTAAAAATACAGCATTTACTAAGTGTGATTTAATCAAGTACTACCCTACCCCAGGACATAATATTCACTTAATCAATTACAAAAGTCCCTCTTCTCAAATGGGGATTAGTTTCCAATCATAAGTAAAGCACATTCATTTGTTTAATCACAAAGCACAAAAAGGTCAAAAATTCCCATGCCTGGATCACAATTGAATCTTCCCCAGAGTTACAATGAGCTTAAGCACAGCACTTAATACCCAAATGGAGGTCTTTTCTTCATCTTGACAAGAGGCAAGTTCTCAGCAATCTTTGTTCCTGGGGAGACAAAGCCTATCAAGGCCACAAGATAAATTGCCAATCTCTACATTAATTCATTCTCTGTCTGGAGAACAGTCCCATGACCCCTGCTGCAAAACCCTCTTTCAGGATTTCTGTAAAGATACAACAAGAAAATACTTCTTCAGGGCTTCTGAAACAACAGCAAGGTACCAAGCCTTCTGCAACAACAGCACTGTCCTTCACCAGTGGACAGAATTCACTCTCTGTCTGCAGAACAGTCTCAAGAGCTCTGAACCAACAGCAAGGTTCCAAAGCTTCTGCAACAACAGGACTGTCTTTCACCAGTGGACAAATCTGGCAAAACAACATCAAAACAGACAGACAAAGTACCAGCATAACAGCCATGACTCCTCAGTCCTTGGCAGCTCTGGGTGGCAGCTCTCAAAAGTCCTGGGCAATTCAAAGTGGCCCTCAGCAATCCTCTCAGTCTCTCTCTGCCTCCAAAGGTGCTGCTTCCAAAAAGTTCTTCTGCCTCTCTCTTGTGTCTCTCCCAATCTATGTCACCAGCTCCTCCCAGTTCAGCCCTCTCTTTTGACGTCAACAAGTCCATCCCACAAGTGGGATTGACAAGCTCTGGGCTTTAACATGATCAAACCAAAAACCAAGCCAATAGAGGGGGATCTTTAAATTCCATTACTATTAGAGCGACATATGTACAACCTATACTGAACTGCTTATCTTCCCAGTAAGGGTGGGTGACAAGGGAGGAAGGGCATGAATCTGGACTTCAAAGTTTTAAAATCAAATATTCAAATATATTTATATATCTATATCTATATATTTATCTATATATCTATATCTATCTATGTATATATAGACATATATATATATATATATAATATGTATACTATTATTAATACTATTTTACATGTAATTGTGAAAAAAGATATACAGGAACTGGGGCATAGAGATCCACTGGAAAAGTCAAAAGGGAGGAAATATGGGAGAGAGCAGATTGGAGGAGGGGATATCCCATGGGACTGCTATTTTGGGGTGGTGGGTAAGGGAAAAATGGGGAGAAAAGTTGTAACTCAAAATCTGGCGGAAATGAATGATGTAAATGAGAAGTTAATAAAAAATTTGAAAAAAAAGACACTTGTTAGTTGGGTGACCCAGAAAAAAGCACTTAAACTCTGTCTGGTTCAGTTTCTTCAACAACAAAATGGGGAGAGGCAGGCCTAGAAGGGGCCTGATCATCTCGGAGGTCAAGTATTCCCACGAACAACAAGGGCCAATACTAGGCCTATCACCAAAGGGCTGGAACTGGAAAGAGCAAGATAAGAACCAAATACAGGGGCCCCAGTCCTGGACAGAAAATACTCCTGGGGCTACCCCTATATAGCCTAGAAATTTAAATAAACAAAAAAAAGCCACTATCAGGACCTCCAAAAACCAGGATGACAGAGTGAACCTCACATGCTACAAACCACCCTCTGACCCTGAAAACATAGTAACTCTTGCCCCAGGGCAAAACCCTCTACAGTAAAGGCTTGGGATCCCTAGAGGAAGGGTGTGGATAGGGCCCTTCCTCAAAATGGGTAGAAAGCAGACTACAAAGACAAAGACTCTGTAGTCCTACTATCCTCAGAGGGAGGAACCAAACTCAGAAGGAGAAAAAGTGGCCACACCCACAGCTGAAACATCAACAGGGAATGAGTCCCAAGCACAGAAGGCTCTCCTAGATGAGATCAAAAGGGACTTTGAAAACCGAATGAGAGAGACAGAAGACAAAATTAATAATTCTCTCAAAACCAAAATAGCAGAATTAGAAACGCATTATAATGACGATAACATCTCTTTAAAAAGAAAAGTGTATGATATGTAAAAGGAGCTCCAAAATTAACCAAATAAAATGATTTGCTAAAAACTAGAATCAACCAAATTGAAACAAATTACGCCATGATGAACCAAGAATTAGTCAAACAAAATAAGAATGAAAAATTAGAAAAAGAGGTAAAATATCCCAAAGAAAAAACAACTCACCTGGAAAACAGATCCAGGAGAGATAATCTGAGAATCATAGGCCTACCAAAAAATCATGATGAAAAAATAAGCTTGGGCAACATTCTTGAACAGATTGTTAAGGAAACCTTCCTGAGATACTAGAACCTGAGGGTAAAATAGAAATTGAGAGAATACACCAGACACCTGCTGAAAGAGATCCCAAACTGAAAAGTCCTAGAAATGTTGTGGCCAAACTCCAGAACTACCAGATAAAAGAGAAAACACTTCAAGAGTCCAGAAAGAAACAGTTCAAATACTGAGTGTCCACAGTGAGGATTGCACAGGATTTGGCAGCATCTACACTGAAAGATCGGAGGCAGTGGAATACAATTTTCCAGAAGGCAAAAGAGCTCCGGTTATAACCAAGGATCACATAGCTAGCAAGACTGACCATGTTCTACCAGGCAAAGAGATGGTCATTCAATGATATAACAGAGTTCCAGACCTTCTTGATAAAAAAAGCCAGAACTCAATGGAAAATTCAACCTCCAATTATGACATGCAACAGTGAAACAGAAAGGCAAACAAGGAAAACACACACACACCTTGCTATTTAATAAGAGCAAACTGGTTATAGACAAGTAGAGAGTATGAGTATAAAATACACAGAATGATGATTTAAAAAATCTTATTAAGGGCTACAAAGGGTCTGCAATGGAAGAAATGAAATGAATGAAATGGAAAAGGGTAAATTATGCCACCCAAAGAAGCATAAAATCTACATAACAGAGGAAAAGAAGGGAGGGAGATGAGTATTATATGAGCTTTCCCCTCATTGGTTCTGGTGGAAGGAGGGAATAACAACCAGTTAAGCATAGGACTCTATGGAGAAGAAATGCAAAAAGTATCATTTTAGAGGGAAAGAGGGGAGGGAGAGGAGCTTCGCATGAGATTTGTTCCTGTCACTCTTGGTGCGAAGAAGAAATAACATACTTCATTAAGTATAAAAATATCCTAAAGGCAGTAGGAGGGGGAAAGGGCTGTAAAATGGGGAGGTGATTAGTAGGGAGGGAATAAGTAAGTGGAAAGGGGAGGAAAAGGGAGGGGGTGCTGATAAGGAAATACTGAGGGAGGCGGTGGTCAAAAGGGAAAATATTAAGGGATAGAAGAGAGAAGGGGGGAAAATATTAACATCAACAGGGGCATGAATAGGATGGAGGGAAAGAAACAGATAACAATCATAACTGTAAATGTGAATGGAATCAACTCTCCCATAAAACAGAGATGGATAGCAGAATGGATTAGAAATCATAATCCTACAATATGCTGTTTACAAGAAACACATCTGAAACAGAGGGATACACACAGGGTAAAGGTAAAAACCTGGAGTAAAATATATTATGCCTCAGCTAAAGTAAAAGAAAAAACCAGGGGTAGCAATCCTTATGTCAGATAAAGCAAAAGCAAAAATTGACCTAAGTAAAAGAGATAAGTTAGGAAACTATATCCTGTTAAAAGATTCCATCAAGAATGAAGCAATATCATTACTTAACATACATGCACCAAGTGGTATAGCTTCCAAATTTCTAGAGGAGAAGGTAAAGGAATTAAAGGAAGAAATAGATAGCTAAACTATACTAGTGGGAGACCTTAATCTTCCCCTCTCTGAACTTGATAAATCCAACCTCAAAATAAACAAGAAAGAAGTTAAGGAGGTGATCAGGATTTTAGAGAGGATAGATTTGTGGAGAAAACTGAATGGGGATAAAATGGAATATACATTTTTGTCAGCAGTTCATGGCACATACCCAAAAATTGACCCTGTTCTAGGGCATAAAAACCTCACAATTCTATGCAGTAAGGCAGAAATATTAAATGCATCCTTCTCAGATCATGATGTAATAAAAATTATATGCAATTGTGATAGTAATGGCAATTAAAGATTCCCCTGTATTGGCTTGGTTTTCAAATTGATTGTGTTAAAACCCAGAGTTTGTTAATCCCACCTGTGGGATGGGCTTGTTGATGTGAAAAGAAAGTCCTGAACTGGGAGGAGCTGGTGAGGTAGATTTGGAGAGACACTAGAGAGAGGTGGAAGATTTTTTTTTTGGAAGCAGCACCTCGTGGAGAGAGAGAGACTAAGAGAATTGCTGGTGGCCCCTTTGAATTGCCCCGGACTTTTGAGACCTGCCCCCTGAGCTGCCAAGGACTGAGGAGACATGGCTGTTTTGCTGGTACTTTGTCTGTCTGTTTTGATGTTGTTTTGCCAGATTTGTCCACTGGTGAAAGACAGTCCTTTTGTTGAAGAAGTCCTGGAACCTGGCTGTTCGCTAAGAAGGCCTGAGACTGTCCTGCAGACAGAGAGTGAATACTGTCCACTGGTGAGGGACAGTACTGTTGTTGCAGGGGTCTGGAGACTGTCCTGCAGACAGAGTGAATACTGTCCACTGGTGAGGGACAGTGCTGTTGTTGCAGGGGTCTGGGAGCCTTTCTGTTGGTTCAGAAGCCCTGAAGAAGGATTTTCTTGTTGTATGTTTACAGAAATCCT
>NW_027187380.1:20373807-20393691 GCF_028583685.1 Petaurus breviceps papuanus | reverse complement strand
TTTACCTATGTTTGGAAACTAATCTCCATTTGAGAAGAGGGGTTTTGTGGTGGACTTAATTAAGGTATAGCCTAGGGGTGGAGTAGTATTTAGAACAGGGACTTTGTAATTGATTGAATGATTGGAAGGTCCTGGGGTGGGGTAGTACTTGGAGATTATTTAATCACACTTAGTATATGCTGTATTTTGAATGATGTCATGTTTTGATCTTCTCTGTTCTTGGTTTGTCACTGAATAAAATAGAGAGCACCTATGGTGGTATTTTGAACCTGGGAAGTTGCCTTTCTTTTGGCATTACATTACAGCAATAAAGGGCCATGGAAAGACAGACTAAAAACTAATTGGAAATTAAACAATTCAATCCAAAAGAATGAGTGGGTCAAACAAGAAATTATAAAAACAATCAGTAATTTCATTCAAGAGAATGATAATAATGAGACAACATACCATAATTTGTTTGATGCACTAATGGCAGTTCTTAGGGGAAGTTTTATATCCCTTAGTGAATACATGATTAAATTAGAGAAAAGGGAGCTCAATGAATTGGGCATGCAATTGAAAAACCTAGGAAAAGAACAAATTAAAAATACCCAATTAAATACTAAATTAGAACTATTGGAAACCAAAGATAGATGAACAAAATTGAAATTAAGAAAACTATTGAATTAATAAATAAACCTAAAAGCTGCTTTTATGAAAAAACAACAAAATTGATAGACCCTTAGTCAATATGATAAAAGAAAGAAAGAAGAAAACCAATTATGAGTATCAAAAATGAAAAGGGTGAATCTACCTCCAATGAAGAGGAAATCAAAACAATAATTAGGAATTATTTTTCGCAATTGTATGCATATAAATTTGACAATCTTAGGGAAATGGATGAATATTTATAAAAATATAAGCTGCCCAGATTAACTGAGGAGGAAGTAAATTACTTAAGTAGCCCCATCTCAGAAAAAGAAATTGACCAAGCCATCAGTCAACTCCCAAGGAAAAAATCTCCAGGGCCAGATGGATTTACTATTTAGTTCTATCAAACATTTAAAGAAAAATTGATTCCAATACTCTACAAAGTATTTGGGAAAATTAGTGAAGAAGGTGTCCTACCAAATTCTTTATATGACACAAATATGGTACTGATACCTAAATCAGGAAGAGATAAAACAGAGAAAGAAAATTATAGACCCATCTCCCTCATGAATATAGATGCAAAAATTATAAATAAAATACTAGAAAAAGACTATAGCAACTTATCTCAAGAACAATACACTTTGATCAGGTAGGATTTATTCCAGGAATGGAAGGGTGGTTTAATATCAGGAAAACCATCAATATAATTTATCATATGAACAGTAAAACTAGCAGAAACCACATGATCATCTCAATAGATGCAGAAAAAATTTTAAGAATTTTCAACATCCATTCTTATTAAAAAATTAGAAATTATAGGAAGAAATGGAGCCTTCCTTAATAGAACAGGTAGCATCTATTTAAAGCCATCAACAAGTAGTATATGTAATGGGGAGAAGCTAGAAGCATTTCCCATAGGTTCAGGGGTGAAACAAGGGTGTCCACTATCACCCATCTTATTCAATCTGGTCCTAGAAATGTTAACAGCAGCAGTTAGAGAAGAAAAAGAAATCTAAGGAAGGAAATTAGGCAAAGAAGAGACCAAGTTATCACTCTTTGCAGATGATATGATGATATATTTAGAAAATTCTCAAGAATCAAGTAAAAAAACCTACTTGAGACAATAAATTTCACAAAGTTGCAGGATATAAAATAAACCCACATAATTTCCAGAATTCCTGTATACTTCCAGTGTAATTCAACAGCAAGAGATAGAAAGAGAAATCCCATTTAAAATTACTGTAGACATCAAAAAATTATTTGGGAATCTACCTGTCGAAACAAACCCAGGACGTATATGACCACAACTACAAAACACTTTTCACACAAATTATGTCAGATCTAACTAATTGGAAAAATATCAATTGCTCGTGGCTGAGTTGAGATAATATAATAAAAATGACAATTTTACCTAAATTAAATTACATATTTAGTGCCATACCAATTAATTTACCAAAATACTACTTTGTAGAGATAGAAAAAGATAGTTTCAAAATTCATTTGGAAGAATAAACGGTCCAGAATATCCAGGGAATTAATGAAAAGAAATGCTAGGGAAGGTGGCCTAGCTATACCAGATTTCAATCTGTATTATAAAGGAGCAGTCATAAAAACTACTTGGTACTGGCTGAGGAATAGAAGAGTGGATCAATGGAACAGCTTAGGCACATGAGATTTAGAAGTCAACGACTATAGTAATGTATTGTTTGATAAACACCAAGACCCTGGTTTGGGATAAGAACTCACTCTTTGACAAAAACTGCTGGGAAAACTGGAATATAGTATGGCAGAAACAAACTGGGCATAGACCATTATCTAACACCATATACCAAAATTAATTCAAAACGGGTGCATGGTCTAGGTATAAAGGTTGATACTGCAAGCAGTCTCGTAAAATAAGGAATAGTTTACCTGTCAGATTTGTGGAGAGGGAAAGACTTTATGACTAAACAAGAATTAGAGAACATTATAAAGTATAAAATGGATAATTGTGACTACATGAAATTTGAAAAACAAAGCCAATGTAACCAAGATTAAGAGGGAGGTGGGAAATTGGGAAAGAATCTTTATAGCCTATGTCTCTGACAAAGGACTCCTTTCTAAAATATACAGAGAATTGAGTCAGACTTATAAGAATACAAGTCATTCCCCAATTGATAAATGGTCAAAGGATATGAACAGGCATTTTTCAGAGAAAGAAATTAAAGTTATCTCTAAGCACATGAAGAAATGCTCTAAATCACTATTTATTAGAGAAATGCAAATCAAAACAACTTTGAGGTACCACATCTCACCAGTCAGATTGGCTAAGATGACAAAACAGGAAAATGACAAATGCTGGAGAGGATGTGGGCAAATTGGAACACTAATGCATTGCTGGTGGAATTGTGAACTGATCCAGCCTTTCTGGAGAGCAATCTGCAATAATGTCTAAAGGGGTACAAATGCTTTCATATCCTTTGACCCAGCAATACCACTCCTAGGGTTATATCCCAAAGAGCTCATAGAACTGGGAAGAAGATCCATATGTACAAAAATGTTTATAGCAGCTCTCTTTGTGGTGGCAAAGGATTGGAAATTAAGGGGGTGCCCATCAATTGGGGAATGGCTGAACATGTTGTGGTATATACATATTATGGAATACTATTGTGTTATAAGAAACGAGGAGCAGATGGTCTTCATATTTACCTAGACAGGCTTATACAAACTGATGCTGAGTGAGAAGAGTAGAACCAGGAGAACTTTGTACACAATTACAGACACAATGTATGTGTGATGACCAACTTTGATAGACTGGACTCTTCTCAGTAATGCAGTGATATAAGTCAATCCCAAAAGACTCATGATGGAGAGAAATATGTGCATCTAGAGAACGAACTAGAAAGAACTGAGTTTATATCCAAGTGGAAGCAAAATACCTGATCTTTTTCCTTCTCTTGTTTGGTTTTATGACCTCTTTCCCATTTTTTATTCCATCTGATACAATCTGTTTTTATAACCTGACTAATGTATAATGTGAAAGTATTGACAAATCCCATTCTTGACTATATGCCGGGGGGAGAAGAAGAAGGGGGACAAAATGTAAAACTCAAGGAATTCTGGAATTGAGTCCTGTAAACTAAAATGAAACAAACAAAGTAATTAAAAAAAGCGATAAAATGGGTATAATATCTGAACTTACCTGAGAAAGTTGTTGTGAAGATCAGAGTAAATAAATAATATTTTAAAGTACTTAGAATATCCCAAATTAAGTGCTTAATAAATGCTTGTTGCCTTCCTCTTTGATTTTTCAACTTATTCATAAAATTTCATAGATCCCAAGGGTCATGTAGAACCAAACTGTCAAGTTTTGGGGAGGACTAGCTGCCTAGACTATCCTGTGTCCTTCCTTATCTTTCGGAATCAAAAATAATATGGAAATCCTATGTAGTACCTAGGTGATCAGGACACAGGATTTTTAAATCAAGAATTATATCTCCTTAGTATGTCATATTAGCTAAAATGAGAAAAGAGTTCTATAAACTTGAAATTCAAGACTGGATTGGATGGATTTATTAAATGATGTTTCACACATCTTGCTCATTTTCTTTTGTTATCAGATTGACTGAGGAGTCATATTCCAGTTTTGACTAAGCCAGTTCAAATAGTTCTGGGGTAAGTTTGTTTAGAAAGTATTTAGCCAGGTTACCAGGAGAAACCATTTCTCTACCCTCAAACTAGTGACAGTACTATGGATGTTATATGAAGTACATACATACATATGTGTGTATTTATATATGTGCATATACATATATATATCTAATAAATTACCCTTCCCTTGTTTCCATCCTTGTTGAGAAATTATATACTTGCCCCTGTGGGAATGGTAGAGGATGTTTATGTATTCTCAATATCTAATAAGGAGATGTAAACCATTGTGGGCAGCACAAAAGAATTTGATAACTGGACTGATAATATGATTGTACCAGACCACATATAATTGTAGAATTAAAAACCATGCTCATTCTGGATTATCAAGAAGCCATGTAGAAACATTTCTACATTCGAGTTCTATTGGAACATAAGGTATCCAAAGAAATCATTAGTCAGAAATGATCTCACTGATCTGTGGCTTATCTAAAAGTCAAATTTGGACTAAGGTCCTTAAACCATTTGTAAAATCATTCATTTGGATTCCGTTTACATTTTGGTGTTCAACTATAATCATTTGTTTTAAAGTTTGTTACTAACTTAGGGAAACTGGACACTTTTTCATTTATCACTGCTTACTCTGTTTTGTTTTGTGTGTGTGCGTGTGCGTGTGTGTGTGTGTGTGTGCATGTGTGTGAGAGAAAGATCCTGGTAATAATCAAGAGATTGGATTTTTTAAAGTAATAAATGAATATTCTCTATAGAAGGTTTCAAAGTCAGCCTCTGAATTGTGAATTTGTCATTTGTTCGTTGAAGTTTACTTTAGCTCATTTTTGACTATCAAGAGCTTGAAAATAAGCCTCATCTAGGAATCACTTGCTCACCAATATTGCTAGTAATTAACTTCTCAACTTAAGAGTCAAATATCTACCGAAACATGTTTATCTGTGTTTGGCAGAATTGAATCATCTTATGCTCCATCACATTCTTGTGGAATCCCTCTCTAAAGTCACCTTAAATAAACCTAGGAAAATGTTCATGAGAAAAAAGAAATTTTATCCTTCACACATTTTCCACTGTGTGTTCCTAGAAAAATGGTACAGTGTAAGGAGTGCTGTATTTAGAATTAAATAAATTGAATTTGAATTCTGCCTCTTTCTGTTAGTGTTCTTGTGACCTTTGGGCAGGCTCTTCTCTTCTCTGGGCCACTGTTTCTTCATCATTAAAATGAAGTTATTAGAGGGGATGATTTCTAAGGTTTTTTCTAGCTCTAAATCTGTGACATTTTGTTCTTCTGTCCCAATAGTCAATCTTTCTTCTAATTCTTATATATTTGGATGCTATGAAAAACAAAGCAGAGCAACTAAATATGATATTTGTCCCCAAAGCAAATAATTTCAGAATTACAGGAGACATTAACATTTCATAGTCCAATACTGCAGTTATGAAATTTACTATAAAGCAAAAAAATATATATGTATATATACTTCATTAATATATAACATTAAGACATTTAATATTATTTTATAGAATAATTATTATATATATATATATGTTTGTATATGTGTATATATAATTCTCACAATTCTTCAATGGTAAAGTAGTATAATGAGCAGTTAGATGACACAGTGGATAAAGCACCAGTACTGAATTCAAGAAGAGTCATCTTTCTGAGCTCAAATCTGGCCTCAGACACTTATTAGCAGAATTGTGCTGGGCAAGTCACTTAACCCCCTTTGCTTCAGTTTCCTCATCTGTAAAATGAGGTAACATAAAATGTAAAATAGATACTCCAGTGGTTATGCCAAGAAAACCCTAAATGGAGTAGCACTGAGTTAGACACAACTGAATAACAACAAAAGGATGTTATAGAGGGGATTACCATTTAGATGTGCAGGACTAGAAGAACTCTGAGGTCTCCTCCAACTCTAAGAAACTGGTCTTCTGGGATTAAAATCTTCCTTTAAAGATAATTTCCTCCCCATTTATTTTTTTCCTATAGAGATATAAGGTCTTTAGTTAAGACAAATTCAATATTTTCCCAAAATTCTGCCTTCCACTGAGGAACACAAGTAGATAAATCATACCTATAATGTTCAGTTTAATTGAGAGACTAGAGTGAAAACAATTAGCATTGTGACCTCAATCTTCTCTTTCTGTCCCTGACTGACCCTTGAGCTGCTTTTGGACCTCCTCCTCACATAACAAGTCAAGGTTAGAACCAGAAGTAGATCTCTCATCTCAGACTCCTGATTTAGCACTAATAAATCTAATTGCCTATGGCTCATATGAGTGGCACATGCTCTAGTGGCCAGATCAGAGGACTTGGAGTCAAGATGTCCTAGATCTAAACTCGGTCACATTCTCACTAGTTATGTGATACTGAGTAAGGCCCTGAAACTGTCTGTACTTCAATATTTATTTTTTCATTTGATGATGAGTAAAGTAATAATCCCTTCCTCACAGGCAATGGCATAGGGCCTCTGATGGGAAAATGTTTTCATGATACCCTTTTAAATTTAATCTGTATTATTAACATTTTCTCTTTCACTTTCTTAAGTCTATACAATCAACAAAACAATAAGTCAAATACTGATTTGTAATGTTTACTGATTCCTAAGATGTAGATATTCACACTGAAAATTTAATAATCAGCTTTTTTTTTTTAAGTAATCAGGGTTAAGTAACTTGCTCAAGGTTACACGGCCAGTTATTTCTGGGTGTGGTGCTGAGTGTCTGAGCCCGGATTCGATCTCCAGGTCATCCCAACACTGGAGCCGGTGCTCTTACTCGCTGAGCCACCTGGCCGCCCCTAAGCAATTGGGGTTAAGTAGCTTGCTCAAGGTTACACGGCCAGGTGTTTCTGGGTGGGTGCTAAGTGTCTGAGCCCAGGATTCGATCTCCAGGTCTATCTCAACATTGGAGCCGGTGCTCTTACTCGCTGTGCTACCTGGCCGCCCCAATAATCAGCTTTCTTAAGGTGACTGAACATAGCTCTAGTCTATACCTGTAATCCCAGGTATCATGGATCATGGACTTTAAGTTGTAAGGGACATTTGAGCTACACTGGGGTTAAATTCTTGTCCTCTCATTTTGTTGTTTAGTCATGTCAGTTGTGTCTGACTCTTCATGACTGCATTTGGATCATTTCTAATCATGGATGATGGAAAAATCTTTGCAATGATAGTAGAGTGGTTTGGCATTTCCTTCTCCAGCTCATTTTAAAGATGGGGAAATTGAGGCAAACAGCGTTAAGTGATTTACCCTGGGTCACATAGCTAGTCAGTGTCTGAGGTATATTTGAACTCATAAAGATAAGTCTTCCTGATTCCAAGTCCAGTGCTCTATTCACTGTGCCACCTAGCTGCCTTTCATTTAACAAATGGAGAAACCGAGGGCCAAAGAGGTTAAGTGATTTAGTCAAGGTCAAACCAATAGTTACCATTGAAGGTGCAATTTAAACCCCAGTCTTTCAGACTCCAAGCCCTATACTTTACCTGCTATATAATGAAAGAATTCAGTGAAGTAATATATACAAATAATGTTGTAAATAATAAAGTGCTGTATAAATATAAATTAGCATCATTATATTTTGTGTTAAATTTCAACTAGGAATACTATCTTATTGTACTTTAAGTCATAAATTCCTTCTAGCTATTCATACATGATAACATGATTATGCATTAAATGGTAGAACCAGACTATCTTCTTTGAGAACAGATCATAAGAGACTATTAACCTTATTTTATCTTTTAATAATATTACTAAGCTAGTAAATGAATGGAAGAATGGAATGTTTTATATATATGTATATATATATATATAATTCATGTATATTTTAGTATGGTTTATGGTAAAGTGGCATACTCTTCTTGTGGAGAAGTTCCCTATGGTCACAGATATCACAGAATAATAGATTTTACGTTATAAGGGGCCTTGAGAACCATCACTTCCTGTTCTCTCCTTTTATAGTTGAAGAATCATGGACTAGATAATAATCTGTAGAGATGGTTTCAGCACTGGCTGAGTATCCAGACTCAACGAATAGTTGGTACTGGCTATCTAGCCACATGGCAGGAGGTCTCCAATAAAGAACTGCAGGGAACAGAAATTAGTCTTGTGTTATTTAACATTATTATCAATGATTTAGACATGGGAAGAGATGGAACACTTAGATTAACAAATGACACAGACCTGGAAGTGTAGCTAACCCAGTGGGTGACAGAGTCAAGATTCAATAAAGTCTTTTTGAAGATAGAGCATAGACTGAATCTAATAAGTTCAGATGTAATAGGGGTAAAAATAAACTCTTTCACTTGAATACCAAAAAAAGATAATTTCATAAGTGTAAGCTAGGGATATATTGATAAAAAGTGACTTTTCTGAAACTACCTAGGTGTTTAGTGAACCACAAGCTCATTATATTGGTGGTGTAATATGGTGACCAAAAAAGCTAATCTTGACCAGTATCAAGGAGGACACAGCTTTTAGGAATAGAGAAGAGATAATTCCATTATACTCTATGCTTAGCATACCACTTTAACAATATGGTATTCAGTTCTGGGCACCATAATTTAAGAAGAATATAGAGAGTCTCAAAAGTGTCCTGGAAGGAGGAAGGATGATAAAAAATTTAATTAATGTGTATTAAGTAGAGATGTCAATTATAGCAATGGTAAAATTGTGGCTACAACTTTGTGCAATATGAGCATATCCTGTGAGTGAATCAAAAGGGGATGACTTGATTTGCTGAGCAAATAAATTAACCAGGTTTCTGCGGGATTTAAATAGCTAAGCCCTATGGAGTTTAAAGTAGAACATGCACAGAACTTCCTGTGAAGGTGACCTCTATGGAGAGGAAATTGATTTCTCCTACTACCGCCTTTCTTTCTCCCCTACTCCCTGACCCTATACTGTATTAACTTTGAAGTAGAACTATTAAAGGGGTAGGAGGCAGTTTAGCTAGCAAGGTACAAAGGGAGACATAGAGACATAAAGTAAGCCACTTGAGGAAGAAAGCAGCTTTGAGAAATGGAACCACTGACAATCAAAAACCAGTTGCGGAGAGAAATAGACCTTGCCGATCAACTTGAAGAGGTTGACTGAGACATTGTAATTAAAAAAAAAAGTGAAAGGCTTCCCAGGCCCTGCAGAACGAAGTGTTGGGAGTTGCCTTTGCCACATATGTATACTATATGCATATATATGCATCTCATTCCAATTGTACTCTAAATTTGATTACTCTCTTTTCATAAATGATGCATTTTATTTATGGAAGAGTATGCATAAGTTCATTCAGGGAATACTTTATAACTATTTTATGACTTTTTAATCAATGTTTTTGCTAAGAACTAATAAAACACTATTAAATAATTAGTAATTAATATATTAATAATATTAATAATTAAAAATAGTATATTGTATAGTAACTATATATATACTATATGTACATACATACAAATTTATGTGTGTGTGTGGGTGTAAGATGAGGTCGCTGTAGGTGGAAAGACTCAAATATAAGCAGAGAAGTATTAAAAGGAAACTCTTTTTTTTTTTTTAAAGCAATTGGGGTTAAGTAACTTGCTCAAGGTTACACAGCCAGTTATTATTTCTGGGTGTGGTGCTGAGTATCTGAGCCCGGATTTGATCCAGGTCATCCCGACACTGGAGCCGGTGCTCTTACTCGCTGAGCCACCTGGCCTCCCCTAAGCAATTGGGGTTAAGTAACTTGCTCAAGGTTACACGGCCAGGTGTTTCTGGGTGGGTGCTATGTGTCTGAGCCCGGGATTCGATCTCCAGGTCTTCTCAACACTGGAGCCGGTGGTCTTACTCGCTGTGCTACCTGGCCACCCCAAAAGGAAACTCTTGACACATCTGAAATCATAGTGGTATTAGGTAATATTACTAAGACCTTCCCTGAAAAGAATCATCTCTCTCCCTTCCTCATTCCCAGTTGGATAGTATAGAGCTTTTCTGAGCCTGTATTTGCTTACTAAGAAGTCACTATGGCCCGCAATGCTAGGGAAAACAGTAGAAAGTCAAGGGAAATCATGTTAGGTAATATAGCAAGTCACTTGTACAAATGAATCAGTTGGAAGAAAAATAAAGCCACATGCCACTTCTAAATGAATTTAACCTAGTCTCCCCCACAGCAAGAAGATATTCCTGAACAGATTAACTTCCCTGGGGGGAAACTCCTCAAAGAATTCCCAGTTTATTCAAATGAGGATGAAATAGAAATTCCTATTTCTATCAAGATTGTAAGGGAGCAGATTAATCATGAAACAATTTATTGAATAAGAGATAATGTCAGAGAGCAAAAGGCTGCATATCTGATGGTGATCAAAAGTGATCTTGGGTTACTAAATACAGAAAAGTGGGACTTGGCAAAATGAAAGACAAAGGGAAGGAATAAGATGGAACCTGCACATGAAATTTCCACATTTAAACATTATTGCTCCTGGGACAACTTGAAAAGAAGCAGACGGTTTCATAATTTTAGCAAAAATATTTATGGGACTGTGTACAGTTCAGTAAAACATTCTCTCACAAGTTCATTTTGAAAGCTATATTCTCCACCACAATAGATAAGGCAGCTACAATATATTATGTTCACCATGCCATCATTTCAGACCAGTCCTGAATTTTGGCATTCAAAGTGAAGGTTTTCCTGCTATGATCCTAAAAATGAGCCCCTGGGCAGCAGTTCTACTCGTTCTTACCTCTCTGGTATAAGTGAAGAAGGCAGACCACAGTTTGGCTAGTGATAGCATTCAACACAGACACTGAGTATTCTGTGATTTTTCTAGGGAGACCCAATGGCACAGTAGAGAGAGCTCTGGCCATGGAGTCAGAAGAGGCTGGGTTTGGATCCTGCCAACTAACACTTATAGCACAACCATAGACAAATAAATTAACCTATCTGGATCTAAGCCATGATACAGAAAATGAGGATATTTATACCTAGAATATTTAGCTCAAGGATTGTCATAAAGATCAAATTATATTATGTATGCAAAACATTTTCAATATCACCTATTAATGAGAATTAATATTTTGGTATGGTTGATTTCAAGACTACCAATGTCTGAAAATAGGAGCATAATGGGATGTAAATTTAGAGGTCAAAAAAGGGAATTAAAGTAGATTCCTTTAAAGTCAGCTATTCCAGTTCAGCTGAATTATATTTTCATTGCCCTCAAATTAACTTACATATAAGGATTTAGGAAAATACCTACTGCCTAAATCAACCAAGACCTGTTTTGATGGGTAGAACTATGAGTTAAAAGACTGAGTTTTTCTATATTTTGTGGTTGGAGCATCAGTCTGACCTTGATAATCTTTTGTAGGGTAACTGATGGGTCCCAGGTGTGGACAAAACATATCTCTGAGCTCCTTAAAGTTGATTGAGGAGAAAATCTTCCATGTCCAAAGTTCCAAAAATCTTCAGTCACCAAAAGTGAAGGGGAATCCTAGCTCTTGGAACTAATCATTACTTACATTTTCTTCTAAGTCTGGTGCCAACCTTGGCACCTTTATTATTCAGAAAGTAAAACTTATTAGAAAAAAATGTGACTGCTTTTGCTGAATGAATTACTAGCAAAGAACTTTACTAGCTACCTCTTGTTGGTAAGCCCAATATCATTACCAAAAGAGAATACCATTGACCCTTCCAAATTTAAGCCATTTTTATGTGTGGATATACTTTCAAACACTCAAAATTTGTTTCTCTAATAATAATAGATGGAAAGCTTACATAATAATTGATTATAATAATATAATAAAGTATACTATATATAGATAAATTATATATATATACATTACTGATACAAACTGTGATTATGTGTATGTGTGTATATATACCCACATGGTCAGGAACTCAGTGTGACATTCATGACTTTTTCATTTGTTACACATATACACATACAGAGAGAGAAAGAGAGAGAGACAAAGAAAAAGAGAGAGAGAGAAAGAAAGAAAGAGAGAAAGAGACTATGAGGATATTTTATAGTAAGAATGCTATGTTATTTGCTGACCACATGGAAAATTGTTCCATATTTAAAACATATGACTAACATAATGATGCTAAAAACAATTGATATAAAAGATGACATTTTTATAACTTTATCTTATAGTTTTGTCTAGCCTTAGATTAGACAGCTCTCCTAAAATGAATTAAACTTGGCTTTCAAATTAAAAAAAATAGATTCTTGAACTAAAATATCTTATTAGTCCACTGATATGTATGGATGACATCAAACTATGACTCTACTGAAAATCACATTAAATAGCTCCTTTATATAATGAGTTCTTTCTCAAATGAAAAGAAAATATCATTTAGACTCCATCAGCATAAAATTCTTAGCATATCTCTTGGGAAGATGAGAGACTAAAGTCTATGAGTTTGAATTTGGGGTTCCTTGATCCAGTGGATGAATGTGATATCTCTAAATGCCTTTGTCTTCTCCAGTCAAGACACACCAAGCATATAGATATCAATGAGAAGAATGTGCTCAATACATGGGGAATTAAGATAATTTTGAAATAAAAAAAATAGTTAGTCCCCAGTTATGATGCTTAAATATATTATCTCCTCCTAGTAGAATGTGAGAGATTGTCTTATTTTTCTATCTATATCCAACGGATTTGGCATGGTGTTGTGCACATAGGAAGTGTTTAATAAATGTATTTTATATTCATTAATTCATTCATTCTTTCATGTCTTTGTTAGTCTGTTTGAGCTAGAGGAGCTAAAATTTCCCTAATTTCAACCAGAATAAGTAACAGAAGAATAGAAATAGGGACCAGATTTAGAATATGGTCTGAATTTCTGGACCTAAAATAGGTTACTTCAGTCATATTTCTTTTTCTCTCAGACAAATATCTTTCTATCCTGTAGATATATTTGATGATGTAAGAAACAATGCTATATGCTGCTATTCACTCTCTTAAAACTGAATAAGGAACAAGAGAGTATTGGGTGAGGGTGAGGGACCTGGCTTCTGACTCTGAAAAACCTGACACTTCAAAAATATATATTATAATTAAATTTCAAAATTTTTTTTGAACTTGGAGAAATAATTAACTTCTGAGGATAAACTGCATTTGAATTAATTTAATAGCACATATTTATATAATAACTTTTTGTTTATAAAATGCTTCCTTACAACCGCTTTGCAAGGATAGCAGATAATACAAGGATTTTAATTGCCATTATACAAATAAGGAAATTGAAACACAGAGAGGTTAAAACAAAATCTTGTCTAAGTGCACAGTTGATAAGTTGATCCAGGGTTCAAATATTAGATTTCTCATTCCAAACCTAGAGATTTTTCTGATGCAAAAGCTCCTTCAGGTCAGGAATTTTTTAATTTCATTTTTAAAAGTGGTATCCCTACTCCACAGGATAGTGCCTTAAACATAGTAGCCATTTAATAAGTGCTTAATGAATTGGATATACTATAGTAATATTCCTTGCAAAGTCCCTTCACTCTGCTACTCCCAGCCTCATCCTCCAATATCATTCCTCTGCTGGGGATGAGAATAATTATTTGAAACTCTTAGTTTGTTCCTTATTAATATTAATAATAAATATTAATAATGGTTATAACTATTAATAATCAGCAATGATATTACTAATTGATAATCAGTGATATTTATATAGTAATATTAATAATATTAATTAGTATTAATAATGGTAATGATAACTATCATCATCATCATCATCACATGGTTCTAGCTATGACCTTGATGCTTATCATTCAAGACCAGCAAAACTAAATATAAAGAGGCATCATTTCCAATAATAAATGGCTTTCCACAAGATGATTTTGATTGTATAAAGGAAGGTGATAGGAAGATTTGATTATTTTTTTAAAATCATAGTTCTTAAACTTCCAGGGCTATGAGATCTCAAAAAACATAAATTGCTTTGTAAGTGGCAAAGCTCTATATAAACTTCAGAATTTTTTAATAGAGCTGACATAACTTTGTAGAGAATATTAAGCCCTTTCTAGAGGTCATATCATCCTTTAGTCAGGCATGTTTTATGTAATTTGATATATTAACCTGAGACCTAGACTCTCAGCCCTGGAAAAGAATCATAGAAACATTAAATGTGAGAGTTGAAATGATTCATGGAGTCAATTTCTCATTTTAGTTAGTAAAATCTGTGATTATGCTGACTAAATTAATTTACAAATTTAGCATAATGCCAATCAAACTACCCAGGGACACTTTATAAAACTAGACATAATAATAACAAAATTTACGTGAAAGAACAAATGATTTCGAAATCTCAAAGGGAATAATTTTTAAAGGCAAGAATAAAGGAGCAATAACATATCCACATCAATGATTAGCAGTAATCATCAAAACTACCATATTTAACACCAGCTGAAAGTAGAGACATACATCAGTGATACAGATTGATACAGATAATGAAATATCAAAAGAAAATGAATTCAATAACCGAGTGTTTCATAACAAGAGAATATAAATTATCTTGGAAACAACTTCGATAGTGACAAGAATTGCTTAGAGAAATGGAAAGCAGCTTGGCAGCATTTAGGTTTACAACAAAATTTTATACTATATGCCACACTTAATAAGTCCAAAATGAAAATGTGAACACTACTGAATATATCTTCTCTTTGTCTGAATTTAATCACTAGCATTCAAGTAAGCAGATTTAGTACAAATTCAAATGATCCCCTATATTTTAATACATTATATTACTTGTATGCACATATCAAGAAACACTTTAACAGTCACACGTACAGAAATTGCCACATTCTGTAACTTCTAGAGGATGGAGAGGAGGCAGGAGCATCATGCATGCCTCTTCCTTGTTCATCTTCATTAAATAATAGGTATATAAAAATTATCTAGAGTAGATACCTGGGGAACAGATCTACATTCTTCAGTAAAAGGGAAGGGTGGGCTCTATGGCAGTCATAGCAACAACTACATTGCTACACTTCATATGGTAACTAGCTAGCTCTGGGAATCCATCTGCTTTTACTAGGATGTGCCCTTGTCCTTGGGCAAGTGACTATGCCTGACTATGATCAAGTCAATTCATAATGGCAAATTTCAGCAGAGAGACTACAGCTGGAACATGCATTTGCTCTTCTCCACATTTTAACAAGATCAAATTATCTTATCCTTCCTGGCTATGACTTTGCTAGATTGAATTCTACCTCTCTATTACTCACAAATGCTTTTTAAGGATAGGGTCTCCTTCAAGGTTTGGTTCTAGTGTACTCTTGGCATTTTGCCCTAACATAAATTTGAATACTCCTCAGAACTTGAAGCAAGAGAAAGGAGAAAGAATTAAGAGACAATCATATCTCAGTGTGAGCAGATGCTTAAAGTTAGTTGCCTACTGACCACCTGGTTTCTTATGTAACCTCTTTCTTTTACTTTGTTCCTTTCTTTTATTCATGTTTAAATAATATTATATTATGAACTAGACAGTCACTAAGAAACATGAAAAATGTTAAGGAACAGAAAAGAAGAATTGCACATGAATTCATAAGTCCACCACACATTGATATTTTAAAGGTATGAATTAACCTTGACATGATAGTGCTAACATTACCCTTCTTATCAATGACCCCTTAAGGAACTTCTGTTTTCTTTAGTACTTTTCCATGTTTCCTTAACACTCTTTCTTTTTCTGCATCACTGTCACTACTACCTGCTTCTCCACAATGTCTACATCTCCCGAAGCTCTCCACATAACAAACAGTTATAGTCAAATGAAACAAATTTATGTTACATTGGTCATGCCTAAAAATGATGTTTCATTAATTTCATTTGCCTCACTTCTGCAGAAAAAAATGGAGGGGGGGGGAGGAGGGAAGAGTAAGGAGAGAGAAGGATGGAAGTATTTTTAAAAAGAAAACAGCCTGTCTAAGATGACCTTTATAAGAGTCAGATTAGTAGCAAAAACAACAAAAACAAAACATAAAAACAAATATCATTCAATATAAATAGTAATATCATTGGGTGCAGGCAGTTATTTGCATTTGGGAAAAGAAATAATCAGCATTTCCCATTAGCAAAAGGTCAACAAGGTTACCTAGGAAAATTCATCATTCTCACATTTTCATATTCCCTTGTAAAGAAATGTCCTTGCCTCTAGGATTCATATTTATATTATTAAAGAGGAAATTATCTATTCTGCAGTAAAAAGAGCTTTGCTGGCCATGCTAAGATTGCCTTTTTTCTTCCTCAACTCCTCATCCCTCTTTGGGAATATTTGTCTTTTACAACTTACAAGGTAGATTCTTGACCCTGGAGGAAGGAAAGAGGAACAAATTAATCTCAGAGGAATCATACTGGATGTTTTCTGGTTTTTTTAAGGTTGATATTCCTCTTCTTCTTGGCATACCAGGGCAAAAGACATATCATACAGACAACAATCATTATGAAATGAGCATTTATTGAATTATTGGAGACACAAATAAAGTATCCTCTCTTTCCTCTTACCTTATGAAAAGCTTGTAAAATTAATTGATCAAATGAGATAATATTTGTAAAACAGCACAGTGTCTAACATATAGTAGGTACTTAATACATGTTTGTCTCCTTATCCTATCCTCTTCATATTATGATTACTATTTTTGCTGTCTTGATTCTCTCATCTTAACTGATTGAATTCAGTTAGAAAAGGTCTTAGAGTAAAGCCATCATCTTTATTATTATTATTTTATACTTAATATTCTGCAGATAATTTCATAGGTGGTTAAGCTGTATTTTGACCTTTGAGTAAAAATATAGAGATAGAAGTCTATATTCAATAAATTTACTAAAAACATCTTAGGGACAACTACAGTGGCAGCCAAAATGACAGGATGATATTATTTCATCTTCTTTTCATGTGATATTGATTTCTTCCCCTAAATCTACATTTTGGAAGCTGTTCAATCCATTAAATTTGTAGATTTTGAGTATTTGTTGTAGGACATTGATTAACAATGATACTATTATAAAGCAGAACCAATATGGCGGAGAAAAGGCAGGGCTCTCCTGAGGCCTCCCACATTCCCTTATTAACAACTTTAAAATAGAACCTCAAAATGAATTTTGGAGCAGCAGAACCCACAAAAAATGGGTTGGAATTTTTTTCTAGCTCAAGACAACTTAGAAGACAACAGGAAATGTCTGTCCCTCCAGGGTGAGAATGGAGCAGAATCCAGTATAGGCAGCACCTTGGCAAGAGAGCAGATCTTGGCAACAACTGAATAAGAAGCAGTGGTTTCTAGAGCTCTCAGGTCACTTACTGTAAGGGGGTAGGCCAATTGGTCAAAGGAGATTACAGGGCTCTCTTTGGTGGCACTGGATGATGCAGGACTCTATTGCATTTCCCATAATCAAATATGGGTCACAGTCCCCAGGTGAGAAGAAACAAAAAAAATTATTCCATGTGATAAGAGATATTAGAACATCAGACTTCCACGTTGTGTGACCAAAAGACAGAGAAGGGAAAGGAAAGGAAGAGAAGGGAAGCAAGAGAATAATACAACTGAAACATTTTTAAAAATACATAGAAGAAAACAAAAAGAATGTCAGAGGTAGCCATAGATAAAGAAGATGGCTTTGGAAATATCATTCTGGATTTATTATTCACTGAAAAATAGCTATACATAATAGAGATGAAAGGTGTCATATACAATCCTCTATTTTTGTTCTTTGTATAGAGTAATGTTCATGTTTTTTTATATTTGTCAAGTTCATATTAATGAAAGTTACAATTAAAATCCCCCTCCCCACAAAAAAAAATTACTGTGCTCACATTGGGAGAAGGAACTGTACTTTGCTAAACTACACTTTGCTAGTATTGCATTGCCATTTTGAAATATTTGAATCAATAATCATGGATATTAGTCAGACATGGCGCTTTGGAGTTTTACAGAAACTAGAATTTGTTACTTATTTACTTCCCTTGACATAACCAGTCTCCAAATTTTATTAATGGCATTAAGGCTTTCTGTTGCAGTTTTGATGCAACTTTTGTTTTTCTCCTCCTTCTCCTTTGTGAATCATCTCTTCCCTTAATTTATTAGTTTCTCGTGACTACATGCTACAGTTTTTTTTATTGATATTGACTTTTATTTTCTTCTTTGCAATGATTTGACTTTTTCTATCACTTTAAATTTTTGCTCGTCACTTTCATTTATTCAGGATCTCAAGAATTTCTCATGTATTTTATCTTTTATAAATATTATTCTGAATTTTTCTTTCTTTTTTCCTTCTTCCTTTTTTATTCTTTCTTTCTTTCTTTCTTCCTTGCTTCCTCTCTTTCATCAACTTGGCTATTACACACTCACACACATATATGTATGTATGTATACATAACCTTCAAATGTCTTTGCACAAGTCTTCAATAGTTTTATTAAGTCACTTCTGCAATGATAGTATTTGATGCTTATCCTTGGCAGTATTCATAGATAGTTCCACTTTTTCTCCTGTGGTTCTTTCCAAGGCAGCAGCCACCATATAAATTATTGTGAATGGGCCCTGAGATATGTTTGAATTCTTTGCCAAGTATTGTAGTATAATTTGTTCATTAGTAAAGATTAGGATTAATAAAGATTAGAAATTAGTAAAGATATCAGCTTTTAATTTTTTTATTTTGGTATGCTTCATCTACTATTTGGATTCATGCTTGCAAACTCAAAAGGAACTTTTAAAAATTCCATTTAAAGATGTCCATCTTGTCTTTCAAATGATTTGGAAAATCATGATGATGATGATGATGATGATGGTGATGTTTCATTATTAGGTAGCACCCCTGAAATTATCTAAAGTGTACATTTTGAATGACTTGAGTTTATTGAATTTTTTCCTTCTTCATAAGTAAGAAGCTCATCAACATCTGTGCTCATTTCTGTCTAATATTATTTTAGGAAGAAAGTTATTTCTTACAATTGTTTTTTATGAATCTTCAATTTATTGTGATTTAACTTTAAGCTGATGTTACCAGTGACAAAAAAAGCAATATGAAGTTATTGGAGGAAGCTTTAATACCAGAAGTGTCTAAATTCAGATTTACTTTGCCTCAACACAGCAAGGATATGAATCAAGTATACAGTGACACTTAGCTTTTCTGTCCACAGCCTCTCTCATTCACATCTGGAAATGTGTCAACAATATGAATGGTGGGTTGCCTTTGACAAGATTACTGTTACATCATCATCATCATCAACATTATTATCATCATCACCATCATCACCAATAGTCATAGTTATTGTAGTGGTGGTGGTGGTGGTAGTAGTAGTAGTAGTGACAGGGACAGGGTATGTGATTTCATTAGTCTAATGAAATTTCTAACAAAACAATTCAGCACCTCCTTTGATGCTCACAGTGCAGAGTTGCATAGGGAAATGAGAAGTAGAGTGACTTGATCAGAGTCAAGTAACTGTTATTTGCTAGATGTGGGGCTTGAATCCAGGTCTTCCTGGATGCAAGATTGTCTGTCAATTACACCATGCTTTCTTCTTCTCCTTCTCCTTCTCCTTCTCCTTTTCCTTCTTCTTCTTCTTCTTCTTCTTCTTCTTCTTCTTCTTCTTCTTCTTCTTCTTCTTCTTCTTCTTCTTCTTCTTCTTCTTCTTCTTC
>NW_027187380.1:20359414-20373797 GCF_028583685.1 Petaurus breviceps papuanus | reverse complement strand
TCTTCTTCTTCTTCTTCTTCTTCTTCTTCTTCTTCTTCTTCTTCTTCCTCCTCCTCCTCCTCCTTCTTCTCCTTCTTTCTTCCTCCTTCTTTTTCATCATTATCATCATCATTAACATAATTATTAACATGACCTTCAGTTTTATTTCAGTGCCTAATGCTATAGTCCCATGTTATTGGAATATTTTTAGATTATGTCTTAGTTTGAAATGTTTTGAATATTTCATTTATCACACACTTATGATAGTAAGGGTAACAGTGGCAGGAGGGACATTGACCTTTGCCAACTGAAAACTCATGTGAATTCATGCTGAAATGTTCCGATAAAGAGGCTCTTCATGTTGTCATTAAGCATTCATTTCACTTGTTGATAGACATGATATAATGAAATGATTGTGAACATTTTTAAACCAACTAAATTTACTTGAGATACAGAATGGTATAGTGGGCAAAGATCCAGTCTTGAAGTCAAAAGGACCTTGTTTCAATTCCCAGTGCTGAAACATACTGACTGCTTGACCCTGGCCAAGTTATATAATCTCTCAGACCTCTGGACAACTCTCTTAAGTCTAAAAGTTGACGACCTGCATTGGTACAGAGAATTTCCTCCAGCAATGAAATCACAAATCCAGATTCCATCTGATAGATTCCAAGACCTGTGAATTCCCTACTGAAGATGTCAATATTTGGTTTGTGAATGAACACCTATGAAAAGACAGAGGTTTGAGAGAAACCTGAAGATGATCCGATCCAGTTTCCTGACTAAACCTTTGAGGACAGTTACTTTTGCTTACGTGATATTGTGTATACATTAGTAATAACAACCCATATATCTTATCTCCCCAACACAATTTTTAGTAAGTAAAATCCAGGTCTTATGGATACTTCTTGAGATGTGATAAATTTGGTGCTGTATATGTTCTTAATTGTCACCTTGTTTTGCTTTTTTTTTTTTACATATGACTACTTTGTGTCTTCTCTAATATTGTAAAACTCTTATTTGTGGTCACCATGGCACCACTGTCAGTAAGTATTTGCTAAATATCTACTATGTGCTAGGCACTGTGCTAAGAGCTAGGGATGCAAAAAGATGCAAAGACTGTCTGCCCTAAAGGATTTCACAATCTAATTGTGGGGGGCAGCAACAAACAAATGCAAGCAAGTTATATACAGGATAAATAAAGTAATTCAGAGGGAAGGAACTTAAAGGAAGGCTTAAGGAGAGTTAGGAAAAGATTCATGTAGAAGGTGGAATTTTAGTGGAGACTTGAAGGAAAACTAGGAGACCTAGTATGTGGGGATGAGCAGAGAATGCTTCTTATAGGGACAACCAGAGAAAATACTAAGGACTAAGAGTTGGAATTTTTTTGTAGAATAGCAAAGAGGCCATTGTAACTAGAGCTAAGTAGCACAGTGGATAGAATGCCAGTCCTAGGATGAGGAAGATTCATTTTCCTGAGTTCAAATTTGGCCTGAGACATTTACTAGCTGTCATTTAACTCTACCTCAGTTTCCTTACCTAAAAAAAAATGAGCTGGAGAAGGAAATGGAAAAACACTACAGTGTCTTTGCCAAGAAATCACCAAATGGGGTTGTGAACACTTGAAAATAACTGAACATCATCACTAGATCTAAGAATATGTGGTAGGGAATAAGATATACGACTGAAAAGTAGGTTAGGACTAGGTTAGAAAGGATTTTGAACCCAAGGAGAGGAATGCTGTAATAATTATGATAATGTATAATATTATTTTATCTTGTAGGCAATGGGGTTCAACTAGAGTTGAGCAAGTAAGGAGGTTATTAGGTTAGATTTGTGCTTTAGGAAAATGACTTTGAAGGCTGAATGGAAGATGAATTAGAGTGGAAAGATATTTGAATTATGCAGATGTATCAGCAGACTGTTCCAATAATCCAGGACTTAGGTGTTGAGGGCCTGCACCAGAGTGGCGGCAGTGTCAGAGGACAGAAGGAGGGAGTATTTGAAAGATTTTTACAAAGGTGAAATAAACAGGCCTTGGCAGCAGATTAGATGGCAGGGAAGGAGTATGGTCCATGAAGGGAACACAAAGCGTTTGTGGTTGAAAATATTTGAGATCAAATGACAGCCCTGTCATTTAGATCCATGACATTAGGCAAGAAATTTAAATATACTTGTGAGTTTGTAAGAAATAAGAAGATTCTATATGATGTCTGAATTCTCCTCCAGCTCTAAATCCTCCACTGAGCTTAAGAGTCAATTAATGAATGAACATAATTCTGTTTTCTTTAACCTTTCTTCATAGGACTTATTTCTCACCTCTTTGCATTCTGAACATACAGAAGGTACTTCATAAATATTTTATGGAATTGTGTTTTGCACATTACTTACTGAAACGTGATCAAATGAGGGAAATCACCTCACTTTTTTTTATTCCATTCTTTTTTTATTCCTTGGCTTCCTTTAAGTCTCAGCTAAAATCCCACATCCTACAGGAAACCTTCCCTAACCCTTCTTAATGTGTCTTCCCTCTGCTAATTATTTTATAGTTATCTTGTCTATAGCTTGTTTTGTATATACTTGTTTGCAGGTTGTTTCCCCTATTAGATTATAAGTTACATGAGATCAGGGACTGGGTTTTTTTTGCCTCTTTTTTGTACAACCAGTGCTTAGTACAGTGGTGGCACACAGTAGGTGCTTAATAATTAATTACTGAATTGATAAAAATTTACTTGCTCAGTAAACTCCAGTGGCTTCTGATTTTCTCTAGGATAAAAAAAAGACACTCTTGTATAGCTTTCGGTGCCCTTCAAAACCTGGCACAACTCACCTTTCCTTCCTCTGTGAACGTAACTTCCTGTTCTTCACTCTATGTTGTGGCCAAACTGACCTTCTTTCTACTCCTGACACATGGGATTCTCTCAGTAACTCTACCCCATCCCTGGAATGTTACTTCACCTTGTCTCTACTTCACTGAGTTCCTTTTTTCTTTAAGATGTAGTTCAAGCATTGTCTTCTGTTGCATTCTTGATTTCTTCTAATCAATATTGCTCTTTCTCCCAAAGTGCCTTAGTGATAATTATAAACATTATAATGTTTTAAAACATCATAACCTTGTACTTCATATATATTAATGTTATATTTAGGTTGTAAATATTTTAATTTGTATTAATTGCTTCCTCATTAGAATATAAGCTCATTGCAGGCAAAAATTATTACATTCTTTGTATTTGTATCCTCAATAACTGACATAATTTCCAGAATGTCATAGGTACTTAACATACATATATATATATATGTGTATATATATACACATACATACACACACTACATATATATGCACACATACATACACACCCACCATATATATACCTACAATTGATAATCAGTGATCATAGTAAAAAACATCCAATAACGTGAAAAATCCATTTTTTGTTTCATAAACTAAGGGCAAATAAAGTTTTGGAGAGTGTTTAAAAGAAAGGAAAATGTTCCCTGCTATAGGTAAAATCCCACTATTGCTCATGGAATTCATTATAGATAAGCAGTTTTGGTCAAGAATGGGGAGAAACATATTTTAGAATTCTACCTCTGCAGTTTGCTTATTCAGTATTCTTCTATATGTCAGTCTATCTCTTTCAACCTTAGTTTGCTCATATGTAAGGTACAGAGAATGATACTGGTAGCCCCTCTTATGGCTGCTTTGAAAATAATGCTACATGAGGATCAGTGGAAGGTACTAGGTACATTTTGCATGCAGCAGAGTTGGGATATGGGAAAAGGATGCTCCTCTCTTCAAATATTTAAAAGGCTCAGGTGTAAGAAGGATTATATTTATTTTGGCTCAAGAAATGTGAATGAAGACCAATAAATAGAAACTGTAGAGGAAGATTTTGACTTGATATGAGGGACAACTTTTTTTTTTACCAATAAATCCTTTCTACTCTAGGGAATGAGTTGCCTCAGGAAGCAATGAATTCAACCTCATTCAAACTCTTCAGTCTAAGGCTTCTCATAATGAATGGTATAGAAGAGATTCTTGTTTAGTTGCTTCCTTCTAGCACTGAAAACATCTGTGAATAAGATGATGCTTGCTTTGCAAATATTAAAGTTTCATGTCAATATAAGTTATGTATTTGTTTAGGTTGTTTCTTTAGCTAGCTAGCTAGCTGTCTGTCTGTCTTTCTGTCTATCCATTCATTTATTTATATCAATCTATTTTTCCCATCATGTGAAGCTGTTCTATTTTTATTTCTTACTGTTGTGGGTGAAAAATAAAACAGCTGATCACATTGAGAGCTATTCAGGTACTGGAAATGTGGCATGGCAATTGAGATGAACCATTTGACCTGGTTGTTATCTCATCTCCATTTTTCTTATGGTTTTCTTTATCTCTTTTCTTCCTTCCTCTCCTCTCTTTTATCTACCCTTCCCTCCCATCCTCTCTCCTCCTCTTCTCTCTTTCAATTTTTGTCTTTCCTCCATTTAAGTGATGTCACCTTTTTTTAAGAAAACCTAAAATAAATCTAAAAAAAATTAACTGTCCTTTGCTAACAAATAGTTGTCAAGCATATTATTCTTTCCTCTTTGTCTTTGTTTCAACATAAACAGAACCCTCAATGTAATCAACACTCCCCTTTTTCCTCATTCTGAGAAATGCCTTTTCTCAGCATTACCTTGATGAGAACATTAACTTAATTTGCAATAGAAGAAATAAAGAACAGTAAAATAGATTTAACTGTGTCTTTCCATGGCATTTTTTTCTTTATCTTAACTTTTGACATTTATGAACTCTTGGCCTGGAAGAGAATTTATTGTCTAAATTGTTCAGGACAGATATAGATTGATTTGTGTTCTTAAAAAACGTTTCCAAGATTTTCAAAATAATGTTTTCATGTCTCAGTGACCTCTTTCAAGAGAATTCTACCCTGAGTGCAGGCAAATAAAACAAATTGACATTCTGATTGACACACTGATCTCAGATATACATCTAATAGAATATATCTCATTGCACAGGTATTATAGGTCATTTCTATATCACAAGGAGGAAAATGTGTTTCATTATCAGCCCCAAAAAGTGAAATATTCATAGAATGGGGATGATGAAGGGACTAACTATGATATTTTGGATTCAGATATTTCTCATGGAGGTTACTACCCTGTTAGTCCCAGACAAGGAAATAGTCTGGAGAAGTGAAGTACTAGCTGACCCCAAAGCCAGGAAGACCTATATTTGAAGTTCTGCCTCTGAGAACCTTAGCAAGTTATTTAAACTTCCAGTGTTCTAGGCAACCTTCTAAGATCATACGTTGAGAGAAGGTGTCAATGTGCAGTAGTAGAGGGAGTTTCCTCACCTGGGGCTTCCCTATATCAATGAAATCATGCCTCCAATCCATTATCTCTATCACAGGCAGAGAGTTGTACCAATTACCTAGGAAACAGGAAGTTTTTGGTTGAATTATTCTCAGTAGAGAGGTTTCCAGATATGGGAATTTCCAGAGATAGTACAGGGCAGGAGGAAAAGGATACAAGACAGGAAAAAAATGTGTGACTACAGCAAAGACAACTTATTAGATGACAAAAGAGTATATGCTAGGAAAAAAAAGAAGGGAAGGAAGAAGAAAGAAGAATTTTTTTCCAGACTGTAATATAAAGTAAAAAGACAGAGAAAATGTAAATTTGCAGATGTTACAGGAATTAAAGGTAGGGCAGGAGAAATGTCAAGGAATCATTAGAAAAGTGTAGAGGTATCTGTGATTATGTGGTCCTATGAATGTGAAAATACATCCCTAACCTTAGGATCTCTTTCAAGGTGATTGTGGTGATAGTAGGAGCCATAGCAATGACATGCCATCAATCCAGAGATATGTACCAACTAAGAGAGATGCTAGTTTAGAACGGTACTAGAGTCTCCTGGATGGAAAAGCATGGAAGCTGGACAGATTCAGTTCTTTCTCAAAAAAGAGAACATTATGAATTAAAAAAAAGGAAAAAAACAACAATGAAGCAGGAGATAAGTAAATTCATCATACCTTTATTCATTAAACTCCTACTTATACCTACATATCTTTCGCAAGGCCCTATGCTGAATGTCTCACTATAACTTCTCTTCCTATGAAAATATTTGGAAAAAATGTAAAAATTGAGAAGACCACTAAGTTGACCCCAGTATGTAAAATTGTGGTGTGTGCATTTAAGATAAACCACATCAGAAATCCATGGACTCATGTCACTAGTCTAAGTCTTTGGACTAAGTCCCATATCTTCGGGCAAAGAGGGCAGTTTGCCAGGCTGTTTGGTCAGTTACTGTAATGCAATAACTGTGTTATTTTCAATTGTACATTCGTAAATTAAACAGAAGCTGCTTCCCACAGTCAACCTGATCTGCTCAAGGAGACATTATTAGGAAAAATTGATCAATTTTTTCCATACTCTTAGGCAGGGCAGAAGATGAATACAGTGGAGTGAAGAAGGAAAAATGGAGCCCATGGGCATATTGTATTGGTAATATGACTCCATGAGGATCAAGATTCCAGGCTGATGTGTGTCCATGCAACTGAGATATTCAGTTTTCATTATAACTTCCTCTCTACAAATAGACCAAAAGTTCCTTGAAGTCAAAAACTAGATTTTTGCATTATTTTCTGTCCCATGCATAGTGCTTTACATATAGTAAAATTTGGGTAAAATTAAAAATTGACTGAATGTGAGAAAGTTACCTTCTGATAATCATTTAAATTTTCTCAATGGAAGACAGTATAGTATCGTAAAAAGTGTCCTGCATTTGTAGCCAGAAGATTATTTGAATTCTGATGGAATATAAACTTCTTGAGGGTAGAGGTCCCTCCCTCCCTCCCCTTCCTTCCTTCCTTCCTTCCTTCCTTCCTTCCTTCCTTCCTTCCTTCCTTCCTTCCTTCCTTCCTTCCTTCCTAACTTCCTTCCTTCCTTCCTTCCTTCCTTCCTTCCTTCCTTCATTTCTTTCTTACTGTCTGTCTTTCTGTCTGTCTGTCTTTCTCTTTGTGTTTTCAGAACCTAGTGTCTTGCATTGTTCAGGCACTTAATCAATGCTTTTATATACGATTAAATTGAAATCAGTTTGATTGAATTCCAGATCTTCAATTTAACACTTTTTGACCTTGGACAAATTTTGTAACAACAAACACAAGGAAAAAAATAAGAAGTTACATCTATGAGGTTTTCAAAGTGCTCTTACAAGTATTGCCTCATGTGATCTTCACAGCTATTCTATGAGGTCAATAAAAGAAGTGAGAATATATCCATTTCATAGATGAGAAAACTGAGGCTCAGAGTGGTTAGTTTATTTTCCCATAATCATAGAGCTACTAAGTGTCAAAGTAAGGACAGAAGCCTCTCCTGACTCCAAGGCCAGCACTCTTTGTGTTAAGCATTGTTGCTCCTCTCAGTTTCACTCTTTCCTTTTTGTAAAAGGAGGGAACCAATTGATAGACAAGATTCCTTTCAACTCTAAATCTATGAGCTCTTTCTACCTTGTCTAATAAGAATGGGGACTCTTGGCTTGTGTTTGTGATAACAAAGACCAGTTGCTGTAGTTGACCTTTGGATTAGCAATCCAATCAACCAAGAAATTAATCAAGTACTAATAAGTGTCTTGCATGTTCCAGATGCTGTCTCGGGCACTAGGGATACAAATAAAAAGGTGACATCATCTCCCCCATTAGACTGTGAGCTCTTTAAGGGCAGGGATTAATTTTTACTTTCTATCGCCAGGTGTTAGTATACTACTTGACACAGAACAGATGCTTCATTAATGCTTATTGACTTGTCTTGCCTTGCCTTTAAGGAGCTTAGATTCTATGGCTATAGAACATGTTCTCAGATAACTAAATTAAATGTACACATTCAATACAAAGGGATGTAGGACAGTAACAGCTGGTTAAATTAGGAAAGACCTCTCAGTAAAGTTAGCACTTATACTAAATCTTGAATGAATTTAAGATTCTAAGAGTTGGAGATGAATACAACATTCTGCAAATGGTGGAAAACCTTTACAAAGGCAAAGGGGCAAGAGATGGGATGCTATATATAGAATACTAGAAATAGGTCAGTTTGGCTGTAAGACAGAAAACTGTGATAGAGGAAATGAGTGCAATTAACTTGGGGAAAAAATGTCTGGAGATGGATTGTGAAGGATTTAAAATACCAGAGGAACTTGTATTTTATCCAAGGGCCAAAAGAGAGTTACTGAAGCTCCTTGAGTAGGGGAGTGCCATGATCATTTCAGTGTTTTGGGAATATCACTTTAGCAGCTATGTAGAAAATGGATTGGGGAAAGGAGAGAATGAGTTCAGGAAGACCAAATAAGAGTGTTTTGTAATAGTCTAGCCTGGGGTGGGGAAACTTAATAGAAGGATATTTTCTGTAAAACTTGGACTCAGTCAAAATGACTGACACCTGAGGACCTGGAAGGCCACATGTGGTCTTGAGGCCACAGGTTTCACACCCCTGATCTAGATCAATTTTCTCCAAAGTAAGACCAAAGTCTTATACTAGCAGGCTGAGTAGAATGACCACTGATGTAGAGAGTGTGATCAACCAACATGGCAACATTTTATCTTGTTAATACAATCACATACACCTACACGTATCTCCTAATACTCCACTATTCTCCCTCTGCGCTGTAATCTCCCAACCATTTCCCTTCAGAGCTAGGAGTCTCTCATTGCTCAAATACATTCACAGCTACACAGGTGTCATGTCACTGAGAAAGCTACTCTCCTACCCCTATGGCCCACCCCTTCAACTTGTGGCTGTCACTGAGGCTTTTGTTTCACACACTTTGCCTCAGGGGACAGTGGCAAGTGGGTTAGTACCACTCCTACCTTTTTATGTTACATGGGATAGAGGGACTCACACAGGCATGGAAAGATAATGATCTGAATCACAGATTTCATTATACTCGTTTTGTTCTCAAATCTATTTCTCCCAAACATCCCTATTACTCTCAGGGCACCACCATCTTTCCAGTACCCTTGATTCCCATGACTCCAAGGTCATCTTTCTTTCCTCTCTCCATATATGCAAGCATTTGGCAAATCTTGTTGGTTCCACCTGGATATACCTCAGACAATCTTTTCTTCTCCCTACTTCTACAGTCACCACTCAAGTTCAGGATCTTATCCCTTTTCAACCAGCCAATTAAAATAGTCTCCTGATTTTTCTCTCTGCTTTAATTCTCTCCCCTCTTCAAATTTCCATGCAAAGTGATTTTTTTTTAAGTGCAGGATCGACCACATCACTTCCCCACTCAATAAATTTTAGTGCTTGCATTTTGACTCTTGGATCATCTTTACCTCATCATTTTCTTCACTTTCCATTTGTGTTTAGGTTTTATTATTTTTTAAATAAATGTATTTTTTTCAACATTCATTTCCACAAGATTTTAAGTTACGTTTTTCCCCCGTCTCTCCCCTACACCCCACCCCAGGATAGCAAGCATACTGAATACCCCTTCCACCAATCTGTTTTCTCTTACGTCCTCCTCCATCCTTCCTTAATTTCTCGTAGGGCAAAATGGATTTCTATAGTCCATTGCCTATATATCTTATTTCCTGGTGGCACATGAAAAACAACTTTTTGACATTTTCTTTTACACCTTTGATTTCCAGACTCTCTTCCTTCTTCCCTTCTCACCCACTCCCACCAGGAAGACAAGCAATTCAACACAGGCTGTACATGTGTAGTCACACAAAACATTTTAATACTAGTTATATTGTGAAAGACTAAGTATATCCTATCCCCCATCCTACCCCCCACTCATTTATTCTATTTTCTTCTTTGACCCTGTCCCTTTTCAAAAGTATTTCCTTCTAACTACCCTCTCCCCAGTCTGCCCTCCCTTTTATCATTCCTCCCTTATGCCCTTCCCCCCACTTTCTAGTAGTATAAAATAGCCAATTGAGTGTGTATGTTATTCCCACCTCAAGCCAAATCCAATGAGAGTGAGGTAGACTCATTCCCTTTCACATTTCTACTCTTCTTCTCCATTGTAGCAGTTTTATTTTACCTCTTTTATGTAAGACAATTTACATTATTCTATCTCTCCCTTTCTCCTTCTTCCAATATATTCCTCTCTCACCTCTTAATTTTATTTTTTAGATATCATCCCTTCATATTCAGCTCATCCTGTACCAACTGTCTATGTATACATGCACACAGATATACACAAATAAATATGTACATATACATATATACATACACACTATACCCTCCTATACATACATATATGTATATATACACATATATACACATATATTCCCTTCAACTATCCGCATACTGAGAAGAGTCTCATGAGTTACGATTATCATTTTCCATGTGAGAATGTAAATAGTTCAACTTACATAGGTTCTTTATGATTTCTTTTTCCTGTTTACCTTCTCATACTTTCCTTGCTTCTTGTATTTGAAAGTCAAATTTTCTGCTAAGCTCTGGTCTTTTCATCAAGAATGCCTGAAAGTTCTCTATTTCATTGAATATCCATATTTTCCCCTGAAGCATCATACTCAGTTTTGCTGGATAGGTGATTCTTTGTTTTAATTCTAGTTCGTTTGACCTCCATGATATTATATACTAAGTTTTTTGTGTCCTTAATGTAGAAGCAGCTAGATCTTGTGTTATCCTGATTGTGTTTCCACAATATGCAAATTGTTTCTTCTTGACTGCTTGTAATATTTTTTCCTTCACTTGGGAACTCTGGAATTTTGCTATAATATTCCTAACAGTTTTCTTTTTGGGATCTTTTGCAAGAGAGTATCAGTGAATTCTTTCAATTTCTTTTTGCCCTCTGGTTCCAGAATATCAGGGCAATTTTCCTTGATAATTTCTTGAAAGATGATATCTAGGCTCTTTTTTATCATGGTTTTCTGGTAGTTTAATAATTTTTAACTTATCTCTCCTGAATATTTTTTCCAGGTCAGTGCTTTTTACAATGAGATATTTCACATTGCCTTCTATTTTTTCATTCATTTGGATCTGTTTTATAGTATCTTGGTTTCTCATAGTGTCATTAACTTTCATTTTCTCCAATCTATTTGTGAAGGAATTATTCTCTTCAGTGAATTTTTGAAATTCCTTCTCTATTGCACCAGTTCTGCTTTTTAAGGCATTCTTCTCCTCATTGGCTTTTTGGACCTCTTTTGCCATTTGAGTTAGTCTATTTTTTGAGGCGCTATTTTCTTCAGTCAGGTTGTTGACTCATTTTTCATGATTTTCTTGCATCATTCTTATTTCTCTTCCCAATTTTTCCTCTACTTCTCTTACTTGACTTCCAAAATCGTTCTTGAGTTCCTCCATGGCCTATGGCCAGTTCGTATTTTTCTTGGCAGCTTTTGATGCAGGAGTTCTAACTTTGTTGTCTTTTTCTGGTTCTGTGTTTTAATCATCTTTGTTCCCAAATGCACTTCCTCTGCTTTTTCATCTTGCCACTCAATTACTTGACTTTTGAGCCCTTTGCCATGGTAGAACTCTGCTTCTAAAGTGGCAAGTGCTGTGTCACAAATTTCAGGGTTTTTTCACAGCTATTTTCAGAGTTTTTTTCCAGGCACCTGCTTCAGAATTGTGAGGAGGACTTTCTCTCCAGAGCTCCTCCACACCTCCTCAACCCTGGATCACCACCCAAGACTGTGATCCAGATCCAAGCAGGGCAAAGCAAGAGCTGCCTCAGTGCCAGCTGAGAGATTCCTACAAATTCCCTCTGGATAGTAACATGGTCCCCCTATGATATGTAGGCCTGGGGCCAGAAGCAGCAGTAGTGGCAGCAGTTGCAACCACTGCCACCTCGACAGCCTTGGGTCAGGGGCTGGACCATGCTCTTCTCTCACCCAGGATCAACAGGATTCCCCACTGACCTTTTCCTTTCTCTTTGGTGTTTATGGGTTGAGAAGTCTGGAAATCACCACAGCTGCCAGTGATTCACTCTTCTGAAGTCTGCTCCTGCTGTTCTGTGCCTTGGGTCTGGGCTGCCCTGGGTCTGGGCTGGCACAACTCAATTGTGACTGCTCTCTATTCCCAGCTTGATGTAGTTGACCTTTTTTGTCTGCCTACCAGGCTGCCTTCAGTGGCAGATTTGTCCCTTTGTGGCTTCTATAGCTCTAAAATTTGTTGAGAGTCATATTTTACAGGTATTGGTGGTGATTGGAGAGGCAGCTTAAGCAAGTTCCTGCTTTTTCTTCTCTATCTTGCCCCCCCTCCGTTTTTATTATTGATATGGTAATATACCTACATATTATAAAGAAGTAAAAATAAATTGGGGGTGTTCAAAATGTTTTACTGATTGGGGTGTATAATCAAAAATATCTTGAGACTAATAGTCTTGGCAAGAGGCGATTCAGACCTGAAATAGGGTGGTATTGATATGGGTAGGGAGATGGTAGAGATAACAAAAAAGATATCAGCAAGATAGAATTACTGAGAATTGGCAAGTAATTGGGGACAGAATGAAAGTGAAGAGTAGAGTTTTGCTCTTAGGTGACAAATTTTACTGAGAAAAATAATGGTGCCTAAAATTTAATTTTTCAGGAGGAATAGATATTTTTAAATGCATAAAATTAAATATGTGAGATTATAATGGCGTAATGCCATGCACAAAAGCTTTCCAGAAGAACTGCTACTGTGAACAACTTTTTAAATATTCTGATTACTCAGTATAATGATCACTCTATTTATTCCATAACAAAGGCATATAGTTAGATAGATACTCACAGATATTCATAATCATACATTTTGTTCCTGGACTAAATGATCTCTAAGGTCACTTCCAGATCTAAATCTATAATCTTTTAAAGTTTAGAAAGGATAATGGTTTAATATTTTGACTAAAGCATTATAAACTTTTCAATGGGTGAGACAGCCCAGTGGCATAGTGGATAGAATGTTGGACAAGAAAAATATAGTTTCAAATCCCAACCTTGACATTTCTTATTAGTATGGTCAGGGTTAATGAAATCTCTCACCTTCAGTTTTCTCACATAGTAAATGGGGATAATAATTCCTATAATAGATACTTGATATTTCAATGGAAGATTCAAATTAAAGACTAAATTTAAAGTACACCGGAAACCTTAAGGTGCTATATAAATATCAGTTATTATGAACATATGAAGGGATTTTGGTATTTGTTTTGGTGCCTGATACTGTGAGCTCATGCTTAAAAAGGAAAGAGTAACATAAAATAATATTGGTGAGGATTTTTTAAAAAAATCTGTTCTATGTTAAAAGAAATTAGTGGCAACTACTTTGTTAAGAATTTGAAGGAGACATTTTTTAAACTTCTGATATGGGTCTGAGCTTGACCTGAAAGTAGGACAAGCCCCTAAAGTGTTTTGAGATGTATTAATCTGTTTAATATTGAGCATGTTGACATAGGAATAATAGAACAGTTAATTTCTAGTTAGTTAAGTATTCATTGAGCATTTACTATGTACAATAAATAACCTATACTGGGGATCAAAGAGCAAAGTATAACCACTGTGACATTAGACTAGCTATGATGTAGCATAGCAATAAGTAAACTATTGTATCAGTGATATCAATGGAGCCCAAAACCTGTCCATCAGTTATTCCCGACTTTCCCCACTTTCTTTTTCCATTATACTTTGATAACAACTTTTATGCAGTTTCTTTTGAACTGTTCTCAGCAGGTAATGTTGTAGTCTACTGATCACTACCATGTACCTCCCAATTGATCTTTTGGAAATTTATGATTTCAATTTTTCTGAGTGTTTTATTCTAAGACTCGGTCATGTAGTATTGCTAGATTAATATTATTAAGAAGTTGCTATCATCTCTTAAAAATAATAAAGGAGGGCAGCTAGGTGGCACAGTGAATAGAGCACTGACCTTGAAATCAGGATGACTTGAGTTCAAATCCATCCTCAGATACCTGACACAATTTCTAGCTGTGTCACCTTCGGCAAGTCACTTAACCCCAATTGCCTTGACTTCCTCGCTGCAAATAAATAAATAAAAATAAATATGATAAAGGAGTGTAATGTAATACCAAGCAAAGGCAACTTCACAGGTTCAAAATACCAGCATAGGTGCTCTCTATTTTATTCAGTAACAAACCCAGAACAGAGAAGATCAAAACATGACATCATTCAAAATACAGCATTTACTAAGTGTGATTAAATCATCTCCAAGGCCTACCCCACCCCAGGACTTTCCAATCATTCAATCAATTACAAAGTCTCTGTTCCAAATACTTCTCCACCCCTAGGCTATACCTTAATTAAGTCCACCACAAAGCCCCTCTTCTCAAATGGAGATTAGTTCCCAAACATAAGTAAAATACATTCATTTGCTCAACCATAGAACACAAAAAGGTCAAAAGTTCCCCACCCCTGGATCACAATTGAATCTACCCCAG
>NW_027187380.1:20342361-20344414 GCF_028583685.1 Petaurus breviceps papuanus | reverse complement strand
AGAGGGCACAGGACCAATTTAACAGGAAGGGATGATACTTAAAAGGTGAAATTAAGAGATGAGAGAGGAATATAATGAGAGGAGATGGGGAGAGACAGAAAGGGGTAAACTATCTCATACAGAAGAGGCAAGGGAAAATGGTCACAATGGAGGGGAAGAATAGGAAGGGATGGGGAATGGGTCAACCTTATTCTCATGGAATTTGGCTTGAGGAGGGAATGAAATACACACTAAATAGGGTATCTCACCCTCCAGGAGAATAGGGGGGAAGGGAATGAGAGGTGGGATGATGGAAGGGAGGGCAGGCTGGGGGGTAGGGAAGTTTGGAGCGCCCACTTTTGAAAAGGGATTGGGATCAAAGTAGAGAATAGAACAAATGGGAGGTGGGATAGGAGGGAGGGAAATATAGTCAGTCTCTTACAATATATCTACTGTGTTATTGTTTTGCATTAGCCACACATGTACAACCTATACTGAACTGCTTATCTTCCCAGTAAGGGTGGGAGACAAGGGAGGAAGGGAATAAATCTGGAATTCAAAGTTTTAAAATCATAAGATATACCAGCACTGGGCCATAGAGATCCACTGGAAAAGTCCAAAAGTCCAAAAGTATGGGAGAAAATATGGGAGAGAGCAGACTGGAGGAGGGGATATCCTGTGGGACTGCTATTTTGGGGTGGTGGGTAGGGGAAAAACGGGGAGAAAATTTGTAACTCAAAATCTGGCAGAAACGAATGATGTAAATCAGAAGTTAATAAAGCATTTGAAAAAAAATATTAAATGAACTCCCTTCTCTGAGGTCTGCTCCTGACCACCCCTCCAAACTTGGGTGTATTTGCCTAGGGCCAGGCATTCCTTTTCTGCTCCAATTGGCATGATCATGGCTCTCTTCCTACAAGGAAATACCTCTGAACATATATCTGGAGAGAAAAGAAACAATGACTGAAGAAGTGTGACACACCAGCCCAGCCTCCTACCTTACATCCATGATAGCTGATTCATTTTGGTCTAAGAACAAAAGACCTTGATACATCTTTATCTACTTTGAGATATTTATAAAAAATTAGTAACTAAATAAATGTCTTTTTTTTCTCTCCTAATATCACTCCCCAGTCCCCCATTCAGAATCCAGATGTACCTGATATTTTATTAGTCTGTATATCAAAACCAGTCTATGGTTTATGATCCTTTTTTAAAAATAACAAAACACAGAAATTCTTAAAAATATGATTGATAAACTTTTCCTAGAGTAACCAGTGCTAATTAAATCAAGATTTATGAATGAACAAGCAATAACAAAAACAAAAACAAACAACAACAACAAACCAAAGGAAGAACAACAATAAGCATTTGGAGTAAATGTTTGTCACATTCATCAGTGGGACCCTTCCGGAAAAAAACAAACAAACAAACAAACAAAACAGTCAATTTGATTACTAGGTGCCTAAAATTTTTATCATTGACTTCAGCTGTCCCATTCTGGCTTCTAAAAGCAGAAATGACAACAGAGGCTCTAATGTAATTTAGCTTCCCAACCTCTATAGTCTCTCATCATCTCTTGAATTGCTTCCTCAGCCATAAGCAAAACTACTGTAGAGTTTCTCTTTCTTGAATTTTCCTTTCCTTATCTTCCTCCAGCCTGTGTAACAGTACCCGTCTCTTCCAAAAGGAAACCGTGAAGGTCCATTCTGGTCACTGAGCTTCAACTCTCAGTTTCTGATTTGTTTATGCCAGGGCTATAGCCAGATATGAAAGCTTGTTGGATTATATTCACTTTTAGTAAAATTTTTGCCTTGATAGCTACTCTGACTCTTACTATAGTGAAGAAAAGGTTTTTGGATCTGTTTTTATCTTCATATAGATATCCCCTAAGGGTGAAAGCAGTGGTGGAATGCAAAAAATATTGATGTGAAGAAATATTAGCTACTGGCTCAAGAGGGGCATAATTGTTTTTCTGAGTCCTTAATTTCTAGGGAGAAGAAGAGCAGGAAGAGGAAGAAGAAAGAAAGAAAGAAGAAGAAGAAGAAGAAGAAGAAGAAGAAGAAGAAGAAGA
>NW_027187380.1:20338243-20342351 GCF_028583685.1 Petaurus breviceps papuanus | reverse complement strand
GAAGAAGAAGAAGAAGAAGAAGAAGAAGAAGAAGAAGAAGAAGAAGAGGAAGAAGAAGAAGAAAGAAGAAGAAAGAGGAGGAGGAGAAGAGGAGGAGGAGGAGTATGTTGATGACAACAACAAGGACAATAAAAACTAAACATTGGGAAGCAAAGCTGGATCTAACAGGTAAAAATTGATCAAAGTGGGACTTTTACTTGTTACAACTTTTTTTTATTCTTAATGAAAAAAATAGACATTTGCAACAAAACAGATCTTTAATTTAAAAAAAAATACAATGAATTAGGTAATCACTTTACCTTCCCCCAATAACAACCAATAAACAAAAACACACTTTATAGATCATAAAATATAATGGAAACAAAGGAGTACTTAGCTCCTTGTGTCAGTTCTTCAAGTGCTTTTGAGCCCCACCTGTGATTTGGAGGTGGGAGGGACTTGCTGATGCAAGAGGAAGGAGTAGAACAGAAAAGAACTAATGATATAAAAGCTTGAGCACAAGCTGGGACTTAGCAGAACTGGGAGGAAGGATGGCTGTGGTGCTGTGTAAAGCCAAGTACAAGCAGTTTTCCAGAGGACTGCTACTGTGAACAGCTTCAAGGTTCTGGTTACACAGCATAGTGAACTATCTATTTATTTCAACAGTAAATTAAAGCAAAACATTCCCAGAAATCAAAGTACAGCATTAACAATGTTATAACTTAAGAATTTATCACTTAAGTGACCACATATTTTTCACTAATGTGGTTACATAGTTTGAAGCAAAAGATAACATTGATTTAGTAAGAACTCAATCATCTTTAAAGAGGCAAAGGGCCTTAATTGACACAAAGTACAAAGGTCAAAGTCCTCCACCCCTAGGTCATGTTGTCTTAGTCTTCAATCAAAAAGTCCTCTTTCTTCTTAATTGGAGAGATCCCTAACTCAGTCATCTAAATTTAAAGGTCATAGTTCTCTAACCCTAGGCCACAGTAAGTCATGATTTTCTCAGTATTAAATACCCAAGGAGAGGTCTTTTCATCTTTGACTTTTCATCTTGACAAGGAAGGCTATCAGCTTCCATGATTCCTCTTCCAGATCCCAGATCCTTCCCAAATCTCTCCAACTGCCACTTGGGTTCAAATGCAGATAGTTCTCAGTTCTTCCTCCAGCTTTCTGTGCAGTTTTTGTTACATATTGAAGCTCACAGTGTCTGGTCCACCTCAAATCCTTCACAGTTTCTCTTCCTGGGAAGACAAAACTTAACCAAGTCACAATAACATTCAAACACATTGACAGCATCCTCATCAATTTACTTTCTGCCTATGAAATCAACATAGACCCAACAACAAGGTCTGAGGAATCAACACAAATCATCAGTATAGTCCCTAGACCTCTGAAAATGTCAGCAAAACCCTCCTCAAGGACTTTTTTTTGCTTTTTGGAGGTCAATTGGGCTTAAGTGACTTGCCCAATGTCACACGGCTATTAAGTGTTAAGTGTCTGAGGCCAGATTTTAACTCAGGTCCTCCTGACTCCAGGGCAGGTCCTCTATTCACTGCATCCCCTAGCCACCCCCTCCAGGACTTATGTAAACCTACAACAAGAAAATCATCTTTCAGTGCTTCTGAACCAGCAGCAAGGTCCCAGTGCTTCTCTCACAATAGCACTGTCTTCTATCAGCAGATGAATCTGATAAAGTAACATCAAAACAGACAGATAGAATACCAGCATCACAGCCACGCCTCCTTCTTTTTCTCCTCTCTTCTTATTTCTCAGTTCTTCTCAATTCTCAGTTCAATCCTCAGTTCTCATTTCTCTTCTCAGTTCTTCTCAGTTCAGTTCTCATTTTTCTTCTCTCTCTCCAGCAGTACCAGCCCAGTATCCAGATGCTAGCTCCCAGCAGTTATGGCTCTCTAGCTTGGGCTTTTCTTTATATAAGGTATTAGCTCTTTCCTATCCTGACCCTTCCTGTTAGATCAGCAAGTCCATCCCACTGTGGGATTCACAACTTCTGGGTCTTAATACTGGACACAATCATAAACTTGGAACAAGGTGCTAAGTACCTGTTTGATTGCAAATACAAGGGGCAGAGAAGATCTTCAAATTTCCATTCCCATTACATTCTGGCAGTTTGTTTACCTGTGTTGATTTTACTTATATTGTTGCAAATGTTACACTTTGGTTTCTGGGAATGTTTTCCTTTAGTTTATAGTTGAATAACAAAAACTATTCACAGCAGCAGTCCTCAGGAGAGCTGCTCTTGCTGGGCTTTACATTAAGCAACATCATTAAAATTTATGAAATAAAATTAGTTTCAGGTGGGAGGAGCCAAGATGGCAGCATAGAAGCAGGTAAACTCCATGTGCTCCCCCCATAACTGAAGTGGACATTTGAGCAACAATAAGACAGCAATTACAATTATAGTTTGATAAGAGTGTTTATTAACGACTGCCTCCCAAGTAGGGAAGACAGCCCCCAGCCTTCTGCAGAGCAAGGTTTTATAGAGAAATCCTGGAATGAAATGTTATTAGGGTGTGGTGCTATTTCTAGCAAAGCCTTGGTGTAATATAATGCCAAGGAAAGGCAACTTCCCAAGGTTCAGAATACCAGCATAGGTGCTCTCCATTTTATTCAGTAACAAACCCAGAACAGAGAAGATCAAAACATGACATCATTCAAAATACAGCATTTACTAAGTGTGATTAAATAATCTCCAAGTACTACCCCACCCCAGGACCTTCCAATCATTCAATCAATTACAAAGTCTCTGTTCTAAATACTTCTTCACCCCTAGGCTATACCTTCATTTGGTCCACCACAAAACCCCTCTTCTCAAATGGAGATTAGTTTCCAAACATAGGTAAAGTACCTTCATTTGTCAATCACAGAGCACAATAAGGTCAAAAGTTCCCCACCCCTGGATCACAATTGAATCTACCCCAGAGTTACATCAAGTTTAAACACAGCACTTAATACCCAAATGGAGGTCTTTTCTTCATCTTGACACGAGGCAAGTTCTCAGCAATCTTAGTTCCTGGGGAGACAAGGCTTAGCAAGGCCATAAGATACATTGCCAGTCCCTTCATGAATTTATCCTCTTTCTGTAGAACAGTCCTAGAACCCCTGAACACATTAGCAAAGCCCTCTCCCAGGATTTCTGTAAACATACAACAAGAAAATCCTTCTTCAGGGCTTCTGAACCAACAGAAAGTCTCCCAGACCCTTGCAACAACAGCACTGTCCTTCACCAGTGGACAGTATTCACTCTGTCTGCAGGACAGTCTCCAGACCCCTGCAACAACAGCACTGTCCTTCACCAGTGGACAGTATTCACTCTGTCTGCAGGACAGTCTCCAGAACCCTGCAACAACAACACTGTCCTTCACCAGTGGACAGTATTCACTCTCTGTCTGCAGGACAGTCTCAGGGCTTCTTAACCAAAAGCCAGGTTCCAGGACTTCTTCAACAACAGGACTGTCTTTCACCAGTGGACAAATCTGGCAAAAGAACATCAAAACAGACAGACAAAGTACCAGCAAAACAGCCATGTCTCCTCAGTCCTTGGCAGCTCAGGGGGCAGGTCTCAAAAGTCCAGGGCAATTCAAAGCGGCCACCAGCAATTCTCTTAGTCTCTCTCTCTCCACGAGGTGCTGCTTCCAAAAAGATCTTCCGCCTCTCTCTTATCTCTCCAAATCTACGTCACCAGCTCCTCCCAGTTCAGGACTTTCATTTCACATCAAAAAGTCCATCCCACAGGTGGGATTAACAAGCTCTGGGTTTTACAACAATTTGAAAACCAAGCCAATACAGGGGAATCTTTAAATGCCATTACTATCACACTTGGGTAACTAGCAAAGCCCTGGTTACAAACAAAGCTTTGGGCCATTTCGAGCAACACAGGTGGAAAGGCTCCTAATTACTGTGGCCTAACAGGTGGTTTTCAGGGACCCTGGGAGTGGCCCCTTGTATCAGCAATGCCATATTCACAATGCCTATAGAGATTACAAATATGCTGATATAATTATCCATCACAAAATACATCAGGTTTGCCATTTGGGGAAATAAACTAGAAAATTTATTAAGATACCAAAAGACTGAGTCCCAAAACCAGAAAGTGAAAGCCATC
>NW_027187380.1:20276743-20338233 GCF_028583685.1 Petaurus breviceps papuanus | reverse complement strand
GCACGTCCATGGGGCATGGGAGATCTTTAAATCCCATAACCCTTACACCCCTTTTTGGCAGGTTGCAACAGGGAGGGGGGCTTTGGTGTATAATTTCTGGTGGATACTTCAATAACCACCGGAAATACCTATAAAAAATGACTCTAAACAAATTTAAGGCTATAGAACCCACAAAGTGACAGAGAGAAACAAATCTCCCTCTGTAGGCAGCCTGACAGGCTGGCAGGAAGGGTCCATTGTAGCATTCTGGGAGCAGAGCCCAGTTCTGTGTGAGACCACTGTTTTAGCCCCAGGGCAGCCACGACCAGCCCCACCTGAAGTGACTTCAGGAGAGTGCATCACCAGAAGCTATAGTGGTTTCCGGTATTATTAACCCACAAATGATAAAGACAAAGTAAGAGGTCAGTGTGGACTTTGGGGACAGGGGGTCCAAGAGTGTGGTACAGCCTCTTTCCCCAGAGGAAGAAATGGCTGAGGCACAGCAGCAGCTGCATGGCTGCTTCAGAGCTCCTGGCCTGCAGATTGTAGGGGGACCAAACAACCAGTCTGAGGCGTGATCTCTTTTGCTTTCACTTACTTGGATCTGGATTGCTGTCTAGAGTGGAGACTCTAGGGTGTGTGACCAGGTGCCAGAATCGGTGGAGGCTTCAGAGAGGACACCCAAACAATAGCTCAGGCAGCTGTGAAAACCTCAATGATTTGGGAAAAGATCTGCTATCTGGAAGCAGAGTTCTACTGTGGCAAAAAGCCCAAAAGTCCAGGAATTGAGTGGCAACATGCGCAAGCAAAACAAGCACAGCAATTCTACTTTATATTCTTATTTTAGGGATAAAAGCATGGAACAGAAAGAAAACAACAAAGTCAGAACTTCTGTACCAAAATCTTCCAAGAAAAATATGAATTGGTAACAGGCCATAGAGGAGCTTAAGAAGGATTTTGAAAAGCAAATAAAAGAAGTGGAGGAAAAATTGGGAAGATAAATGAGAATGTTGCAAGAAAACTGTGCAAAGAGAGTGAACAAACTGACTGAAGAAAATAATACCTTAAAAATAGACTAACTCAAATGGCAAAAGAGGTTCAAAAAGGCAATGAGGAATGCCTTAAAAAACCAAATATGCCAGATGGAAAAAGAATCTCTAAAGCTCAGTGAAGAGAATACTTCCTTCAGAATTAGATTGGAGCAAATGGAAGCTAATGACTTTATGAGAAATCAAGATACTATTAAGGAGATCCAAACAAATGAACAATTATGTGAAATATCTCATTGGAAAAGCCATTGACCCAGAAAATAGATCCAGGAGAGATAATTTAAAAAGTATTAGACTACCTGAAAGCCATGATAAAAAAAAAAAAGAACCTAGAAATCATGCTTCAAGAAATTCTCAAGGAAAATTGCTCTGATGATTTAAAACCAGAGGGCAAAATAGAGGTTGAAAAAATCCACCAATCACCTCTTGAAAAAGATCCCCCCCCCAAAACTCCTAGGAATATTATAGCCAGGTTCTGGAGTTCCCAGATCACAGAGAAAATATTGCAAGCAGCCAGGCAGAAACAATTTTAATATTGTGGAAACACAATCAGGATAACACAGGATCTGGCAGCTTTTACAATGAGGGGTTGAAGGACTTGGAATATTGATATTCTGGAAGTTAAAGGAGCTGGGATTAAAACTAAGAATCACCTACCAAGCAAAACTAAGTATCATGTTTCAGGGGAAAATATGGTCGTTCAATGAGATAGAGGACTTTCAAGCTTTCTAGATGAAAAAACCAGAGTTGAATAGAAAATTTGACATTCAGATACAAGAATCAAGAGAAGCATGAGAAGTTTAACAGAGAAAAGAAATCATAAAGACCTTATCAAATTTGAACTACTTACATTCCTACACAGAATAATGATAATTGTAACTTACGAAACTTTTCGCACTATGAGAATAGTTGAAGAGAATAGAAATATGTATACACACATATGTATATATATATATATTTATAAAGTTTATATAGGAGGGTTTATGTGTGTATGAATACATATGTGAGTGTGTGTATATATGTGTACAGGTATACATAGACAGAGGGCACATGACCAATTGATAAGGAAGGGATGATATCCAAAAGGTAAAACTAAGAGTTGAGAGAGGAATATAATGAGAGGAGATGGGGAGAGACAGAATGGGATAAATTATCTCTTATAGAAAAGGCAGAGGAAAACTGTTACAATGGAGGTGAAGAACAGGATGGCAAAAGGGAATGGGTTAACCTTACTCTCGTTGAATTTGGCTTAGGGAGGGAATGACATACACACTAAATAGTGTATCTCACCTTACAGAAGAGTAGGGGGGAAGGTGATGAGGAGGGATAATGTAGGGGAGGCCAGGTTTGGGGGAGGGAAGTTAGAGGCACACACTTTTGAAAAGGGACAGGGTCAAAGTAGAGAATAGAACAAGTGGGGGTTGGGATAGAATGGAGGGAGATATAGTCAGTCTTTCACAATATATCCACTATGGAAATGTTTTGCATAGCTACACATGCATAACCTATATGGATTGCTTATCCTCCCAGTAGTGGGGGGTGATGAGGAAGGAAGGGAAAGAATCTAGAGTTCAAAGTTTTAAAATCAAATGTTTAAAAAATATATATAATATTATTTTTTACATACAACTGTGAAACAAGATATACAGGCAGTGGGGTATAGAGATCCCATCTTGCCCTACTTGAAAGTCAGAGGGGGGATGGGAAAGGATATAGGAGAGGACAGATTGGGGGAAGGGGCATACAGTGGGATTGCTGTTTGGGGTGATGGTTAGGGGAAAGACAAGGAGAAAATTTGTAACTCTCAATCTTATGGAAATGAATGACATAAACTAAAAATAAACATAAAATTTAATTAAAAAATAAAATAGTTTCAGATACCACAGAGCTTTCCTGTTTCTCTCATTTTCTCTGTTTTTTAGGCTCCTTATACTTTTCAAAGCTGTGGTGGTCTTGCTGGTCAAATTTGTCACCTAGGACCCAAGACTATAGGGCCATCATTTGGATCTCATTTTTCTTCCTTGCATTGGGTAACAGCAATGACATTATTTATAAACTGTGCCGGTTACCCAGTAAAAGCAAAAACAAAACAAAACTCAACTAAACTAAACAAAACATGATCACATGTCTCTAAGCCTTCATTTATTCATTCATTCATTTATCTATCTACCTTCTGTCTATCTTTTTATATAATCAGCTGGGAAGACAATGATTCAACCAAATCTTCATTTTACTCCCAAAGTTTCTTTCATTACAGAATCTTCAAAGAGAAGGGTAGCATAGTCAGAGACATCTAAGATCACAGAGTTAAGAGCTCTAAGTACCTTCTTGGAATTATCTGATTCAATAGCCTCATTTTACTGATGAGGATATTGAGGCTCAGAGACATTAATTCACTTGTCCTAGTTCACAAAAGTAGCACTTAAGGCAAATTATCTCACTTTATATGTAGAATTCTGGAAAAGCAAGCTTTTTTTTCCCTTCCAAATAAATATTTGCTAAATGAAACTGAATAAGAATTGAAGCTCACTAGTGCATAGATTATAAGATGATATTTGCAACTAGCTGTCCAGACTCGGTTCAAGCAGTGTTGGGAAAAAAAAAAAAATTGGAGGTAGGAGGACTGGAAGGGCAAAGGGGAAGGGCAGATCCTTCCAAATTTCTCAGGATCAACAACAAATTTCACTGTATTTTGTCTCCTTTGAACAATTTAAGCCAATTACTGGCATAATTGCCCGATTTCCATTTCAATTTATGCCCTGTAGACACACCCCAGTCCTGATTAATTTGTTGCAGTCTCAACCAGGAATTAAAATTTAGCTGCAATTCTATGATGATTAGTCATGTAAAGCAGTCACCCTAGTTCAAATAAGCAAATGCTTAACTCCCATTGGAATGAAAGGTTAATTTGCATTTCAATCAAAAGACTTGGTTCCAGGTTTATATGGAGAAAAGAAAAAAAATGCAGAATTTGCTTAATTAAATCAGCCTCATTTTAGGCAACACTAATAGCATTTCTGGAGATAAAACTATTGGCATGGGTTGTCATGGTTGCCATGTCTGCAGCTTGTTTCTTAAGGAGTATTCTGGCTGCTGAAATTTGTTTCTGTCAAATTCTACTCTGTACATTTGCCCAGAGAGGCCTTAGGATGAAAACATATTTGACTCCTCTTTTTCTGTCAGGGAGCTGAAATGAGAACCAAGCTAAATGCTGTTTACTCTAGTGAGGACTTTGTAGGAGACATAGTGGGGAAGTGTGCTAGGTTTGCTGGATTCTATTTTCATGACCTTGGTGCCAAGCTCAAAGGTTAGGTTTCTTTAATCCTCCCTAGAGCAACATTTCCCAACTTGCTTTCATGCCATGGTGCTTTAATAAATCTCTAAATTTGCTATGCAATACCAGTAGAGATTAGGGATAGGTCATGTTCTTACACTTGACAAAAACTGGAGAACAGAGAAGAAAAAGAGGCATTTGTGTATGTGTTCTTACCCTGCAATCCATGAACTTAAAAAGAAAAATAGATAACTGTATTTTAAAACAGATGATTTCCTTTATAATCTTATGAATATTGTTTTTGCAATTAAATTATTATCCTGAGAAAAGATCACCACATTGCCCAAGGGTCCTTGACAGGCAAAAAAGCTTTGGAATCCATATATCAGGAATTTGATGTTCTCTGTGTAGGTCAGAAATGAGAGCTCTTTCTCTCTATATATTTCTTTTTAAAATTCATTTTCTGATACACACCAGGGAAATTTAGAAACACTTTTCTACAACTAATGTCCAGATGATCTAGAATTCTGAAAACCTAGAATTTTTGGTTAGTTGCAAGTGTTATAATGATAGCATTGTACTACCAAGAAATCTACTGTTTTGCTGAGCATAAGTGATTTTGGTGATGAATAAAGGTTTCTGCAGAGTACTGTGTGCATTTCATTTTTTTTTTCTTTTTGGAAGGGGGAGAGCAGGGCAATTGGTATTTAGTGATTTGCCCAAGGTCACACAGCTAGTGTTAAGTATCTGAGGTCACATTTGAACTCAGGTCCTCCTGACTCCTGGGCTGGTGCTCTATTCACTGCACCACCTAGCCACATCTTCAAATTTCTTTTAACATACTCTTCTTCTCTCCTATAAATTTTCTATATCTCTGAGGTTTAATGATCTTTTATTTGGGGTCATTACTATTCCATTACATGTTAAAGTTAAACATATGTCAATGACTCAATGTCAAAATTTTAAACTGTGATTATAAATGGTGACTATAATGTTTGTTCACCACACATCGTATAGCTCTTTGCCAATATAGTAGCACTAACTGCTATGATTTTGCAAACCTAAAAGAAAGACAATCAAATCTCCAAGGCCAATTTCATTCTGGTTTCAGCAAAGATTTGCTCCTCTGCCTACATATATAGTGTTTCAAAATTGCCCAGATATAGATAATATTATTTTCATCTTCCGTTGAAATATCAAGTATCAGCTCCTGTCTGAGCTGAAATGTTTTTCCCTTCAGATATTGCTCAAATCCCCCAAATATTTCATTTTTGGTACCTTCTACTCATCCACAAAATCTTGGGAATGCCAATAATGTGTCTTGTATATGAACTGTTAACTTTCACCATATTTTTTAGCTATGATTACTATATGACTGGTTGGATTGCTTATATAAAGAACTGACTCATGCCATTAAAATGCCTCATATAAATGATCTTATTTTAAAGTTTGAATTTACTTTTATTTTGTATTAATTAGGTTCATTTCAGATCTATTCATTAAATGAGCAATTTTACTTATATGAGTAAATTATATTCAACAGCTTGTTGCAGTGGAAAGGATAATGAATTAGGTACAACACTGAGTCTTAATTTCTTCATTTATAGAACAAATATAATAATGTGTCAACAAGTAACTTAACTTTTCTGCCTAACTCATTTTCACTTTTAATTACATTTTGTCTTAAATTGTTTTTTAGTTTTTTTTTTTCTCAGTACTTATTTTATTCTCCTTTACAACATGGCTGGACAACTTGGTAACACAATGGATAGAGTATTGGGCCTGTAGCTCAAAATACCTGAGGTCAAATCCAGACTCAGATATTTACTAGCTGTGTGATCCTAGGCAAGTCACTTAACTGTTCCCATGTAGATACAGACACTAGCCTTTATAAAGCCAAAAAAAAAAATCATCTTACTATTTCATGGATTGACTTGAGAAATAGGTGTCAATGATCGTAAAGCTCAACTTCAAGGCTGAATTCACTAACTTAGAAGCCTTTTCTCACCAAACAAAAATATGTAATCCATATAGTCATGTCAAATAAAGCTTTAGTATGTCAAATGGATATCTTCCCTTATCCAGTGTGTCTTATATCCTTACTATTTACTTAATGTTATTTTTTTTCTTAACCTAGATCATCTGGTGTATTTGGGAATGATGAAATTAAGATAGCTTTTTTTTTTTTATATCACAGGATACAAGGAACATAGTCTCTCATATTTAAAGCTTTACCTTGGTTCACACTTTTTTCTTCAAGATCTGTAATTATAATCCCTTTGCATCACAAGACTAAGCTTACAACATGAAATTTTACTTTTGTGGAAGACCTGAAAGAAATATTGTTCTAAAATATCCTATATGCATAAGAGCTACCATTGAGGCGGGAGCCCACATGGCTATTAGAACTAAAAAAGAAATTCCTGTAAAAAGGTCAATTTATTCAAGCCACTAGCTAATGTACACTAGTATTTCAGCTGTCATTTCTCTGAAACATATTTATAGTATAAAAATTCCAACCTTACAGAAAAATGCTGAAATATTCTGAGTTGTTGAGGACTAGCTACTTGCCACAGCATAATTGGCAGTGGGTCTTTGATTCTAAATGGCACAGGAGGAATTTGAAGGAGGATAGGACTTTTAGCTAGACCTTACTTTGTTCATTCTGTATACATTATCATTTATTTACTGGGCTTCTTTCTCCTCTTACAAATGAATATCACATTTTTTCTGCTTAAGAAGTAATAGACTTGAAATGAACACTGGATAGGATTGATTAAGGGAGGGGAATCATTATGTAAAAATCTATTTCTTTTGCACATTTAGCTTCTGTAGTACAGTCTGTTCCAGAGAGCATTTTTAATACAATAATAAAATAATTTGGAAATGAACAGCCACCACTACATGTGGCAGCTGAATATGATGTCAATATTGTATTCTCTCTGAAATAAAAAAAAATGATGACAGAAAGATCTGTTGTTTTGATGAGTATTGAAATGCAATAGCATTTATACATATTGTATAGTGGTGGTTATTTTATAAAGGCCTCTATGAGAAAACAGTTCAATTATCAATATTTAGAGTGTTTTTTGACTATACAGTTTAAGATAACTTCTTTCCTGAAAGACACTATGTGAAATTTAGAAAGATAATGCTAAAGGAACTTATTTTTTGAGAGACTCAATAACATGTCTTATTTTGGGAGAAAATATTATGAAGAGAATTTGCAGTCTGTTCCCCTCAACCCTCCCAAGCTGGTCTCATCATGATTTTTATTTTTTTTTTGGAAATAGTATTTTTATTTTTTCCAATTACATATAAAAATAGTTTTCAACATGAAGACAATTCTTAAGAAACTTTGTCATCCTAAGAGACTTATATTGTTGACCCATTATCGTCTGAGGGAAAGTCAGCAGTTGCAGCTGAAGTTAGAGGTGACTGACTACCAGGTTGTAGTAGATGATGTTCCTTATGATTCACTTAACTAAGAAGACAGTTACTCTTGCCCCATGGACATCCTCATGCCAATCAAAGTGCCCATCTATCTTATATTATTTGTCTTTTTTCACCACCTCACAGCTTTGCTCCCACTAATGAATAACTTGGTTATTTTGCCTCTATCAGGGTTGTTTGTCTGACCTACCCTAGAAGTCTCCTATTCTAGGAAATGGTAGGTCTTTCTTATCCATTGGTTTCTGAGATCTACTCTCCAAGAAAACTTACCTAATAGGTACAGGCTACTTTTTTTTTTTTAAAGTAATCAGAGTTAAGTAACTTGCTCAAGGTTACACGGCCAGTTATTTTTTTGTGTGGATGCTGAGTATCTGAGGCCGGAACCGATCCCAGGTCTCCCAACTCTGGGGCCTGTGTTCTTACTCACTGTGCCACCTAGCCGCCCCTACAGGTTACTTTTTGATACAATTCTGGTTGATTTTCCTGGCCTTTCTTTATTAGTTCTGGAAACTGAGTCACCCAGCCTTCAAAAGTTCTTTGCTTCTTGGAGGAATCCATAAAACCTCTGGCAAAACGTCTTAGGCATCTTTCAATTGCAGGTCTCCTTTCTTCTAGAATGACTTGAACAACTCCTTCCCAAACATAGCTTGGGGCTATAGTGCTAGGATATGCTTTGTTTTCTAACTACTTAAGGAAAATTATCTTGTCCCTGTCTAATTATGCTGGATGAAATTTATCTGAAAGAAAAGAGTTCCCCTAACTGACTTGGTGGTAACTCTAAATTTCTGGATGAAGGCGAAGAGCATTATTTTTCCAGTCTCCCCAAAAGAAGGGTGTAATGTCTCTCTAGAAGCATTTAACAGTGCAGAGATTTGATGTCATTCTCCACCCCAAAATCGGACTAATAGGAATGTGGATATCCTGGATTATGGAACAGGGAATGCTAAGGAGACAGCAGTAGAGGAGACATCTTGGTATCAACCCTAACACCAGGAGAGGCTGCAGGTAAGAGCATATAGATAATCAGGGCTGCTCATCATGAGAATCAGTACTTGTGCCAGAAATGTCATCATCTAGGTCATGCCCCCTGATATTATTGCACTATTTTTCCTTATTATCACCAATTTACATCAAGAAACCCACCATGAATTTTAAATATTTACCATCATCTCCTGCATGTAAGATTAATGACTCAGTCAATTCAAAAGGATGAGGTGAATCCAGAGATTTCTGGTCTTTATTCCCTTTTATGTCCTATCATTCCTTCAGACCTGTACTACATTTCTTGTTTTTGCCTTTTTTGTTAGCTTTTTGTCTTTGTCTTTTTCTCCTTCAATGTTATTTTAAGCAGACTTTCTTACATCCCTGTGATTAAGATTATCTTTTAATGACCCTAAAAATAGTAAAGTGGTAGAATGTTCTCTGCCTCCACTGAAGTTCTGTTTCCTTAGAGTTTCATGCATACAGGCCTATGATCTAAATACATCTATATCTTTTAAGGCACCCTACAGCTTTGAAGAAGGAAGAAGCAAAAAAAAAAAAAAGACCTAGCTATGGACTTCAGCTTGGTATAAGAAAAGGTCAGGTAGCTAACAACTGATTTCTATTGATTGGATCACCATCTTCTTGTGATTAAGGCATAATGATTTTTTTCCATTTTTTGGGGGGGATAACCCAGGAATGGCATGAACTTTCATTCTCACACTAGTTTGGCTTGCTCACTCAGTCGTTACTCATGATAGTAGATCAAGGTTCTCAGATAGAGATATGCCACTCAGCTACCATTCACTTTCTTAGGCTTCTAGAGGATACCCTAGTGTAATAGAATAATTGTTCCTTAGTCACAGTGTGCCTCTATTTACACAAAGTTAATCACAAAGCCATCACTGACACTTCAACGTGAGGCATTTAATAAATTGAGAAAGCAAAAAGCAAGAACAATCATAATATTTGCTCTATAGGGGGCAAAGTCAGGAATAATTGAAACATCATAATCCACCCATAAATATGAGTTAATTACACTAATTGACCATTGTACATAGTGTCTAGTGATGGGGATAAGGGAGTATGTTAGTAAATAAATATTCATTAAGCACTTGGGCCAAGCATTATGGGAATATAAAGAAAAGTGAAAGATAGTCCTTGCCTTCTGGGTATTCATAGGCTAGTGGGCACACATGAAAAATCTAGCAGTGAGGGACATTAGTAGGGATACACATGAATCTAAGTTTCGATTCAATCAAAGGATTGCACTTGAGGACGAAAAAGGTCACATTTGGCCTCAAGACGACAGGTTCACCAACCCTGGGATTTTAGGCAAATCATGAGTCTGCACCACAGGCCTTGATCTCATTAGGGACTAGTCACTTGTTTGGGGGGAAACATACATTTCTGTTGCTATGAGGCTGCTAGATCCATGTCAAGTTCTTTAATTCACAAACTCTGCTTCCCCCCAGCTCTGACTCTTGCCAGGGCAATGAGAAAGGTGTTACAATATTTTATCAAAATATATCAATGCAACACACTCTTTTTCACCTATCTCAAATGGATACAGAACTAAATTTAGGGAAATAAGACCAGAGAGCTCTTCATACAGCAACAGAAGTCAACTCTCCTCCAATTAGCTCTCAGAAAAACAATGAAGCTCTATTACAATCTGGCTTCATCTTTACAAAGCAGTTGCTAAAAAACCTTCAAGTGATGTTAGTATGTTGTAAATTTTGGTGTTCTGGGACAATATCCCAATCACTGTTCCCTAGATGTGACTCTAGGTTATGTACATGTATAAAAATGGAGAAACATATATTACATATATATTATTTATTAATTTCAGCAAATATGTATTTAGTGTCTATTATTTGCAAAACACTGAGTTCTGAGGATATAAAGAAAAAAAGTTTTTTCCTTTAGAGAATTTACTTTGTAATTGATTGTCAATATTCTGAGATTACAAAATTAGCTTTGTGTATTTCATTTAATACTATAGCCACATAGCTGACTTTTTGCTCTACTCTGTTTTAATTTATTTTCATTTTGTCTTTACTCTTGTTCCTCTGTGAACTGTCCTGATATTGTAATCAGTGGTGCACTGATTATCTGCCTTGGACCCTGAACGAAATCTCAGGCTTTTGTCTTCCTACAGGAAATGGGGAAAACAGGAGATTTGAGAAGACATCAGAAGAAAGTAAAAGAGTACTGGAGTGGGCATGAATAGATCCAAGAAAGCACATCTGCCACTAGAATGATTGAGAGAGAATTAAGAGCCTGAATGCACAAGTGGTTTCATTCTTGATGCCACAACCTACATATCCAGCAATTCCAAATAAAGATAGAGTGCTGTGGATTGGGAGGCTGTACAACTAGAGAGACGTGTCAGAGAAAGGGAGTAATTAGTTCTGCTCTCCAGGCAACTGTACCTCCGACATGACAATTGACCACATTCTTATCATTCAAATTACACTTTCAAATTCCGTATCCCATTGACAAAGAGATGGATGATGAACTTTAGAGGCTCTGCTCAATTCTACAAACCCAACTAGGAAGCCCACAGCTAGATATGATCAATGAAAGGTCTAAGATAAGAAAGTGCATGCCTTCAAAGGATTCTTGTGGTCATACTAAATCCCACTTTAATCTCCACAGTTTTTTTTACATCATTTGGTATATTTGAGGCATATTACTATTCTAGCAAGGTCTGTAACAGCAGCAGGCACATATGCATTCAACAGTCTCTTCTTGAGACAGAAGGAGAAAACTGAATTTAATTTTAAAATTCATTCTGTTCTTCTTACTTACTATTTTAACAAAACCTCAGAATGTTTATTAATATTTCCTGATATTGTGGTCTTCAGCACAATATAAACACAACATGACAATTTTGCTGCAAAAAGTCCTTTTCTCTAATGATTTTTTCCCATCTAATATTTTTGCATTTCATCATCTGTGTGTTTAATCTAATGGGGGAGCTAGTGAATTATTTTTAAAAAATATTGATATATTTTTATATAAACTTTATCATTATAGCCATTGCTCATCCCACAATCACAAAGGCATCCCTTAAAACCAATAATAATAATGATAATAGAAAGTAAAGGATGGTAAAGCTCAGTAAAACTAACCAATATGGGAAGAAAATTTGACATTCGTAATTCCCTCTCCCTGCAAAAAAAGACAGGATTTGAATTCTCTTATATCTTCTTCAATACTGTTTGGTAATTGTAATTGTATAGGATTAAGTTTTAATTTGTTTATTTTTTCCATTTCCATTGATTTAGTCATTCATTCTTTATATGATTTTCTTGGTTTTGTTAATTTCAGTTTGCATCAATTTATAGAAATCTCCTTAGGGCTTGTCTACAATTTTTATACTATGTAGGAGGGAGTTGGTAAGGGCCATCTTGAACATCTGATTTCCTATCTACATTTCCACTCCTATCCCCAGTCAGGCCAGTTGATGAAATCACAGAAGGTAACATAAAGAAGGTACTAATGCATTAAATAAATTGCAGAGACATCTCTATACCCTGTTGCTCCTTTTTGAAGTGTGAAGAATTTCTTTTTGCATGATAGAATTGGTGGGAAGCTTGACCTTTGTTATCTGAAGATAGTCCATTCCCTTTATGACATTTTATGTTAAAACCTAATTTCAGGACAATAAAAAGATTAAAGAAATTTAGTCAAGGGAGGTGTCTTTGAAAAGAGTGAGTGACTGCTGGTTGAAGAAAAGAGAGCTCAAGTATGGGCTCAAGAGAGAGTTAGACCTGGCAGCTGGATGGTTAGCTGAAGAAAGGAGAGGGCCCAGTGAGTCCAAATAGGTAACATGTCTAGCAGAGACACTATTACCTGGAAGAGTAGTATGAGGACTTGATGAGAAAATAAAGAAAACTGGAACCCTGAAAGATTGGAAATAGTTGCTTTGTATACATGTGTTTCCTGTGTATACCTCACTTCTACTATACATATTCCCCATCTTCCCACTATATTCACAAGCATTCGTGAGAGAGAGTGTCCCACATTTATGAGAGCAGAGTTTGGATGCTACTGTGCTTACTATGCCATCTTAGTAAATCCCTTGCCTTGAGTGAATTTTGTCTACTGGACAACTACTAAATGTAAATTCAACAGTAGGAAACCATGAGGCATAGTTTTAAGAGTATGGACTGACATAGCACCTTTGAACCCTAAACGTGGAGGCAGTTGTCCCCTAAGAACCCAATTCATAAATTCATAAGTTGTGGGTAAGTTTGCTCTGGAGGGGAGGCTATGCTGTGGGGGCTTGATCTGAGCTCATTTCAATACTCCACACATTGGTAAATGCTACAAATTGTATTTAAGTATTATCAAATAATTCAATACTTAAAGATTATATAAAACATTATATATACTAACTATAAATAATTTGTTATACACATAATATATAACAAGGCATTTAGCACAGTTCTTGCCATTTAGAAGGTGCTATATGATCTTACCTGTTTTTCCATCTTAACTAAATAATAACTGACATTTACATAACTCTTATTATGTATAAGCACTGTGCTAAGTGCTTTACAATTATTATCACACTTGATCTTCACAACAACCCTGGGACATAGATCATATTATTATTCCCACTTTACAGATAAAGAAACTGAGTCAAAGAGTGGCAAGTGACTTGCCAAGGATAACCCAGTTAGTATCTGAGGTCAGATTGGAATTCATGTTTTCCTAACTCTAGGCCTGATGTTCTACCCACAGACACCTTTCTACCTAAATCTTATTATCTTAATGATTTAGGTCTACTTCAGGGCCTAGAGTCAGGTAGAACTAAGTTCAAATCTGGCCTAGGACACTTACTAGGTATATAACTCTTGGGCAAGTCAGCTAACTTTTATCTGCCTGAGTTTTTTCAACTGTAAAATGGGGATAATAATATCACCTACCTTCCAGAGTTGTTTTGAGCATCAAATGAAGTGTTGTAAAATGCTTCACATGGTGTCTGACAGAGAGTAGTACTTAATAAATGCTTGTTTTCTTCTTTTCTAATGAGTGAATAAATGGTACATAATTCTTTGTTAGGAGGTTGGAGAATTAAGGATGTTTTCAGAAAAAGACAGATTTGACAGCTTGCTGGTTATGTGGATCTTAACAAATTGACTTCTGAGAATTCTACATTCTTAAAGGATTCATTTTCTTGTTTCTATATCAGTGGGAAGCATAAACCTAATGGAATTATCCTATAGTTGAACACTTTTAATAGACCTCAGTATGATCAGAATTTTGAATATACATTTGAACTCTTAATATGATATCATAATTAAGAATCACATTTTAAAAATTAGGTGTAGTTTGTACAACATGTTTGAGAAAAGTCGTATGGAGGTAATACAGTCCAAAAAACAAAACCAACCCCCCAAACCCTTCCTTTATTTAAGTGATTGATGCAGGGGCATATTGAAGAAGAAGAAGATACTGATTCTCTTTCTGGCCCTGGCACTGACTTCCTAGTCATCATAACCATACTTTTTCTACTGCAGGCTCAGTCTGGATTTCCCCTTAGCACTCAGGGACTCCTTACCTAAGGGCCCTGGGGTCTTCTCACACTGGAATATGTTTTCACAAAGGCAGCCCCTTTTCTCACATTAGTAAGTTCCTCCTGGTACATCCATTTTGTTTAAGGTCCCAGGTCTGCCTACTTTCATTCTTCTCCTGGCTTTGTTCCTGATTTTTGGACTTCTCTTCCTTTTGCCTTCCATTTCATCCTGTTGATTTAATAATAAGTTTGCAATCTGTTAAAGTCCCCACAAATTTTTTTTTCAGGCAATTCTCTAGTCCAGGGATGGGGAAGCTGTGGCCTTCTAGGTCCTTGGGTGAGGCATTTTGACTGAGTCCAAGTTTTACAGAACAAATCATTTTATTAAGGGGACTTTTTCTGTAAAGTTTCGATTCAGTCAAAGACTGCACCTGAGGACTTAGAAGGCCATGTGTGGCCTCCAAGCCACAGATTCCCTACCCCTATTCTAGTAGTTTCTGTTGTACTTATGAAATAGTTTTTGAATCCTTAAATTGTTGGTGTCTAATAGCAAGGATTATAAGTTTTTAAACAAACAATTTGAATTCCCACGCTACTACTGCTTCATGGTTTGTATTGATTTCATCAGTGTGGGGATGAGTAGGGAGGCAGTCTTCGCTTATGTGTACTTGGAATTTATAATCTTAGAGAAAAGTTTGGGGTACTGAGATCATACAAGCATTTCCTAGGGTTATACAACCAGCATGTATTCAATTTTTAGGAGGTTTTCTTTGGCTCTTCCCTTTTCCTTACCCCTTAGCAATTGCTAAGTTTTGTCAATTTCACCTACACAATATCTTTTACATTTATTTCCTTAGAGCTACTCATAGGGTCTCTATCCCCTTCAGGTCCCTACCACCTCTTATCTGTATTGTTTCAATCACCTCCAAAGGCCCTTTTTGCTTCCAGTCTCTCCCATTTCCAGTCCATCTTCATGCACAGCTGACAAACTGATATTCCTGAAATACATATCTCAGCATACTACTCTCTCCCTATTACCTCTAAGATAAAATCGCATAAAAATCTGAACTTGTCATTTAAAGCTCTCTATAATTTTATTCCCAACTACATTTCTAGTAATAATAGCATTCTTTTTTTCAACTTAATTGAACTGCTAGGTGTTCTCCATACAGGCCACACTGTCCCCCAAGTTTGGAATGTATTACCTCCTTTCCTCTACCACTTAGAATCCCTCCCTTCCCTTGAAGTACATCTCAGATAACTTAGGCAGACTCTTGTCTTTCCTCCCAATTAATATACTGTACTTTTCTTTTTGAAATTACTTTGTATTATTTTGCATATGCTTGGTATCTAATAACCTGTGTACATATTACATGCCTCAGGAAGATGTAGGCTTCTTGAGGACAGAGACTGATTCATTTTTTATTCATATCCACAAGCCTATTAAAGTCCACTTCACACAGGAAACATTTCATACCAATATATTGAATTGAAATATTTGACGGCCCAAGATTATACTTCTAAATTCAGCTATATATCACATATGTATGCTATTTGTCAAAAGAAACGAAAAGAAAGAGTCTGATGGTTCTGGATAGCCTATCCTTTCATTTCAGAAAAGAACTGAAAGTGTATGTCTTACTGATAATATCATTCAAGAGTGTGAAATATTATTAAAGACCTTTTGTGTGAAGAATCTTATCCTACTAGTTAGAGAGGATGGTAAAGGGGATTTAGGGAAAACACAGACTCAGCCCTCCTGGAGCTTATTACAGTTTAAAAGTGGATAAACACAGATGAGATGGTAATATATAACACTGCATGATAACAGGTAAGAAAATTTTCTATCAAAGACTTTATTTTTGTTGAATATAGGCAGCACATGTGAATTGCATGGAATCTTATTCGTAATGTTTGAGGTAGTTGAGCATCTTAGGAAAATGTTGATTCTCCCAGATGAACTACAAAAGCCTCCCAACTCTAACCTGGATTGTTGAAGAAATCTATACTTCAATTTGGGAGCTTTCATTCTGGTTAGTACACAACACTCATCTAGTAATATAATCATTGAGATCTCTTTGAGGATTTCTTCCAAAGAGAGTTTTTTTTTCTTATTTCCTTAATGGAAAAAAATTTTTAAAAATCTGCAATTAAGTAATTATTGATTCCACCTGTTCCACTCCAAATCTGAGTATCTTTGTTTAAACAATGATGGCTGAAATTTCCATTAGAGCTAAACCAACAGTAAACAGAGAAGACATTATCCCTGGTGCCAGTAAAGTTAACAGTATTATAGTTCAGTCATGTTTTGTTTTTAAAAAATGTATTTGCTCTACTGGAAGGAATTCTATACTCTTGTAGAACTGGGTTGTAGCATCAACAAAACCGTTAATTAACCTTATGAACTTAGGTAAGTCATAACCTCTTTGCAAGCATCTGTTAAATGGGAATAATTAAGCCTCATTCTCAACCCACACAAAGTGTTGAGTATGCAAATGATAATTTAATTTAAAAATATAAAATATTATTGCATATAAAGTAGGGGTTGGATTCAATTAAACATGATGGCTGAAACCTGCCTAGTTATCTTGGGGTTTACTGGCAAAATTTCTTTCTTAAAGACCTTGCATTAAACCAATTATTTCTGGGTCTCATTGATTGGACAAGAAGTCCCTTTCCAAGCAGCACTTAATGCTTATTATTTGAGTTCTCCTGGCTCAAAGTGAATTCAAATAGCAATTGTTCCTCTTTTGGCCAGCAAACATGAGGGTCTTTCCCCATCCCCAAGTTAGATTTTTTTCAAAGGGGCCATCCCTTGACTCTCTTCTTAAACAGGCTTATTTCACTGAATGGACCTTGCCTCACTCAAAGCTCGAACTCAAAAAGACCATATATTAAAAAGACCAAGGTCTCCCATTGGATCCTGGGCCATCTCCAGTTATCCTGATCTATAATTTGGCCACTGGACCCAAATGTCTCTGGAGGAGAAAGTAAGGCTGGTGACTTTGCAAAGCCCCTCCTTCATTTAAATCCAATTCAATTGCAAGTCATGCCATCATCCTCCTGATGTCATGGTCCTCTTCAAGAATGAAGTACAAAACACATAAAATACTACCGTCTATGGGAAACCTTTTCCTAAGCCTTTTTAATTCAAGTGCTTTCCTACTTTTACTTCTTTTTTATCTTGTGTTTGGCTTGCATTGTATGTATTTGTTTCAATAGTTTCTTCTCAATTAGATTGTAGGCTCCTTGGGGGAAGGTACTGTCTTTTGTCTTTTTTTATACGCTCAGCATTTAGCTAGTGCCTGGCACAAATTAGGTGCTTAATAATTTTTTTTTTTGATGATGGTGATGGTGGTGGTGATGGTAGTGATGATGGTGATGAAAATAATCAAAGATTGCCCCAAACCCAATTATATCCCTTAGAAAAACAATATCTAAGGAAGAAGACAGATATAATTCTAGCCATGTACCCTATCTCCCTCTGAGGACCACAGATGGGTGGCCTCAAGTCTCAATCTCTTACTTTCTCTCCGGAAGAGAATGAGTTTCCTTTGGAGAAGGGCAGGAGGAGAAGCAGTTAGAAATATCTTTTCTGCCTCACTTTGAACCACATGACAAGCCCTAACAACATGTGGGCCCCTCTCTGCTTGTGCTCACTGTTCTCATTCTGCTACATATACATAGTCAAGACAAACAACTTCTTTGGCTATATGCAAATATATATAGGGTCTCATTGTTTAACCAAAGTCTATCTGTTGGGACAAACTGTATATCTTGGAAATCAGACCCAAATGAAAACTTTACACATTTTTTTCCATGTAAAATCCAATTGTTTTTGCTTATACAAAAACTTAAATACTATGTAATCAGTAATTGCTCATTTCATCTCCTGGTATCCTCTATTTCTTGATTGGTCAATAACTCTTTCTCTACTTATAGTTTTGAAAGTTATCTCCTTTTTTTCCTCAAATTTTTAAAATTGTATAATCATACCTAGGTCATATATCTCTTTATTGGGATTCCTATTATGGTATATGGCAGAGGTCAGCAAAGCATGATCTAAAGGCTAAATCTGGCCCACCCACATGCTTTTGTGTGGCCTGTGAGGTAAGAAGAGTTTTTACTTTTTTTCTGGCTTTCAACAAGAAATCTCATTTATTTATTTTTTTCAAATGCTTTAGTAACTTCTGGTTTATATCATTCATTTCCACCAGATTTGGAGTTACAAATATTTTCCCCATTTTTCCTCTACCTGCCACCCCAAAATATCTGTCCCACAGGATATCCCTTCCTCCAATCTGCTCTCTCCCATATCTTCTCCCATACCCCCTTCAACTTTTCCAGTAGGGCGTCATGGACCTCTATGCCCCAATGCCTGTATATCTTATTTCCCAATTACATGTAAAATAGTATTAATAATTGTATTTATATACTTTGAAACATTTGACTTTAAAACTTTGAATTCCATATTCATTCCCTTCCTCCCTTGTCACCCACCCTTACTGGGAAGATAAGCATTTCAGTGTAGGTTGTACATGTGTAGCTAATGCAAAACATTACAATAGTAGATATATTGTAAAAGACTGACTGTATTTCCCTCCCTTCTATCTCACCTCCCACTTGTTGTATTCTCTACTTTGATCCTGTCCCTTTTCAAAAGTGGGTGCTTTCTCTTGTTACATTTTTAAATGCAATGAAACATTACTTTTAAAATGTAATTTAATAATGTAAAAATCATTCTTAGCCTGTGGACCTTATAAAAACAGGAAGAAGGCTGTATTGGGTTATAGTATACCAATCACCAGGAATGATATGTTGATCTAAACCTAACTTCTGCCAGATTCTTTAAAATTTTCCTAGCAGTTTTTTTTTAATCAAGTTGTGAGTCCTTACCCCAGCAGTTGGTGTCCTTGCGTTTATTGAAGAATGTGTTACTATGGTTGATTGCTTTTATGTTCTATATACATAACATAAAATCATATGAGTTTTTCTTAGAAGGAATGTTTGATTTTCCTTTTTTCTATTTTCAAAATTTTTTTAGCTAAATTTTAATTTCAATTTTTTTTGTTTTTCTTAGTTGCTTGGGTTAAAATGGTCTCTTATAGATACTAGGTAGATGATAATTCATTATAAACTTTGTGAAATGTATTTTGTTTGCTAAATTTTCATAACTTTTTTTGAGTGAATGTAGTCTCTAGGTCATAATCTCAGTTATGGAAAAATGAATCTCTTACAAATGACTACTAATTGTGGGATTGTTTAAGAACCATGCAGAAGATACATTTTGCATGGCATTTAGGAAGACATTAAATATTATGCCATGTAGCATTTATAGAGATTCTTTAGTGCAAGGAACTGGGGGAGGCACTTGACAATGCTTGAACCTCCCAAGGTACCCAGATAACTTTCCAAATTTGGGAATAGGGATAAAAGTGCTGGATGCATCCCAATAGCAAATATCTAACTATGGGGAGAATATAGCATAGCTTGAACTGGAGTATACCCCATGGAGTTTGCTTGGAATAGATCCATAGCTAAGGGACATACTACCATCCATCCCATGGACATTGTGCTGACCTCCTTGGACACAGGTATTAAGAACTGAAAGACCTGACCCTGGAAGGATAGAAGGATGAAGGAATCTCACCTTGTTAGTATTTTAATCCCCAAATACTTTCCCACCCAATTCTAAGACAAGGTAATGGGTCAAACAGAAATGGCTCCTGAATAAGAAAGAATGATTTACCCAATAGACTTTAAAAGGATATACACTTTTATTCTCATTCACTTTTCCTCCTCTATAATGCATGGTATGAAACTTTTGTCTCTTGGACTTCCCATGTGCAGCTGCTTACACATGGAAGCTAGACAAAAGAGCATGCACTCATCTTAGAGAAGCTAAGTTTGGAGCTCAAAATCTTTCTGTCTCTTCTACTTTGGGTTTCTTTCCTTGGGTACAGGTAAGCAAACAGTTGTATGAGATTGACATTTTTGGTCTGAAAGGCAAGCTCATAAGTATGTATACACATACAAAGATATATATATATATATATATATATATATATATATATATATATATACACATATATATATATAATTAAGAGTATAAAGAGCAATTTTAGTTTTTTTCACAGTTCTAAAGTTTTTTTCTTTTTCATTTTACCTATTTATCTTTATTCGTTTTCCTTTTTTCTTGTTTTTTTTTTAGATTTTTTGATTGTCTAGTTTTAAAATTGGATGCACAGTTCAGTAATATCCTTTTTCTCTCTAGCTGAAGTATATTTTAAGAAACAATAATTATGATAAAATAGTTCATTACTACTCAAGTAATTAAAAACAGTCACCATTGGAATTATTTTTCTTTCCCCAGTTTAATGTTTATCTGGTAAATATTTACTTTATGTTATTGATCTCTTTTGTTTTTATAAACCTTATTTTATGAGTATGTTCATCTCTTTCCTCTACCCAAAGAGTCACTCTGTGTAATAAAGAATTTTTTTTGAAAGTAAAAAGAGTAATAATAAAGAGGGAAAAAAAGACCATCTCAAACGTGAACAAAAGAAATAGTTCAGTTAAACTAATGAATACACCAACTAAGTTTAGAGTTAATATAATGTCACACATTCATGTGCCCCTTCCCCTCCTACAAATTAAGGAGGGAAGTATATTTTCTCATTTGTCTCCATCAAGATGGCAAAGAGAAGCAATTGAAAAATGTCAACGAATAATCCACCATCTCTCCAACATAATTCTATTCCATATCATCATAACTCTCCTGAAAACAGACTCCCAAGTCTCTTCCATGTGGAGAGATGCCAAGTGAGCCTTTCTATGCATGCACCAGACTCCTATTGTGCCTTCAAATGTAAATTTAAAAATACTAGATTTTGACATTTGATAGTACTTTAGACAGATCTGTTGGTCAGAGAACCAAAAAATTCATGTGCTTCAATATTTTGTTTCTTTTAGAAATTTTCAGTCAAATGCTTTGAACCTATTAAATAATTTTATTACTTATGTGAAAAATTTAAAACTAATTTATCTTCAGTGCCAGATGAATACACATTTTGTAAATGTTTTGTTTTTTGATATATTTGACCTTTGTGAATGAGTAAATGTGTCATTTTCCCTTATGCTTACAAATATGACCAATTTTCAAGCCAATTTAAGACAAATTTAGAGACTGTTCTAAAACATAATTGACACCGACTTGCTAGACTATCACTTATCAAATTCATTGAACTTTACTTATTCAATAGTGATTTCTAAGACTCATCCTCATTACTTAAAAGCTTTAATTAGGGAATATAGTTTTTAAATCATATTTTAATGGATAAAACTTCTCCCAAATGACTAATCATACAGTATATCCCAAATGTCTTAACACAATTTTCAAGTATTAACAATATTCATATTTAAAGCTACACTACGATTTTTGGGACATCTTATATTTTTTGAACATCTCCCCAGGGACTGGAAGACTTTTTTTAAGGGGCAGAAATAGCATCCTTTTCATTTCTAGAGAGTTTCATTATTTAATCAATATAGGATTCACTATATTAAAAATAGATTGATATAATAAATTCAATATAATTGAATACTCACTACATATATTTACTAATATAGGTGTGAAACCTATATTATATTCTTTCCTTCAACATCCAATAATCAACTGTTAGTGCTGTTAGTATCTACAAAACCAAAGGAAAGACAGCACAGTTAGGGGATAGAGGGCAGGCATTAATGCAGTAAGGAAGCTAGGTGGCACAGGGAATAGAGTGCTAGGCCTGGAGTCAGGAAGACATGAGTTCAAATTTGAACTCAGATCCTAAGAAGATCATTTATCCCTATTTGCTGTATTTCCCTCATCTATAAAATGAACTAGAGAAGGAAATGGCAAACTACTCTAGTATCTTTGCTGAGAAAACTCCAAATGGGGTCACAAAGTATCAGACACAACTAAGATAACTGAATATTAAGGCAATAAGATCTGGATTCAAGTTACAGTCTTTATTGGTGGAGGGAGCTGTCATACCAGGACCTTCTGACAACAGTGAAATCAGAGGTTCTTACCCAAAAATATGTACAAGCAACTTTGATGAGCCGCGAAGACACAATGATGAAACAGGGAAACAATGCCTGTGTTAAGGAATTTACATTCTGCTATGTGAATATGACAAATTAATCATATGAACTAGATTCTTTCTAAGCGACCTTCCAGGTCTTATATCTTGGTTCTGACACTGCAGCTGTGGGCAAGTCACTTATCCTTTTAAGCCTGCTTTGCTTCACAAGGAAAATGCTTATATTTCCACTGTGACCTATCTACATAGATAGAGTGCTGGGCTTGGAGTCAGGAAGAACTGAGCTCAAATCTGGACACTGCTTCTTATGAACTATGTAACCCTGGGTGAGTTCCTTAACTTCTATTTGCCACAGTTCCCTCATCTGTAAAATGAGGAACAATAATAATGCCTACCTCCCAGGGTTGTTCTGAGGATCAGATGAGATAATTACAAAGTCCTTAGTGCCAATGCCTGGCACAGAGTAAGTTCAAAATAAATGTCAGCTAGTATTAACATTTCTTCATCATTTTCTTAAGTTTTAAAATCAATAAAATGATAAATCAAGTCTTGATTTGTAGCATTTCCTGATTTCTGAAGTACAAATGCTTATTTTGAAGATTGAATTCATTTTCACAAACCATTGAACTGACTCCAGCACTGCTCTGCAGCAGTCATAGAGATTTGCAATTATGTCACATTGCAGATGTTTAAAAGCAAGAATTATCATTCATTCAATGTGTTTCTAATTCTTTAGGTCCACTCATGGGAAATAATGGTTTCATTGCCAAAACTGAACATTCCATTTTATGTCTCTGCTTTTGCATAGACTCCCTCCCCACTCCTACACTTCCCCAAGCCTGGAGTGCACTCAATCTTCTTTGCTACTTCTTGGAATACTTAATTTCCCTAAATACTCAGCTGTGGTATCACCTCTTACTTGAAGCTTTCCCTAATAATCCCTTCTCCTTTTGATAATTATCTACCATTTTCAAATGATCTTGTGTTTACTCATGTGTTATGCTTCCCCTCCATTTCCCCTGGGTAGAACGTAGGTCTCTTGAGGGCAAGGACAATTTTCAGTTTGTCTTTTTATCCTTGTTTCCTGTACCAGTGTCAGGCATATAGAAGGTGCTTAATATACGATTTTGGAATTGAAACTTCAAAAGAACAATAATTAATAACAATAACAATAACAATAACAATAATAATAATGATAATGATACAAGAGCCACTGGAGGAAATCAGTGCCCATCATGGCTATTCATTTTCTGGCTGCAAAATTTAGCTTAAAAACAAGTTCAGTTCAACAGTATCAGTCTGTTATCTATGGCAAATTCAGAGAATATATAAATATATGTAGTAAAGCATCAATAATAATCCTATAAATCTATTTCTTAAATATATGACAAATGAAGGATCTTGACAATGTTTCAAAAGTATGGACTTCTCCAGAGTGCTAAGAATTTTCAATGACCTTTGAGATAAAAAAAAACAAAACTAAACAAAACCTCTTATATCTCTAGGCAAAATTGTGAAGCAGGTAAAATTGATCTTTGGCCCTCTGCTACTTCCATCTGAGAAGTCTTTATTAACCCATCTGATGACACCATTGTGCATCTAATTCCATAAGGGACTTGATTTATATTTTAAGTAGCTGGAAAGCAATGAATAAACTTGCCCTTCATGACATTCTATACCATTTTCAGACCTTTGCACATACTATCTCTCATGTCTGGCATGTATTCCCCCCTCAATACTTACTTACAATATGGCTTTTAAAATGTTTTCATCACTCTGGCCAAAATTGCTGTCTCAAAGATTACTATCAGTGACAGAATTGTCCAAGCAATTGTATTTTTTTAATTGTTATATTCCTTGACTTTTCTGAAGTATTTGATACTTTTGGCATGCTGTCACTCCCCTCCTGATGCAGTCTGCTCCCTTGCCTTCTAAAACCTTGAGCTCTACTATTCATTTGAAGGTAGGCAGTGTTGAAGTGGATATGATCTGAAATAAAGAAGACCTGAGTTCAAATTCAGCCTCATATACTTATGGATTGTGTGACCCTGAGAAAATCAAGTAATATATCTCCGCTTTAGTTTCTTCATTTATAAAACAGGAGTGCATTTACCTCCCAGAGATGTATTAAGGATAATATATTTGTAAAAATATTTTTTGAGCTACCTATAAGTTAGCTAAAAAGTATTATTCATCCCATTTTTCTTTTCAAATGAGAACTGAAGCACAGTAAGATATGCCCAGAGTTTCAGTTAATAAATCACAGAGGTAGGACTAAAGTTAACTCAGGGCCAAGCATTCAGTGCCTCACCATATTGACAGTCCTAGGTTAAAAACAGCATTGAAATAATAAGAAAAAAATGTACAATAAAAGAGCAGAAAGTAAATACAGACCATATTACTTTTTTAGAGTAGTTGCACTCTCTTTTCTTTCTAAATAATTTTGATACTCCCTTAGTTTTCAGTTCTTTGCCGCCATAAAAAGATACATATATGTGTATATGTATGCATGTGTGTATATATATGTATGTATAATATATGTATATACTCACACACAGAGTTCTTTTTTATTTTAATTTTTAATTAATTTATTTTTAGTTTTCAACATTCATCTCCACAAGATTTTGAGTTACAATTTTTCTCTCCCCATCTTTCCCCTACCCCCACCCCAAAACAGCAAGCCTACTAAATACCTCTTTCCTCATTCTGTTCTCTCTTGTATTCTTCATTCTCCTAACTTTCTACTAGGGCAAGATGGGTCTCTATACACAAGTACCTGTATATCCTATTTCCCAGTTTCATGTAAAAAAACAATTTTTAAACATTTGTTTTTAAAACTTTGAATTCCAGATTTTTTCCCCTTCTTCCCTCCTCAGCCAACCCCACCTGGAAGACAAACAATTCAATACAGATTGTACATGAATAGTTACCCAAATCTCCTCCATAATAGTTATATTATGAAAGACCAACTACACTTCCCTCCATCCCATCCTTCCTCTCCCACCCACTCCACCTTCTCCCTTGACCACATGCCCCGCCAAAAAGCTTACGTCTAGCTACCCTCTCCCCCAATCTGTAGTCCCCTCTATCCTCCCCCTATCCCATACCCCCCTATTATCCTGTAGGGTAAGATACCCAATTGAGTGTGTATGTTATTCCCTCCTTAAGCCAAATTCAATGAGAATCAGGTTGTCCCATTCCCTTTCACCTTCCTGCTCTTCCCCTCCATTGTAACAGTTTTCTCTTGCCTCTTTTATATGAGACAATTTACCCTAAACGATTGCTCCCTTTCTTCTCCCAATATATTCCTCTCTCACCTCTTAATTTTATTTTTTAGATATCATCCTTTCATATTGAACTCATCCTGTGCCCTCTGTCTATGTATACATGAACAAACAAATGACCACACTCACATATATATTTATATGCACATACATCCTTCTATACATACATATATATGTATACACACATATATATTGCCTTCAGCTATCCTCATACTAAGAAAAGTCTTATGAGTTACAATTATGGTTTTTCCACATAGGAATGTAAATAATTCAACTTTAATAAATTCCTTAAGATTTCTTTTTTCATGTTTACCTTCTCATGCTTCTCTTGCTTCTTGTTTTCTATTCAGCTCAGGTTTTTTCATCAAGAATGCCTGAAAGGATTTCCCCCTGTAGCATTATACTCAGTTTTTCTGGGTAGGTAATTCTTGGTTTTAGTCCAAGCTCCTTTGACCTCTGCAATATCATATTCCAAGCTTTTGTATCCCTTAATATAGAAGCTGCTAGGTCTTGTGTTATCCTGATTGAGATTCCACAATACTCAAATTGTTTCTTCCTCACTGCTTGCAGTATTTTCTCCTTGACCTAGGAACTCTGGAATTGGGCTATGATATTCCTAGAAGTTTTCTTTTGGGGATCTTTTTCAAGAGGCAATTGGTGAATTCTTTTAATTTCTATTTTGCCTTCTGGTTCTAGAATATCAAGGCAATTTTGCTTGATAATTTCTTGAAAGATGGTATCTAGGCTCTTTCTTTGATCATGGCTTTCAGGTAGTCCAACAATTTTTAATTATCTCTCCTGGATCTATTTTCCAGGTCAGTGATTTTTCCAATGAGATATTTCACATTGCCTTCTATTTTTTTTTTCATTTGTTTAGATCTGTTTTACAGTATCTTGGTTTTTCATAGTCATTAGCTTCCAATTGTTCCACTCTAATTTTGAATGGGTTATTCTCTTCAGTAAGTTTTTGAAATTGCTTTTCCTCTGGCAAATTCTGCTTTTTAAAACATTCTTCTCCTCATTGGCTTTTTGGGCCTCTTTTGCCAGGTGAGTTAGTCTATTTTTTAAGGTGTTATTTTCTGGGTCCCCTTTAGAAGGCTATTGACTCACTTTTCATTTTCTTCTTGCATCATTCTCATTTCTCTTCCCAATTTTTCCTCCACTTCTGTTACTTGATTTTCAAAATCCTTCTTGAGCTCCTCCATGACCTGTAATCTATTCATATTTTTCTTGGAGGGTTTTGATGCAGGAGTTCTGTCTTTGATGTCTTCTCCTATTTCATGCCTTGATCCTTTTTGTCTCCCAAAAAAGATTCTTTGGTCTTTTTGTGCTTCATTGCTTGCTCGTTTTGGCAGCCAATTACTTGACTTTTTGAGCTCTTTGCCATAGTAGAACACTGTTTCCAGAATGGAGAGAGCTATGTACCAAATTGCTGAGTTTTTTGCAGCTGCTGGAGCTATTAGATGGGCACCCTGTCTACAGCCTGCACATGCTCTGGTTCACTATCACACACCCCAGGACCACCACCTAAAACCATGATCTGGATCAAAGCAGGTCAAAGCAAGAGTGCTTAGCCTCTGAATGATTGCTTGGCCCCCCTACAATCTGCAGGCCAGGAGCTCTGGAAGCAGCTACATGGCTGCAGCTATCACACTTACTCTGCTTCTCACACAGGGCACAGCAGCCAAATCACACTCTTCTATCATCCCTGGGCCAACCAAGTTCCACACTTACCTTTGACTTTGTCTTTGGCATTTATGAATTGAGAAGTCTGGAAACCACTACAGCTGCTGGTGATTTACTCCTGTGAAGTCTGGTCCAACTGTGGCTGGTTGGGACTGGCCTGGGGCCAAAACTCTGGCTCAGGTGGGACTGCCCTAGGCTCCCAGCATGCCGAGATTGACCCTTCCTGCCAGCCTGATGGGCTTCCTTCAGCGGGAAATTTGGTTCTCTCTATCACTTTGTGGGTTCTGTAGCTCTAATGTTTGTTTAGAGTAATTTTTTACTTGTATTGGAGGAGCTAGAAGTAAGAGCTACACAGAAGTCCCATTTCTATTCCTCCATTTTGGCTCCGCCCCTCCTCCTATCCCCCTCCCTTTCAGAATTCTGAAAGGAATTTTCTTCCTTGTTCTTCTAATTTGTTAATTATGTGACCCTTTATGTCTATTATATGTTGTTTTGCAGCATATCTTTTTTTATGGTATAAGATGTTGTTCTACACCTAGTTTCTGTCACACAATATTACATTTTTTCCCCCAGCCATTTTTGTTGAATAGACAGTTCTTTCTCCAATACCTGTGAACATTGTGTTGATAAATGCTGGATAAATGTGTTCATTTTGCATCCATACAATGTTTACCTAATAGGTTCCATGGATCAACCTTAAACAAATTGCTTTCAAAAAATGGTTATACCAAATCATGGCTCTACTCACAATGCAATAGTGTACCTATCTTTCCAACATTCTCTCCACATGACCTATTTCTATATTTGGTTGTATTTCTAATTTGCAGTATATGAAGAGAAACCTCAGCATTAAAAAAAGTACCTTTTCTGTTCTCATTAGTCCTCTGAAGAAATCATTCACATGCATGTTAATACAATTTTTTGGGGGGTGGGGGGAACTTCTTTCACACTTTTTGGACACATTTATTGGAGAATGAATTTGGGTCTTATATATTTGGTTTCCATACATTTTGGATTACAAAGTCTTTTTTTTTTCTTTTTGGAGGGTGGAATGCAGGGCAATTGGGATTAAGTGATTTGCTCAAAGTCACATAGCTAGTAAGTATTAAGTGTCTGAGGCCGGATTTGAGCTGAGGTCCTTCTGACTCTAGGACCAGTGCTGTATCACTGCACCACCTAGCCACCACAGATAACAAACTGTTATCTAAGAAATTTGATGTAAAGGTTTTTTTTCCCGAATTCACCACTTCCTTTATTATCCTAGACACATTCATTTTGCTTGTGTAGAAGTTTTTAAATTTCATGTAATCAAAATCCTGCATCTTATTTTTCATAAATGCCTGTTTTTTTCCTTTCAACAAAGAATGCAATTCCTAGTCACAGCTGTGAAATAGAATTTGCTTCTGTTCTAATTTTTTTGTGGTATGATCTTTGTTATTGAGACTGTATTTCCATTTTTAATTTACTGCATAATATCATATAAAATATTGTTTTAAGACTAATTTCTGGCAGATTTTTTCCCCAGTTTTTCCTAGCCACTAATATCAGATAATTCCTTTCTTAAGGAAGTTACATTGTGGGATTTATCAAATATTGGATTTAGTTCCTTATATTTTTATTTTCCTTTTACTTTTGGTTCAATTGATTTTTTTCTATTCTTAAAACTTATATAAAATGATTTATATGATTGCTGTTTATGGTAGTTTGACTTTTGAAAGTGTTCCCTCTTCATTTCTACTTTTTTCCTATTATTTTCTAGTGTTCTAGAAATTTGTTCCTCTGAATATGTTGTGATATTAACTTATCAAGTTCTTAAAGTATCTATTTGATAGGTTGATCAATCTATGAATTAATTTTAATGCCATCATCATTTTTGATATTGTTATGACCCATCCATGAACACTATTTATTTAAGTTGTTCTTTATTTTTTTAAGAAGCACTTTATAACTGAATCATACAAGTACTGAGTGTTGTTTGGTAGAGAGACTCACAAAAAATGGTTTTTACTAATTATTTTCAATGAGATTTTATATTATATGGATGACTCTTAAATTTTGTTGATATACAAAATTGGTGTCAATTTTATAGGTTTATTTTTAGCCTACAACCTTGCTAAAACTATAGCCACAATTGGGTATTTTTTTCTGATTTCCTAGGATTTTCTAAGCAAACCATCATGCTATCAATTGGGCAAAGCCAATTATTAGGAGTAAAATCAGGTACTAATGCTGTGGCACCCTAATACAAAAAAAAAAGATCCTACAGTCTCAAAAACCACAGAGGAGATGGTAGGAGAACTGGTTAAGTTAGGGCTGCACAACATATGGCCTGAGGGTTGCTTATGACAGGCACCAAAGGATTTTGGGCAGCTTGTGAAGAATGTATGGTTGCTACTGAGCACTCTCCTGTTTCTCATGTACCCACAGCAACCGACCACCATCAGTCTGTCTCTAGTCTAACCCATCTCCTGCCTGAAAAAGTTTGGCTTATTTACATTTTGTCCCCTACCTCCTGCCAAGGTGTGTAGGTCTGGGTTAGGGTAAAGAATAGATAGTCTTTCCCAGGAACAGGTAGGGCATAGAAGGAGGGTTTTTGTAGGAATGATTGACAACAAGGCTGGCTTAGGCTGGTGAGGGGTGCATGGCTCAGCAAGGTTAGTCAGCAAATACCAACAAAGATGTCTGGGAGTGAGCAAGACTGACACACTGCAGGCTCCTGATTGACCCCTTTTGGCAAATAGACTTACTCTATGTCCAGTGCACCTGCCTAGGTAAGGTAAGGTAACTCATAGAAAAACAGACCTTTAATTCCAGGGGTCCTCTTACACTGTCATTGGCAAATATATTTATGCCTTTATTTTCTTTCTTTTGTCTCATTGCTATTGCTATCATTTTCAGTAATATATAAAATAATAGCAAGGAAAGTAAAAAATCTTTGCTTTACATTTGTATTCATTGTTAAAGTGTCTAGTGTATGTATCTTTTTGAGTATTCTATGTTGAATTATAAATTAGTGAGATAGATGATCAATAGAGAGCAACTTTTATAATCAGGATTGTAAAGCCAGAACAAATTGGTGACAGGTTAGTATGAAGGGAGTCTTTGCCTATTTGGTATTATGTGTTTTTAGGCCTTGACCACAAATACATTGAATATATAGAAAAAAAGACATTGTACAAGGTAGAAGAAAATTAAAAGCTGCTATATAAGAAATCTTGTGTTGGCACAGGAAAAACAAAATGTTGTAGGAGGGAGGTGGCCATAATATCAATATCCTCCTTTAGCCTTTGTGATCAGAACTTTGACCATATCACAACAGTAAGATACTGAGTTACTGATTTTTTCAATTCTATATTTTTCATACAGTTCCTATGTTTTCCATTCTTTAAGGCCATTAAACTAGATTCCTAACAGATCCTCTTTCTGTAATTTTCCTGAAAATATTTTAGAGGAGAAATATATTCAAATTTAAAGGTAATGAATAAGGGACAGGGACATAGTACTTTATGTTTTATAAAGCACTTCCCACATATTATCTCATTTGAGACAAGAGGTAGTACTATAAATATTATTGTCCCCTTTTATAGATTAGGAAACTGGAACTAAATGAGGTTAAGTGGATTGCTCGAGGTCAATAACTATAAACTATATAGGGTGGGATTTAAAACCCAGGTCTTCCCAAGTTGAAGTCTAGGATCTCTGGCTACTGCTTATTTAAATCAAACTTTATTTGAAAGTGTGAGTTAGGTATGGTATAATATAAATTTGAAAGGAATTAGAATAACCCTAATTGCTAATGTGCCAGTTGGCTAAAATATATATATATATCTCTGGCTGTAGTTAGTCTAAGGTCAAGACTTCATATTTCATTTGAACGAGTGAATTTATGTTAGGTGGCAAAATTGATCTACTCAAAGGACCTATTCAGCAGAATAAGTCTTGTCTTATACTTTTATTTAAATAAGTGTCTGATTCTGGGGGATAACGATGCTATGACTTACATTATCTGAGGTTGCCTTTTCAATCCTTTGCCACATTTTTGTCTTCTGGATACTTCCTGATTTTCCTTCCTTTTCCCAACATGTGGAAGGTCCAAGACTTAATTCTTTTGGTTTCTCTGTGAACTTGAGTCCTAGGGAAATAATTTATGTGTTGGTCCCAAACAACTAGATATAGGACAATTTACTATGTTGACTGATTTGACCTGACTCCTCACCATTATACCTATATGATCTGTTCTTCTCTAAACCTTTGTACTCTAGCATCTTATTTCCTACTTGGAATCACAGACTCTTTACACATAATTCTCATACATTATTTTTCATTGCCTAGATTGCTTTGTTTAACTAGATTCTCAATCCCAGAATTACAATTGAAAAGAGTTAATTTCAATAAAAACGTATTTATTCAGAATACACAATACAAAGAACTGACAAACAACCGACTGAATTGGTTTGTTTGGTTCTATTATTTTACCTGAAATGAGCAGTTTGATGGAATTGCTAAAATCACTGAGCTATTTTTTGATATAATGTAGAAATGGACTTATTTTCACAAGCTAGTATTTATTAACAAGGGTATTGAGATATTTCTAAGATTAAAAAGTGAACTGAGTTCAGAACCAAATAGAAGAAAATTGGGTAGAATCGTATTTTGATAATTGTTGAGGATGTTCAAATGATGAGTACCAAATGGAATGTGAGAACAAGGCTCTAAAGTTAAGCTCTACCATTATTTTTGCATCTCAGAGAAATACAGGCATTTTCCTGTTGGTGTTATATGGCATACATCGAACTCTCAGAAGAATCATGATGTCAGGCTGCCCAAGAGTAACGAAAAGACACATTTTGAGTATAAAGATCCTACAACATAATACAAACAATAGCTTGTTCATGAGAAATTGCATAAAAGACATTATCAGAGACACAATTAGAAATGAAGGTGGACTGGTTATGCAACAAGAAAAACGCACACTACACAATGGATTGAATACTATACTTGGAGTCAGGAAGGCCCGAGTTCAAATCTGACCTCAGACACTTAACTAGTATTGTGACCCAGACAAGTAATTTAACTGTATCTGCCTCAGTTTCCTCATCTGCACAATGAGGATACTAATAGTACCTATTTACCAGGATATTGTGAGGATAAAATGAGAATATCTGCAAAACACTTTGAAGCTCTATTTAAATGCCAGTTATATAGCCAAAAACAGCAACAGCAGTAGCAGTATTATGGACAATTTGAGTACTATATTAGTATCCTTGAGATATTAAAAGAACCAAGAAAGGATTCCAGTATATTGAATAGCTGTGATATCCAGGATTTATAGAATGACATGGTGGAGGATAGAACAAAACAGAAGAGATTGTATAGAGAGTTTGAAATGTATATGCAATTCCCTGTGGCAGTGATATCTATTTCCATTAGATCACAGATCCATCAAAATTCTGATAAAGAATTTTTCTGGTCTAGTCAAAATGCAGTAAAAGTAAGGTATACTTGATGAGGTTGTGTATTCAGATGTCCTTAACAACCAATATGGGTTACACTCATCACATACCAAAATCATCAAGGGCAAGGGTGATTGTATTTGCAAGGCTGTGCTCTTTGGATAGAATGAAATTCTAAATCACTCAAAGGACAAATTCAGAGAAAACTGGGAGGACTTATTTAAACTGATACAGAATGCAGTAAGGAGAATAAATACAATTTCTACAATGACTAACATTGTAATGGAAAACAACTGTGAATGACTTAAGCATTTTAATCAATGCAATGACTAATCATGACTTCAGAAAACTAATCTTGAAGCAGCCTTTCTACCTCCTGGCACAGTACTGATGGATTAGAGATGCAAAATGAGCCATACATTTTGAGACACAGCCAATATGTGGATCTGTTTTGTCTGACTATATCTATTAGTTATGATGTAGGTCTTTCTTTTTGTGAGAGTGGGACTTAAGAGGAGGAGCATGGTGCTAGTGATACAAAAATGAAGGAAGAAAATAAAGAAATGTATACCAATGAATCATTGAAAAATAAACAGAAGAGAACAGAGTTAAAGTCATGAGAGGACTGAGATGAAAAGGGTACCTGATTCCACATTCCTGTCCTCCTCAATGCTCCTACACCAAAGTTTCATCCTAATTCCACCCAGCCCCACCACTGTGCCCTCTGCAATGTCTGATCCATAGGCCACAAACTTTCCTTTATCATAAATCTATTCCCCTCCCAATCCTCCCATTAGTAAACCCTGGTTCTTCCCTGATTACATAGCCTTCTTGGTCACTCTTTCTAGGAGTCACTTGTGGTTGTGTGGTTTATCCTTTATTCTAGAAGAGGACCTTGGCATCGGGAAAATGATGCCATGACTTGCAGTTGAAACGAATTTAAGGGATGGAGGACTGTTCAAAGTCCTCTCCCTTCCCTTTCCCTTTGCTCCCTTTACCTCCCCTCTTTTCCCTTCCTCTCCTCTCCTCTTGGTGTTCTCCCCAAAGGAAGGGAAATTTCAATGGTTGAAACCTACCTAGTTATCTTGGGGCTTACTGCTTTCATTTCTTCCTTAACAACCTTGCCTTAAACCCAATTCAGTCTGGCTCTCCTCTATCGGTCAACAATAGGTCCCTTTCCAAGTACCACTTAATGGTTATTTTTTTGAGCATTGATGGCTCATAGTGAATGAAAAGAGTAATTGTTTTTCTTTTGGCCAACAACCCTGAGAGTCTTCCCCTCCCAGTCTGATTTGTTTTAAATTAAAGGGCCATTCCTTGATTCACTTCTTAATGAGGCCTTATCACTGAATGGGCATTGCCTCACTCAAAATGAGAACTCAAAAAAATCCTCAGCTTAAAAAGGTTAAGGTCTCCCATTCACTGAATCCTGGGCCATCTCAGTTGTCCTTATCTAGATCTAGTCACAGGACCCAGATTATTCTTGAGGAAGAAAGTGAGACTGGTGACTTTGCACAGTCCTCTCTCACTCAAATCCAATACAACTGAAAATCATGGCATCATCCTCCTGATATCATGGGCCTCTTACAGAACAAAGGACAAAGCATACACCACAAAAGGACTCACTGCATCTTCAGTCATCCTCCTCAGCTTTCCATTTGAGGCAAAGGAGTTGGAATACTTCCTGCTCCCTACTGACACTTCTAGTTCTCCCCCTTTCTCCTTCACAAAGTAATATCTCTTCCTTTGAGTTCATGCTATTCATATCCACCACCCAATCAAAATCCTGATGGCATTGTCTAGAGACCCCCCAGGTTAACTCCCTTCATTCCTCAATGAATTTCCTATATGGCTTAAAATTTTTCTCCCAATATTTTACATAACTTAACAACAACAATTGTATGTTTGACAGATTCATATGAATGAAACACAGGTGGGTTCTATTGTTAGAGACCTCATTGGAACAAATATTCAAGTTTTCTCATAAGCTTCTTTTCTCCCCACCTTTTCAGTCTTCTCACATCTTATTCCTTTCCATGTACTCTTTGATTCAGTGACATTGTCCATCTTGCTGTCCTATGAATGAGACCCTTTGTAGAAGCAAGCACCCTAGCATACCGAGGGTGGCTGTCAACACAGGTTCTTACATCTGCTTTTCTAAAGGATAGCAACTCAAAATGGGTTAACAATCTTGCTGTAATCAAACATGTCATTTACCTAGTTCAGGGAAAAAGTTCAGCACCCCAAACTTCAGAGAATACAGAGGTTATAAGCAGACAAAAAGTACAGACAGAGAAACAGATCAGCAGAAAGGCTTACAATTATCTGACCATTACATCCATACCTAGTCAGTTACCAGAGAGGGAAGCACCAACATCTGGGTTTTCAAAGATGTGGGGCTCAGTGGCTGCCCAGAGTCTCATCTGGTCACATCACATAACTCTTCTCAAAGTGAGCCCCAAAGCAAAGCCTCACATCAGGGTATACATAGCCTTCTCCTGGATCAGAGAATGTCACAGCCCTCTTGACCCACTGCCCAATCAAAAAGCAACCAGGTGTAGGCATTCCTGAAAACCAAGCCTCCCACCACAGGCTCCATGTGACCACATTCTTAGGGGACAGAGTATATTTTCAAATCAAGGAAGGTTCTCAGAGTCACTTAAGCCTATAAAAGGGCCTAGGGGCAGGGAAGATCTTAAATTCCCATTCCAGTAACACCCTTCATCTCTTGGCTCTGGGCATTTTTTAGGTTACCCCCAAAGCCCTTATCAACTCATTATCCTACTCTCCTTCCTTACTTCTACCTACTGACCTCCTACTTTCCTTTAAATCCCTACTAAAATCTAATGTTCTACTGGAAACATTTCCCAAAATCTCTTAATACTATTGCCTTCCCTTTTTATTTCCCTTCCTATTTTCCTGTATATAGCACATTTGTACACTTTGTTTACTTATTGTCTCCCCTACTAGATTGTTAAGTTTTTTGAAGGTGAAGATTATCTTTTGTCTCTTTTTGAATTCCCAGCACAGGTCCTGTCACATAGTACACACTTAATAACTATTTGTTGACTAACAAAAGCCTGAGCAGTATTGGACTTTCTCCCCTTAATTGCTCCTAAGCAAAGAACCCAAGGGACATTCTTGCTCCTTTAATCCTTCTACCCATTCTTTATGATGGAGACAAATTTATGCTGAACTTTCAGTATTACAATGTATTTTAAAGGAAGCTAAAAAACAGTCATTCTTTATTCTTTTGATGAGTATTATTTTAAAGCTATCAGAGTATGCATGGTAGTGAGATCTGTGAAGGGGTATGGTATTTCACAGACTGTCTACTCTAGGGCCCTAAAGTTCTGACCTGGGAAGTTGAAAGTCCTCCCAGGGACTATTAGCCTAAAATATAATTATAGTAACTCTCCTAGCTCTAGATCTATACTCTATGGTTCTATGTTCTCATAAAATTTGAATTCAGTGTTGACTTGTATTTCCTGGGACAAATGAACTGGTGGTTGGACCTTTAGAAGGTGAAAGGCTTTTGAAGCTTTTTGAAAAGCTTTGAAGCTTTTGAAGTTGAAGGTCTATTCCCAATGGCTAATCTTCACCCCTTTTACCTGAAGAGAGGGATAAGCAGAACAGAGGACGGTGGGGAAGTCTTGCTTCTGAATCAGCCTCAAGTGGCAGAGAGCTCTGAGATCTGCCCATTTCTGGTTGATGAGGAAGGAAATGAGGAGAGCAGATTTCTCATTCGTTCCACAGAAAAATTAATATTATAATAATAATTTTAAAAAGACTTTTAAGATATTCAAGAGAATTTAGAAATGATGTAGGCGAAAATTGCTATGACAAAGAAAAATCTATGGGTTTTTCATAAAGTAGATGAACGTTTGGAATCTTACAGTCTCCTCTTTCCCTGCAATGGTACACCCGTAAGTTCTTTTTTTAATTGTTGCTGTTGTTTAGTCAGTTTTTAAGCCTGTAAGACTGTTAGTGACACCATTTTTTTTTTGGCAAAGATACTGAAGTGGTTTGCCATTGCCTTCTCCACCTAATTTTACAGAAAAGGAAATTGAGGCAAATAGGGTTGTGACTTGCTTAGGGTCCCATAGATAGTAAATGTCTGAGGTTGGATTTGAACTCATGTCTTTCTATCTTCAGGTCCAGCACTCTCTCCACTAAGACATCTAGCTGCTTAAGTTTGTGGCCATATTTTATGTGTCCATGAAATATTTTGATAGACATGAAAGTTACCATCCCATCAGAATCCTATGACCTCTGACTACCAAGTGTCCATTACTTCTAGCATAGGCACACAAGAGACAAAAGAAGAAATTTCAGAAGGTTATGTCAGAGTTGTATAAATACTTAATTTTATGCCACAGAATCAACAGTGACTATTCCCTTTGATGTCTGTCATTCTTCAAAATATCAGTTAGCCACTGAGGTTTCTTGATAAGACTGTCTCCAGGTATACACATACAGCATAGGACAATAGAAACAGCACAAATCAATCAATCAGCAAGCATTACTTAAACATTTATTACTTGCTGGGCATCTTACTAGGTTTTAAGGATGCAAAAACACAAAAAAGAAACAATCTTTACTATTAAAGACCTTACCTTTTATTGTGTGAAATAGCATGCACATGAATTTGAACTTTATGTATATATGCACATATATATTACATATATGTACATACATATATGCGATTTGAAGGCATGTATGTGTGTATGTAAATATATGTATATAATTATATGTATATGTGTGACATATGCATATGAATATAGATTTAAATAAACATAAGACATCTAGGGAGAGATAACAATCACACTACTAATCAAGGGATCAAAAGATGCTTCATGTTGAATGTTGTGATTTTGCTGCATCTTGAAGAAAGAAGGGAATTCCTTGAACTGAGAAAGTATGACCCAGGCAAGGAGGATGGCTACTGCAAAGACATCAAGTGCCCTTTTTGGTAAACAGAAGGAAGGCTAGTTTGGCTGTGCTTTTGGAGTTTGAAATTATTTTGGAATGTATGATTATGGGTATGGAGAAAGGGAAGGGAAAGAATCAAACACTTATTAATTACCTACTATGTTCCAGGCACCAATAACTTTAGAAATATTATCTTCTTTGAATCTTATAACAACTCTGTAAGGTAGGTGCTATTATTATTACTATTTGCATTTGAGGAAACCTAGGCAGACAGGTAAATGTCTTGTCTTTGATTACATAGCCAGTAAGTTTCTAAATCTGGATTTTCCTGACCCTAAGCCCATCACTCTGTCCATTGTGCTGTTACATAATAGCAAGGAAATAATATATAATGTAGTGCAAAAGATAAGTAAGGACAAGGCTGTGAAGAGCTTTAAACTCTCGAAGAACTTTTATTTTATCTAAAGGCAATAAAGAATCAGCAGAGTTTATTAAGTAGAAGAATTGAATGCTCATATCTATTCTTAAAGAAAATTACTTTGGCAGCTCTGTGGAGGATAAGTTGGAATTTGGAGAGACCTGGGGCAGAGAAACTAGTTAGGAGGCCATTAATATAGTATACATGAGACATGATGAGGCCTTAAATTAATGTAGTGATTATTTGAGTAGTGAAAAGGGGATGGATGTGAAAGATGTTATAGAGGTATAAATGGTGACATTTGTCAAGAGATAAATGGGGAGAGGAGTTAAAGACAACATCAGCATTGCAAACTGATGAGATAGGAAGACCAGTGTTACTTTCAACAGAAATGGGGGAGTTTGGAAAACACGTGGTTTGGGATGGAGTAAGGATAAAATGAATTCTGCTTTGGAAATAGAGAATTTGAGGTATTAATGGGATATTCAGTTTAAAATATCCAATAGATAGTTGATAATGTGGGATTAAACGTTCTCTGAGAGAACGGGGTTGGATAAAATGACCTGGGAATCATCTGAATGACAGCTTATGAACTCATCAAGAGAGGGAGTGTAAATAGAGAACAGAGTGAATCCTGGACTGAAACTTAGGGAACACCCACAGTTAGGGCTTGATATATAGATTATGACTCATTAAAAGATATTGAGAAAAAGGGGTCAAATAGGTAGGAGAGGAAAAAAAAGAGAAAGAGAGAATCATATCATGAAAATCCAGAAAGGAAGACAGCTCTTGAGGTAACCAGATTCCTTGCAGTTTTCCTGTTCTGCCACTCAAACATCTCACCTTACTTCCTTGATCTTCTTCACAGTTTTGAAACACTAGGAGGGCCAGAAACATCTGATCAAAAGACTAAACTAGTTTGGCGTCTGTAGACTAACTGAAGAAAATGACAGCCTGTTGACTTCAACAATATTATCTGTATCTGTTGTTTTCCCTTGACACACATCCATTACTCTCTCTGATTTTCAAAAAGCAGCATTTTCCTTCTCTAGGCAAGGTTGATCTGGCAAATGTTTAATAACTGGCTCTCTGAAAAAAAAATATTAACATCATATATTGAAGGTCTAGACAATCAACAAATAATAAACCAATCCCTGATTTATAGCATTTGCCTGTGGTGTAGTGGATAGGACACTGGGCTCAGAGTCAGGATGACTCATCTTCCTGTCTGCAAATCTGGCCTCAGACACTTACTAGTTATGCTATCCTGGGCAAGTCACTTAACCCCGTTTGCCTCAGTTTCTCATCTGTAAAACAAGCTGGAGAAAGAAATGACAAACCACCCCAGTTATCTTTGCCAAGAAAACCCCAAATAAGGTCACAAAGAGATGGACACAACTGAAATGACTGAACAATAATAATGAAGAGCTGTAAACACACTGAAAATTTTAACATTCAAAAATGTTAATAATAATAAATAATAATAATGTCAATAATAATAATAAAACACAACGAAAATCTTTCATTCAATAGTACTACCTCTGAGTATAGTATTTAGAAGACAACATATTATATGCAACATACAGGGTCTCTTTAATAATTGCTCAGTGTGGAATACAACCATTAAGTTACTGACAAAATGGACATTAAAAGTTACAAGAAGATCTGAACAAGTAAGTATTATCTTGTTGGTCTCAATATAATTAGAGCTGATATTCTCTGAGCTTTAAAAAGTACTTTATATACTTCATTTGATCCTCACAAGAACTCTATAAAGTGGAAATTATAAACTGAAGTTCAGAAATGTTACATGATTTGCCCAGTGTTATACAATTAGAAAGCACCAAAGGTAGAATTCAAACCCAGATCACCCTGACTCTAAATCCGGTGCAATGTATACTGCACCTCACCATCTCTGAAATAGAAATAGTATTGTACCCTTGTTGACAAAGTTGAATATTGGCCTTGTTCCTTTGTTATCTTTGAATCATACATTTAGAATTATGGTCATAAAAAATGGAAATAAATACTGTTTTAAAATTTACCTCCCAAGTTTAACTAGCTGACAACTTAGCAAATATAGATGGAAGCAGAAATAAGGAACCTATAAAAAATAAATTCAGAATAGTATCTAAATTTGCCTCTCAAAGTGGCTACATGCTACAAGTCAAAGGAAAATCCAGTTCAGTAGAGATGACCATTTTGGGGATAGGGAAACTGAAACTCTGCTACCATACAGATACAGAAGGTGGTTTAACATGCATCTTCGTTTGAAACTTTTTTTTTTGCTTTAAAAAGCTACAGTGCTTCACTGTTTCAATGCATAAATCTGAAAAACTGTATTTATTGTAGAAACACCAGATGAGTTCCAGAACACCATAGTCTCTGAAAGCTTCACATTAAGAGTCATTCCTCACAGAAGGTCAATGAATTAGGGCAGCATATCTATGAGGAAGTTGTGACATATTACCAACAGAGAAGTCTTTAGGAGATGTACAAATGGATGTCATAAGAAATATCTTATGGATATGGATTGGAAAGGAGTTGAGGAGAGATAACTAGTAAACAGCCTGAGAGTTTCAGTGGTGGTCTAGACATATAGGTAATATCAAATCACAGAACTTCAGAGTTGGAAGGGATCTCAGGAATCTTCTAATCCCACCCATACCTGAAAAGGAATCTCTACCACAACAGACTCAACAACTTGTCAGCCAGCACCTTTTTGAAGATGTTCAGTGAAGAGAAGGAACATATCATTTCCTTTCATGGTCCCTCCAGTTGCTAGTACCTTCCTTTTTGAAATTACCAATATCTATTCTGTATCTATCTCATATGTACTTAGTTATTTATAAGTTGTCCTGTACATTGGGACATATGCTTACCAAGGAGATGGACTGTTTTTTACCTAACTTTGCATCTTGAGTTTAGTACAGCACCTGGGGCAAAGTGAGTGCTTCATAAATGCTAATGACCTTATTGACTTGCACTTGGGAATAACTCAGATTTGTTAGGAAGGTTTTCTCCCCCACCATGTAAAGACTGTTTCAAATTTTAGTAAGGCCCTCATCACACTGAAGAGTCACACAGGATTAGAAGGCAGGACTAGTTTGTCATTTGCAGGGAATACCTTGTTTTACAGGGAAATGTGCATTTGCATTTGCAGGAAAATCTTGTTTTCAGAACTAGGTACAGGGTCTCATCACTAGTTTGGCTACAGTATGATTTATTTTGTTGTTGTTTTCAGTAGCAACAACTCCCATGTTAATATGACAGAGAAAGAGGGGATATATGGATGTAGGAATAACCCAGATCAAAGGAATCACAGACCATTGAAGTACTGACATAGAAGGGACACCCTTTGTAGCTTTTTACAATTGGACTTGAATTTTGGATGTCATTTAAGAGTTTTCTGCCCACCTGGAAAATACCATTAGGTTACAGTTGTGCATATAATTGATTTTTTTTAATGTTTACTTGATTTCTGAACTGGAAAGGAGCTCATACTTTTTACTTAGATAACGTTTTTCTGATCAGAAATTTTAATCACTTGTATTGCTCCATCCATATGCTAAATATATTTTCATAAATTGTTGAATACCTTTAGATAAAGAATGTTCTGCAATTATTATTACATTAACTTAAGTAGGCTGCTTGCAAGCTAAACTTGTATACAGTACCATATTTATGAATAAAAAATTGCTTATGGACAGCATTTGTTATATACAACATGACAGTTTTATAATCTATAAAAAGGAAATGAGAAACAATAATTTTAATTTAGATAAAATAATTTAGAATTTGGGTTCTGAAAGGGACTGTACAAATGGAAGTTCATACAGGAAGGGATAGGGACAGTATATAGTTAGCATGATATAGTTATAGTTATATATAGTTAGACATAGATGAAATTTGGGGGAGGATAAAAACATGGGTGGGAGCTAAACTATTGTTTTATATGGTCTAGGGCCAAAATGCCATGTAAAACAAAATTCCAGATAGGCAGATTTATGAGAGAGCCATAAAAAACTAGTTATCACAAAGATGTTAAGTTGGGGAGGGGGAGGGGAAGTAAATGCTATAGACTTTGATTAAATTTTAGATTAAACTGAACTAAATCTCAGAGGACATGTGGAATCTTGCAATGCCAGGAGAACCCCCATCCTGGTCACATGCTGTACCGTTCATTCTCAGCAAAGTGAAGAGTGCTTACCCGTGGACTTCAGTACACATTAGCAGACACTTCTTTAGATGGGCACGTGATTCAAGTCTCATTTCCTTGCAAATACTTTGGCTTCTCATTTCTCTATAAAAACAAAACAAAACAAATATGTCAATTATATTTTTAATGTGTAGATCTATGTTACTTCTTAAAGGCATTTTTTTTCAGATGAGAAAAGATTGAGAACTTTATCTCAGAGAATCCTAGTGAAGCTGTAATTCCCTTCTTTTTTTCTTCATCTGAAGGAAATTCCCTTTAAAAAAAAATGATGGAAACAGTTGTGTGAAATGTTGCATAGTCAACTAAGCAGAACTAGGAAAACAATTTATACAATGGCCACAATAATGCAAAGGGATACCAACATTGAAACACTCAGATTGATAATTTAGTGATTCTTCTTGACATTAGAGGACTGCTGATGAAGTATGCCTTTCTCCTACCGGCTTTACTGTAGGGTATAAATTATATACCGTGCAAAATGAGGTATTTATTGGCAGTCACAGTTAATATATCTGTTTGTTTTGCTGAATTATATTTCTTGGTTACAAGGGAGAGTTCCATTTAAGTGTGTGGGTGAGGTGGATGGAGGAGAATCATTTATTGGTGATAAGAATGTTAAAAAACCTCTCAAAACTTAAAAAAATGTTTGGCTCTTGAGTTGGAATGATATTTGTTTTTATCTATAATATCAAAAAATAAAAATCAGCTTTATCCTGGAGCTTAGTGCATAAAATTTGGTTCTGAGGTTTAAATGGCTTTGTAGAATTGACTATATGAAAGTTATAGTCTGGCTTCCTATTGTTTGCTTCCTGTGTCTCCAGTTCATCATTTCCACTAAAATAAATAATCTTTGATTGTCCAATCACTAGGCTCCTGGTGAACCAGATCGAAGTTGCATAGGGCAGCTGCTTCAATTTAATTCCCATTATGGAGGCCTGGCAGCAAGCATCCTTTGTAGTTGGTATTTTTGCCAGAAAAAGAAATTACTGTTCACAACCATAAATCTTGCCAATGGTGTTCTAGATCCCTAATTGTCTCATAAGAAAAATGAAGAAAGGTGCTAAACTAAAACTATGAAGTGCATTCTGTAATAAATGAATCTGTTTGATTTAGCACAGTGAGTATGCAGAAGAGGAAACAGCCTGCATCATTCTCCTTTGAAGTTCTGGTGTGTTTCAGTAGAAGAATAACTCTTCAACAAGCTTTCTATTTACTTATTTATCTATTTATTTGTTTGTATGTTTGCTTATTCCCTTACATATCTATTTGTTTCCTTAATTAATAATTTGTTTGCTTAGTTAATTGGTTGTTTGGAATAAGGAGACTAATGAATGATGCTTTAGTCATGTAGAAAGAATTCAGGAAGTCCTCAAAAACTCATAAGATGTTTATACCAATGCTAACCTCTTCTGTTGACATTAAAACCCTTCACAATTTAGCTTCTGTCCACTCTAATACAAAACTCCTCCCCACCCCCATTCACTCTACAGTTCACAAAACTGGCATGTTCCCTGTTCCTTGAGCAAAATATTTCATGTGTGTCTTTGAACCAATTGTCACTTGTACCTCGAATATCATCCCTTCTCATCTTTGTCTCCAGGAATTCTCAGTTTTCTTCAAAGGTCAGATCAAGAGTTACCTCTTACATGATAGCTTTCTATTTTCTGGTCTGCTTACAGCACTCTCCTTACCTGAAATTACCTTTTATTTCACCTATGCATGTATGTATGTATGCATGCATGTATGTATGCATGCATGCATGTATGTATCTATCTTTATATGTATAAGCATTATTTTTCCTGATAAAAGAAAATTGAGGGAAGGGACTTTTTCATTTTTTTTGATCCAATGACATCTAGAGCAATACTTGAACTATAATAGGTCTTTAATAAATGTTGTTCATTGATTGATTGAGTAAAGAAACCACTTTCATGTGATTTCTGGCTACATCAAGAGATTTAACAAACTGGATATTCTTGCAGGATTCATTTTTGCTTTTTTTTTTTTGGAGGACAATTGGGGTTAAGTAACTTACCCAATGTTACACGGCTAGTTTGTGTGTGTGTGTGTGTGTGTGTGTGCGCGTGTGTTAAGTCTCTGAGGCCGGAACCGAACTCAGGTCCTCCTGACTCTTGGGGCTGGCACTCTACTCACTGTGCCACCTAGCCTCCCTTCTTGCAGGATTCTTCTCAGTGGTTCTAAAGTTTTTCAAGTCTGTTGGGGCTTGTCTTATTTTTTACAGATCTGGAGAAACTCATATTACTCCAAAGAGCTGTGGGTAGGATAATATTGTTATACTAAGTAATACAGGGAATTTTCCTTCCTGAGGAAAACCTTGATACCTTAATCAATCATTTATTAAATAAGTACCTACTATATGTAAGGAACTTTGCTGGATACTGGTGACTCAAAGGACAAAAATAATAATAAAAAATAATTTACACTCAATGAGCTAAGTTTCTAGACTGTAGCAGAAGAATAGGAAAATGGCTCTTCCCCTTATAGTATTTATGGCCAAAGTGTTCCAATAGCAGCTTAGCTGTATCCTGATAAATATATCTTTGGCACTTTCCTAACCTTGTACCTCTCTCTTGTATACCATCCCCTTCACCTATTTTTGTTTCAATGATATGCTACTCTTGGGGTGGCCAGGTAGCACAGTGAGTGAATAAGAGCACCAGTCCCAGAGTCAGGATGATCTGGGATCGAATCCGGTCTCAGAAATAACCAGCCGTGTAACCTTGAGGAAGTTACTTAACCCCAATTGCTTAAAAAAAAATGATATGCTACTCTCAATCTGTTCTTTGTCTTCTCAAACTAATTGAAACACCATACATTGTTTAGCTTTACTCAACTTTGATTAAAAAATGTCTATGAAGTCAGTTTATGTGTTATCTGTTTTTTCCCTAGTGAATGAAATATAACTGTGTTAATTAAACAAGAAAAATTAGAATATCGAGCCTTTATTTTTGCCAACAGGGTCTTGGCAATGTACAATCTTCCTTTTTAAGTATACTAACTGTCTTTACAGAATTTTTATAATCAGATCGGTCCAGAGTGTTTTAATCTCACATTACTATTATTATAAAGTGCTTTACAAATACAGAAATGTTGGATGCATGTGGTCCTGACAAAATTTCATCTAGGAAGTATACAGGATCATACTCAATACTTAAGTAAACCTTGAGAAGATTTCAAATAGCTTCCTGTCCATATTATTTGTGTCCATATTCAAAGGTGGAATGTGATCCAAAGTGGAATGTGGTTCCAAATCCCGTGATCCGCATTATGCTATAGGGAAAACTGAAACAAAGGAATTAAGGATTGACTCAATGTAGGGTCTAAAGTTGCTAAAAAGCTAGAGGGGCCATCCTAATGGATACCATGTTCATTGCCTTAATTTCCTACTTTTCTTTGTTTCTTCCTCTGGCTTCTCCCACTTGAATCACTCAAACCCTAAAAGGGCAAGCTTCACAATTACAAACATTAAGAAAACACACATAAACACACACATATACACATACATACATAAATACACATGTGTTTGTGTTCCTAGTGTGTGTCTATATACAGAAACATTATATATTATTTCTGGTCCATTATTAAGCCTTTGTGCCTTTAAAAGTCCTCTGTTATACATAATGTATAGGAGAGGGGCACTCCAAAAACAAGAGCTATGGAACAATAAACAAAGTTTTCTTAAATGACTCCTATATACCAATCCTGTGCTAGATGCTGGTGATATAAATACAGAAATGAAATAATACCTTGCCCTCAAAAAATTTACTATCTAACAAGGAAGCTAGCACTTACATATATATTTTTAAAAAAAGGTCACTTAGACTAGAACTAGAACTTGGGGGCATCAGAAAATCCTCAAGTAGGAAATTTCCTTTGAGAAGAGATGTGAAAGAACTAAGGATTCTAAGAGGTTTCAAGTGAGATTGACTTCCCTTCCAGGCATACGCAAAGGGAAAACTGTAAATTGTTGACAATGATGAGTGAATTAAAAAGAAACTGTGCAAGGCTCAACATATCAAAGCATGCAAATATTCTGCAACCTATCTTTCCTCTTTTGCAAGCCATTTTCAAAATGAGCAGCTCTGCAATTTTCCCTGATAGACCTGAATTCTGCCTTTGCTGAAAAGAAGCACCCTCCCAACATAATTAAAATGTTATCTAAATTCTGCTTCATTTACATGTAGCTGTGCTTGGAGTAATTACTTTCCAGAGGAGAAGGGTAGGATAAAGGTAGGAAGAATTCCTTCAGTTTTAAAGCCAAAAGAAGCATAGTTCTATTCCTTATTTCCTTAACTCCTGAAAGTGTTAAACTGTCAATGTTATTGTTCATTCAAGACTGTCAAACAACTTTCAAAAAGTTACTAATTATAGGTTAGAATAATATTCCTTCAAAAGTTCATGGATCAGTAAATATTTTTATCAATGCAGTCATCCAGTCAGTCAACAAGCATTTATTAACTGACTACTGTATGCTAGGCACTGGACTAAGCATGGGGAATGCCAAGAAAAGCTGGGTGGGGGAAAGCAATTCTTCCTCTTTAAGAGTATCAAGTCTAATGGAAGAAAACCATGCAACATGCAACTAACTATATACAAACAAGATATGAATAGAATAAACTGGAAATAATTGAGAAAAGCCAGCAACAGTAAGGTGAGGGGTAGGGGAGATCAGAAAAGGCTTCTTGTAGGTAAAAATTTACCTAAACCACCAGCTCCTTAAGACTACGCTATCCCCCCTTCCCCATTCTTGGTATCCCCAGTCCTTAGCAAAGTACCTGGCACCTTGTTGTTCAGTCATTCAGTTGTGTCTGATCACAACTGTGATCCTGATTTTTCAGAGGGGTAGGGGTTCTTGGTGAAGATACTGGAGTGTTTTGCCATTTCCTTTTCCAGTGGATTACACAAAACAGAAGTTAAGTGACTTATCCAAGGTCACACACTTAGTGAGTATCTTAGACTGGATTTCAATTCAGGTATTCTTAACTCAAGGATCAGTACTTTCAGAAAGTATTTCATTATTTTGTTTGTATTCTGTATTTGGGAGATAGTCCTACTTTTCCAAATTCTGTGGATTCTAATGATACTAAGAAAACTGTCTATGTAAGGTTTTCCTAATGGTCCTAGAGTTCAAAAAAAAGGATAGATTTACAATCAAATAATTATAGCATACTAATGTTCAAAGGTATGATAGAAACCTTTTTTGACTAACCCATATCTGAACAAGAAACCCTTTATATTTCAGATGAGAGGTCAATCATTTTTTCTTTGAAGTTTCCTGGAAAAGGTACCCACTAGTTCTGAAGCAGCCCATTACACTTTTAAAAGCTCTAATTGTTAGGAATTTCTCTTCCTTAAATGGAATCTCAAATTGCCTGTTCAGAGATCTGGGTTAATGTTTCACTTCTTATCGAAGAAGTGATGCATAAGGTACCCTCTCTGAACCTCAGTTTCCTCCTCTTTAAAATGTAGATAACAATACTGGGAAAATCTATTTCATAGGGTATCTGCAAGATTTGAAAGAGACTATTGGTTTGATGTACTTTTTAAATACAAAATATTTTATGCTATTGATTTGATATTAAAACATATTTTTTTTACCAAGTATTTTTTATGATAAAATAATTTTTTAAATCAAATTCAGTTTGAAATTACTTGTTAATTGGATAGCTAACACCAGATCTTTTTGTTCAATCATTCCTTTTTTGTAAAATCAGTCATCAGGCATTTATTAAAAGTTTTGGTAATAGTCACTGTGTTACGTGTCCCCCCCAAAACAAAACAAAACAGACACTGCCTTTTCAAGGAGTTCACATTCTAATATGGGAGACAATAAATAAATAACCAGTAACATAGAAGTTGATGAAGGTAATATGAAAGGGAAAGGCACTAGAAGCAGAGTGAAGCAGGAAATATCTACAGAAGGTGGGATCTTCTCATTTGTGTATGAGTTTCATTTTGTTCCTACTCTTTTTGGTAAGAAAAGGTAACAAGTTTCCTTTCCCTAGAAGGCTTCTGAAACTTGTCAGGTGTTCAGTATCAGTGATAGTTGTTCCATTACAGATTGGTCTCTAGATGGACTTCCCACTTCCAGTTCAGAAAATCATCCTAAGAATTTATGATGAAAATATGTCTATCCTGATGCAAGTGCCATTGGTCTCTGACTCGGTTCTGCTAGGGGGATTATTATTAGAGTAAGGAAAGAAAGAAAATCACAATGAAGTGATGATTCAGAGAAGTTATCATCAACCACCCAGCACAGTGAGCTAATTAAAGCCAGGGCTGTCAGTCAGCAGGTAGGACGAGTAAGTGAGAGGTGGCACAATTCCCCTTAAAAGAGAAATGAATAAGACATTCAGTCTGGTACAAGCTACTCTTATAGAACGTGCTTTCTACCACAATATGTGGAAAGAAATTTGGTCACTGATTAAAAAAAAATCAACAGAATTGAGGATGATTTTGGAATAATTGTTAGCATGCATGTAGCACTTTAAGATTAGCAAAACAGTAGATAAATGTCATCTAATTCAATGTGCACAGGTCTGGAAGTAGTTGCTATTATTGTTCTCATTTTATAAATAAAGACACTGAGTATGAGAGATGGTAAATGATTTGTTCAGGGTCACCCCAGCTAGTAAATTTCTGAAGAGGTATTCAAACTCAGATCTTCTCTTCCTCATTTCAAAATCTGACAGGCTGTCCATTGTACCATCTAGCTCTTTTAAAGTATGATGTATCAGAAAACACTTGATTAGGAGACTGAGTGCCTGAATCTTGGATCTGGTTCTACAACTCACTAACTTTGAAGCCAGATCCATCCAAAACCTTTTCCTCCCTTCAGGGACATGATGAGAATTTGAAACCACATATTTTCTTTTTCAAAGTTGGAAGTAAGAAGACCAGATGGTCAAGCTCTTCCCAATTCCACCTTACTCCCTCACACCTTCACCTCTGGTTTGGAGCTTTGAATCATACATCTGCTTTAATAAGGAGAGTCTTTTGCAAATGATCTTTGAGTCTCAGTTGACAGCTGTATGACTATGTGCAAGTGGCTTAACCTCTGAACACCCTAGTCACCTCTCTAAAACTAAACGGTGCTGAGTATTGCCTCATTGGCCTTGGTAGAAGAGTTTTCTCAGTGGGTGGCCCCGGGTAAGTCATGTAATTTCTCTCAGCCTCTGTTTTTTCAAAATGAGGATAATAATAGCACCTACCCTCACAGGGTTGTTCTGAAAATAAAATGATATAACATATAAACACTTTGCATACTTTCAGACTCTATATAAATGCTAACTAGTATAAAAAGAAATGAATTAAATCATATATTTGGACAAATATGTGTATACACATATATGTATGTGTATATTAGTATATGTGTGTATGCATGTGTTCATACATACACATATATACATACTCTGTATGTGTGTTCAAGGTAGTGTGGTAGGCACTGAACAAAACCAAGAACAATCCTTTACCTTTAGTAGTTTACATTTAGATAATCTTAAAGGTTTACATTTAAACAGTAATTAATAAAATGCTTTGCTCACATGCATTTGGCCAGTCAATAAATATTTATTAAGTACTTACTGTGTGCTAGGTACTGTGCTAAGCACTGGATATATATGTATACATATACAACATATGGAGAGGTAGTATAAATATTATCTCAGTAAAGAGGTTCAGAGAAATATGATTTGTCCATATGACTACTTGTATTAAAGTCAATCCTCAAATGTAGGTCTTTGAATTCTAATTGCAGTATTCTTTTTACTACTCTCACTACATATAACATTTCTATAGGTCTTATCTGTCAAATGATGAGATTGAACCAGATCACCTAGTCCTTCCAACTTCAAATAACAATTTATGATTTGATCTGAGAGTCAAAAGCAAATTAGAGACCTTGGTCTAATCAAAAGTCTATTCCAAATTGAAACCCATTTGATATTAACTGAACTACTTCCCACAGAGGCGATTTATTAGTGCAGAGTTTTCTTTTCTACAGGATAAAAAAAAAAACTCTAAAGAATTTGTTTGGAATTCTACATAAACAACTCCCATTGTTAAAGTACAGTATTAAATAAGGGTTTGAATTCAAGGTAGCACAATATAGCCAAAGGACTTGGAGTGAAGTGATTTGAATTCTGCCTCAGACATTTACTAGCTATGTGATATTGTCAAGACACTTCCTTTCCCAGGGCCTCAGTTTCTCTATCTCTCAAATGAAGGGGGTGGATCAGATAATTTGAAATGACTTTCCATTTGGCCTTGAGCAAGAGGCATTCTGAAAAACCAGCATCTGAAATTATAGGGAATGTTGTTTTAAAGAAAATTTTCATAAACAAAGCTGATTTAACTAATTAAAATACAGGATCTTTTTAAGAAGGGTATAAAAATAAGCAAGTTTGTAAACTTGCCAACCTCTTAAGATGTTTTAGCAACCAGTGGCACAGGACTGTAGAATAATGCTCACCAGGATATGGTCAGAACTGATAAGATCTAATTACAGGTCTGCAGCTGTTTGAAACCAGTAAACAGGTAAGATCTGTCAGCAAATAATAAGTTCATGATGAAAATACTGTAAATAAAATAAAGTACCTCTAAGCTGACACAAAAATTAAAACACATTCAAAACAAGGAAACCAGACCTTGATTTTTCTTACTGTGATTAACCAAGACAAAGACTACAGCAACAAAAGAATAGACAAACAAAAACTTTATACCTCATTAGTAAACATTCTGGAGAAGTAGAAACTAAAAGAAATTTGACTGAGATTCTGGTTTTAGTAAACAGGCTAAATCTACTTTTTTGAACTATTCGAGTGTCTCAGATTAGTTATATTTTATCTCGTTTATTTGTAGATTTACTCAGTGGATCTTTAGCATCTGTTGTTCAGTTTTCAGTCATGTCCAACTCTTCATGCCCTCATTTTTTTGCTTGTTTGTTTTTTTCTTGGCAAAAATACTGGAGTGGTTCACAATTTTCTTCTCCAGCTCATTTTGCAGATGAGGAAACTGAGGCAAACAGGTTTAAGTCACTTGCCCAGGGTCACACAGGTAGTAAGTGTCTGAGGCCAGATTTGAAGTCAGGAAGATGAGTTTTTTTTTTCTGATTTAAGGTCTGGCACTCTTATCAACTCTGTACCCGCAGAGCAAAATTTACTGGAAATGCCGGGAATTTTTTTTTTTTTCATCTACCTTGCTGAGGAAACATCTCAACCTTTGGGTGTACACTGGAATCTGGAGAGGGCTTTAAAGTTTGGAACTGGAGAGAAGAGTTTTGGCACTCTTGTATCTCCAGAGTAGTAGCAGGAGAAGGGGGAGATATGAAGGAGAGGTGACTGAAAGGAAGCTTCAAGAGAGGGTTAGAACACTGATGACTCAATGTCATCAGAAACATCTCTCACTGGAGACAGCCCAGAAATGATCAGACAGTAAACAAGTCCTAAGTCCTGGTGAATACTCTCCAGTCTTGAAATTAAGCTGGTAGTTAGAGTGTTCTCTCCTCATTCATCCAGCCTTTCCAACGTCAAACTTTAAAATGCAGCCACCTGGACAAGTCAAACAAATCAAATAAAAAATCTAATGTTTCCTATTCAGCTGCTTCCCGACCCCCGATCCTAAATTTCCAATGTTATTTTGTAAGTCTGATTTCATATTATTAATAAAATTGTCCCCATTGTCTGTAGGGATGTCTTTAATTGTAATTAGGCTGTACATGATGTTTGTGCGTATACATGTGCATGTACAGGTGTTACAAGTCTAAGATCATATATATTTGCATATATACATATATGTATATACGCACATAATTATAGTTTGTGTAGAGTGTATATCTGCTAGAACCCAGAACTCTCCCATTCTGTCTTGGTAGGAGCAAAGATCACTAGAGGCTATTTATGAATTGTTAGTTTCTGCATTTTAAATAACTTTTTAAACTTCAATAGTAGGATTTTAAAATGCTTGAGGTTTTGTATTTTTTTTCCTGTCTGTCCCTAAATATATAAACCAGCCTATTTCCACTATCCTTGCACGTGAGAGCAAGATTTATCTGGACAGCTCCAGGTCCCTAGGTCTGTTCTTAAGTATGATCTTCCATCAAGACCCAGATCAGGAAGGAAAAAAGGAGGGAAAACAAGGAAGGACTAGGAGAAATGTTGTACCTTCCATCACATACAGAAGGCAGAGATTGGAATGATCTGTGAGGATTTTTTGCCCCATCTACTCCATTATGGAAAGGAGAAAGAAATGAGGAAAGCATAGACACCTTCCACCCCACAGTGACATCCAGTGGTTTCAGGTCCAAAATAAATCAAGATGAGTTTTACAATTAGATAGTCTAGTCTTAAGAAGGGATCTTGTTTAAATTTTTAAAAGCACTGGATTCATATCTATGCAAATGTTTCTTACATCTATTTATTCATCCTAACTTCTCTCTTGACCTCCAGTCTCACATTTCCATTTCTGTTTTCAAAATCTCTAACTGAATGTCATAGGGATATCCTAAATACAACCTGTCCAAAGCTGAACTTATTGTCTTTCATGCTTAAAACTCTCAAATCCTTAGCCCTTTCCTAACTATGAAACAGGTCTTATCATGTCGAAGAACACCTCTTATCCCTCCTCCCAACAAATACACACACACACGCACACGCACACACACCAGTGGCTCCCTATGTCCTCCAGGAACAGGTATAAAATCCTTTATTTGCCTTTTAAGGTTCTTCATAATCAGTATTTCTATACAGTTCTAATTTTCTTGTACCTTATTATACCCCTTATACTCTATAATCCTGTGTCACAGGTAACTTTGCTGTTCCTGATAAATGGCAAGCCTTTCAAGAGCTGCCCCTCATGCCTGGAATGTTTTCTTCTTCAGCTTCATCTCCAAGCTTTAATGGCTTTCTTCAAGTCTCTGCTCAGATTCTCCCTGCTACAAGAAGTCTTTACGGGAAGCAGAATCAAGATGGCGGAGTAGAAGCAGGACCTCCCCACCGCTCCGGCTCCCACCTTCCCCAATCCATGTAAAAGGTGACTCTAAACAAACTTTGGAGCAGCAGAACCCACAAAATGACACAGAGAAGCTAACCTCCCCCTGAGGACAGCCCAGCAGGCTGGCAGTAATCGGCCAGTGAAGTGCTCTGGGAGCCGAGCCCAGCCCCATACCAGCTGCTGGTCAGAGGGACTCCAGATCAGCAGCAGCTGTAGCCATTGCCAGAATTATCAACACATAGATGTGAAGAACAAAGTGAGAGGTCAGTGCAGTCTGGACTTTGGGATGAAGTAAGTGGGAGTGCATGGCTTTTGCCCCTGGGGCAAGAAGCCACTGAGACGCTGGCACAGCAAACCACGTGGCAACTTCAGCTCCTGGCCTGCAGAGTGTAGGGGGACCAAGCACAAGTCTGAAGGGTAATCGCTCTTGCTGTAACCTTATTGGATCTGGATTGTAGTCTAGGGTGGAGGTCCTGGCATGTGTGTCTAGCTTGCCAGAATGTGTGGAGACCTCAGAGAGAGCACCCATCTAATACCTCTGGCAGCTGAGAAAACCCCAGCATTTCAGACGAAAACTCCCCTGTCTGGTGGCAGAGGCCTACTGTGACAAAAAGCCCAAAAGTCAAATAATTGAGTGGCAAAATGAGCAGGCAAAGGAAACAAAGCAGACAGAAGATTCCAACATTACACTCCTATTTTGGGGACAAGAAGGAGCAAAGCATGGAACAGAAGAAAGACAGTGAAGTCAGAACTCCTGCACCAAAAGCTTCAAAGGAAAATACCAGCTGGTTACATGCCATAGAAGACCTTAAGAAGCATAAGATAAGAGAAGTGGAGGAAATATTGGGAAGAGAAATGAGAAAGATGCAAGAAAATTATGAAAGGAGAGTCAACAACGTGACTGAAGAAAATACTACCTTAAAAAATAGACTAACTCAAATGACAAAAGAGGCTCAAAAAGGCAATGAGGAGAAGCTGATTTGCCAGATGGAAAAAGAATCTCAAATTTCAATGAGGAGAACTATTGCTTCAGAATTAGATTGGAGCAAATGGAAGCTAATGACTTTATGAGAAATCAAGATGCTGTGAAACAGATCCAAACAAATGAAAGAATAGAAGGCAATGTGAAATATCTCATGGGAAAAACCACTGACCTGGAAAATAGATCCAGGAGAGATAATTTAAAACTTACTGAACTACCTGAAAGCCGTGATCAAAGTAAGAACCTAGAAATCATCCTCCAGGAAGTTCTCAAAGAAAGCTGTCCTGATGTTTTAGAACCAGAGGGCAAATTACAGGTTGAAAGAATCCACTGATGACCTGCTGAAAAAGATCATAAAAAGAAAACTCCTAGGAATATTATAGCCAGCTTCCCAAATTCCCAGATCAAGGAGAAAATATTATAAGCAGCCAGGATGAAACAATTTGAATATTGTGGAAACACAGTCAGGATAACCCAGGATCTGGCAGCTTCTACACTGAGGGCTTGGAATATGATATCCCGGAGGTTAAAGGAGCTGGGATTAAAACAAAGAGTCACCTACCCAGCAAAACTGAGTATCATGTTTCAGGGGGAAATATGGTTATTCAGTGGAATAGAGGACTTTCCAGCACTGGAAAACCAGAGTTGAATAGAAAATTTGACATTAAGATACAAGAAGCAAGAGAAACATGAGAAGGTAAACAGGGAAAAGAAATCATAAGGAACTTATCAAAGTTGAACTAACATTCCTACATGGAAAAACAATATTTGTAACTTATGACATTTTTCTTAGTATTTGAAGGGAATAGAAATACATACATGTCTATATATGAGGTTATATGGGCATATGAATATATATGTGAATGTGTGTATATATGTTTACAGGTATACATAGATAGAGGGCACAGGATCAATTTAACAGGAAGGGATGATACTTAAAAGGTGAAATTAAAAGATGAGAGAGGAATAAAATGAGAGGAGACGGGGAGAGACAGAATGGGGTAAACTATCTCCTATAGAAGAGGCAAGGGAAAATGGTTACAATGGAGGGGAAGAATAGGAAGGCCAAAGGGAATGGGTCAACCTTATTCCCATTGAATTTGGCTTGAGGAGGCAATGAAATGCACACTAAATAGGGTATCTCACACTCCAGGAGAGTAGGGGGAGAAGGGCATGAGAGGGGGGATAATGGAAGGGAGAGCAGTCTGGGAGGGAGGGAAGTTGGAAGCACCCACTTTTGGAAAGGGTTGGGATCAAAGCAAAGAATAGAACAAGTGGGAGGTGGGATAGAAGGGAGGTAAATAGAGTCAGTCTTTTACAATATATCTAATATGTTATGTTTTGCATTAGCCACACATGCACAACCTATAATGAACTGCTTATCTTCCTAGTAAGGGTGGGTGACAAGGGAGGAAGGGAATCAATCTGGAATTCAAAGTTTTAAAATCAAATATTCAAATATTTATATACTATTATTAATGTTATTTTACATGAAATTGGGAAATATAATTTACAGACATTGTGACATAGTAATCCACTGGAAACATCGAAAGGGGTATGGGAGAAAATATGGGAGAGAGCAGATTGGAGGAGGGGATATCCTGTGGGACTGCTATTTTGGGGCAGTGGGTAGGGGAAAAACAGGGAGAAAATTTGTAACTCAAAATCTGGAAGAAATGAATGATGTAAATCAGAAGTTAATAAAGCATTTTGAAAAAAAAAAGAAGTCTTTCCCTTGGCTTTAAGGCCTTTGTCCTAATGTTAGTGCCTTTCCTGTAAGATTAACCTCAATTTAACCTGTATCTCTCTTGTTTGCTCATAGTTGTTTGCAAGCTGCATCCCTGATCCTAGAAGGAAGGGTTGTTTTGTTTTTGTTGTTTGTTGTTTTTGTATCTTCAGCACAGCTCAGGGCCTGCCCATGTTGTTGTTTGATCATGTCTTACTCTTTGTGACCCCGTGGACCATAGCATGACAATATTGTCCTTGGGGGTTTCTTGTAAAGATGCTATGGTGGTTTGCCATTTCCTTCTCCAGTGGATTAAGGCAAACAGCGTATAAGTAACTTGACTAAGGTCACACAGTTAGTGTTAGATTATGTATTCTGGATCTATTTTCCAGGTCAATGCTTTTTTCTAATGAGATATTTCACAATACCTTCTATTTTTTCATTTTTTGGATTTGTTTTATAGTATCTTGATTTCTCATAAACTATTTTTGGAGGGCAATTGGGGTTAAGTAATTTGCCCAAAGTCACACAGCTAGTAAGTGTGTCAAGTGTCTGAGTTAGGATTTGAACTCAGATTCTCCTGACTCCAGGCCCAGTGTTCTATTCACTGTGCCACCTACCCACCCCTATCATAAACTCTTTAGTTTCCATTTACTCTCATCTAATTTTAAGGGAATTATTTTCTTCAGTGAGCTTTTGAAATTCCTTTTCCATCTGGCCAATTTTTCTTTATAAGGCATTCTTCTCTTCACTGGCTTTTTGGGCCTCTTGTCATTTTAGATAGTCTATTTTTTAAGGTGTTATTTTCTTCAGTCAGGCTGTTGACTGACATTTCATGATTTTCTTTCATTGTTTTCATTTCTCTTCCCAATTTTTCCTCTATTTCTCTTACTTGATTTTCAAAATCCTTCTTGAGCTCCTCCATGGCCTGTGGACCAATTCATATTTTTCTTGGAGGCTTTTGATGCAGGAATTTGGACTTTGTGTCTTCTGGTTCTGTGTTTTGATGTTCTTCATCACCAAAAGATATTCTATAGTCTGATTGCAATTCCTCTGTTTGCTCATCTTGCCAGCCAATTACTTAACTTTTGAGTTCTTTGCAATGGTAAAACTCTGCTTCCATAGCAGAGAGTGCTCTGTCCCAAATTTCTGGGGTTTTGTGCAACTGTTTTGAGAGCTTCTTACAGGCAACTGCCTCAGAACTGTGAGGAGGACTTTCTTTCCACAGCCTCAACCAGCTCTGCCATGACAGCTGTCCTCAACCCAGGACCACCAGCCAAGACTGTGACCCAGATCCATGCAGGAAAAAGCAAGAGAATCCTGCCTCAGCACCAGCAAAGAGATTCCTGCAATTGTCCTCTGGTCAGTCACTTGGCTCCCCTATGACCTGTAGTCCTGGAGCTGGAAGTAGCCATAGCCACAGCAGTTGCAATCACCACCAACTCCACCACCCTGGGGGCCAGGGGCCGGACTATGCTCTTTTCTCACCTACGATCAACAGAGTTCCTCACTGACCTTTTGCTTTTCCCTTTGTTGTTTATGGGTTAGGAATTCTGGAAACCCCCATAACTGCAAGATTCACTCCCCTGAAATCTGATCTGGCCTGGCTGTGCCATGGGTTTGGCTCACTGTTGGTATGGGCTAGCACAACTCTGTTCTCCATTTCTGTCAGCCTGCCAGGCTGCCTTCAACAGGAGGTTTATTTCTCTGTCACTTTGTGAGTTCTGTAGCACTAAAATTTGTTTAGAGTCATTTTTACCAGTATTGGAGTTGGTTGGAACTGGAGTTCAAGCAAGTTCCTGCTTTTTATCTGCCATCTTGACTCTGCCTCCCAAGAATGTTTCTTAAAATAACATATTGTTAGACTCTGCTTTTTAATTGATTTTGCTGTATTCTTAATTTTTGTGAGTGAGTTAAACTCATTCATGTCCACCATTATGATTGATAATTGTGTTTGTAATAATTATGTATGATAAATGCTGAAGGGGAGGAGGGAAAATAGATACACTAAAAATTGCTATTGGAATTGTGAAGTAGTCCAACTGTCCTGTAGAATTGTTTGGAACTATGCCCAAAGGGCTATAGAACTACATACTCTCTGACTTAGCAATACCTCTACTAGATCTTTATTCCAAAGAGATCAAATAAAAAGGAAAAGGACCTACTGTACAAAGACATGTATAGCAGCTTTTTTATGTTAGCAAAGAATTAAAACTTGAGGGGATGCTCATCAGTTGGAGAATGGCTGGACAAATTGTGGCATATGATTGTAATAGAGTATAATTGCACTATAGGAAATGATGAGGGGGTGGTTTCAGGAAAAAAATAAAAACAAAAAAAACCAAGAATATGACAAGACTTATATGAACTGAGATAACATGAAGGGAAAAGAACTGGGATATCATTGTGCAAAGTACCAGCAATTTTATAATGATGATCAACTGTGAAAGACTTGGCTACCCTGATGCAATGATCCAAGATGATTATTCCAAAGAACTCATGATGAAAAAAAAAATGGTATCTACCTACAGAGAGAGAACTGATGAACTCTGGATATAATTGAAGTATAATTGTCTTTGTTTATTTTTTTATCTTTTGCTTTTTTTGCAATATAAATAACATGAAAACATATTTTTCATAATTTTATATGTTGAATTGATATCATTTTGTTTGCCCTCACATTGGGTAGGAGAGGGATGGGAGGGAGAGACAGACAGAGAGAGAGAAACAGAGAGACAGAGACAAAGAGAGAGAGACAGACAGAGAGAGACAGAGAGACAGAAAGAGAAAGACAGAGAGAGATAGACAGAAAGGGAGAGAGAGAATTAGTTACTTCATTTATAAGGAAAAGAATGTTAAAAACAAATTTAAGGGGGCAGAGCCAAAATGGCAGCATAGAAGCAGTAAAAATCCCTGAGCTCCCCCCATAATCACCTCAAATACCTATAAAAATGACTGTAAACAAAGTTTAGGGCTACAGAACCCACAAGGTGAAAGGGAGAAACAAACTTCCTGCTGAAGACAGCACATCAGGTGTAGAGGAAGGGTGCATCACAGCTTGCTGGAAGCAGACCCAGGCCTCCAGTGAACCCTTGGTTTTAGCCTCAGGGTGGACTAACCAGCTGAGGCTAGAGGAATGTTCGCAGAGTAGATCACCAGCAACTGTAGTGGATTCCAGAATTATCAACCCATAAATGCCAAAAACAAAGTGAGAAGTCAGTGTAGACTTTGGGAACAGAGAGTTCAGGAGTGTGGTCTGGCCTCTGCCACCAGAGGGAGAAGTGGCTGAGGCATGGTGGTCACAGCCCCGTGGCTGCTTCAGAGCTCCTGGCCTACAGATAGTATGGGGAAGAAGCAACCATTCTAAGGGGTAATCACTCTTATTTTACCCTGCATGGATCTGGATTGCTGTCTACCATGAAGGTCCTGGAGTGTGTGACCCGGTGCCAGAGCCGGTGGAGGCTTCTGAGGGGGCACCCAACTAATAGCTCCAGCATCTGCCAAAACCCCAGTGACTTCAGACAAAGCTCTCCTCTCTGGAAGCAGAGATCTACCATGGCAAAAATCTTAAAAGTCAAGTAATTGAACGGCAATATGAGCAAGCATAGGAAGCAAAGCAAACACAGCAAGACGACTTTAGATTCCTATTTGGGGGACAAAAAGGATCAAAGCATGGAATAGGAGGAAGACAAAAAAGTCACAACTCCTGCACCAAAAGCTACCAAGAAAAATACAAGCTGGTTACAGGCCATAGAGGACCTTAAGAAGGATTTTGAAAACCAAATAAGAGAAGTGGAGGAAATATTGGGAAGAGAAATCAGAATGATGCAAGAAAATCATGAAAAGTGAGTCAACAACCTGAATGAAGAAAATATCACCTAAAAAAATAGACTAACCCAAATGGTAAAAGAGGCTCAAAAAAACAATGATGAGGAGAATGCCTTAAAAAATCGAATTTGCCTGATGGAAAAAGAATTTCAAAAGCTCATTAAAGAGAACAATTCCTTCATAATTAGATTGGAGCAAGTGGAAACTAGTGATTTTATGAGAAATCAAGATAGTATTAAACAAATCCAAACAAATGCATAAAATGGAAGGCAATGTTAAATATCTCCTTGTAAAAACCTGGAAAACAGATCTAGGAGAGATAATTTAAAAATTATGGGACTTCCTGACAGCCATGATCAAAAAAAGAACCTAGAAATCATCCTTCAAGAAATTCCAAAGGAAAATTGCCCTGATGTTTTAGAACCAGAGGGAAAAATAGAGTTTGAAAGAATCTACTTATCACCTTTTGCAAATGATCTCAAAAAGAAAACTACTAGGAATATTATTGCCAGGTTCTGGAGTTCCCGGATCAAGGAGAAAATATTACAAGCAGCCAAGAAGAAACAATTTAAATATTGTGGAAACACAATGAGGATAACACAGGATCTGGCAGCTTCTTCACTGAAAGGTCAAAGGGCTTGGAATATGATATTCTGGAGGTCAAAGGAGCTGGGATTAAAACAAGAATCACCTACCCAGCAAAACTGATTATCATATTTCAAGGGAAAATGTGCTCAGTCAATGAAAAAGAGGACTTTCAAGCATTCATGATGAAAAAACAGAGTTGAATAGAAAATTTGACATTCAGATACAAGAAGCAAAAGAAGCACGAGAAAGTAAACAGGGAAAAGAAATCATAAGGAAATTATCAAAGTTGAACTATTTACATTCATACATGGAAAAATGATCATTCTAATTTATGAAACTTTTCTCAGTATGAGAATCGTTGAAGGGATTTTAAATGTGTGTATGTATGTATGTATGTATATATATATATATATATATATATATATATATATATACATATATATTTAGGTGTACAGGTATACATAGACAGAGGGCACAGAGCCAACTGAATAGGAAGGGATGATACTTAAAAGGTGAAATTGCAATGTGAGAGAGGAATATAATGAGAGGAGATAGGGAGAGACAGAATGGGTAAATTATATCATATGAAAGAGTCAAGGGGAAACTGTTACAGTGGAGGAGAAGAATAGGAAGGCAGAAGGGAATGGGTCCACCTTACTTTCATCGTATTTGGCTTAGAGAAGGAATGACATACACACTAAATAAGGTATCTCACTCTACAGGAGAGTAAGAGGGAAGAGGATGAGAGGGGGTGATGATGGAAGGGAGCAAAGTTAGAAGCACACACTGTTAAAAAGGGACAGGGTCAAAGTAGAGAATAGAACAAGTGTGTGAATAGGATGGAGGGAAATATAGTAACCCTTTTACAGTATATACACTATGGAAATGTTTTGCGTAGCTACACGTGTACAAACTATATTGAATTGCCTATCTTCCCAGTAAATGGTGGGTGACAAGGGAGGATGGGAAAGAATCTGGAATCCAAAGTTTTAAAATCAAATGTTTCACATC
>NW_027187380.1:20181222-20276343 GCF_028583685.1 Petaurus breviceps papuanus | reverse complement strand
AAAAGGGGACTCTAAACAAACTTTGGAGCTGCAGAACCCACAAAAGGACACAGAGAAGCTAACCTCCCGCTGAGAACAGCCCGGCAGGCCGGCAGGAATCGGCCAGCGCACGCTCTGGGAGCCGAGCCCAGCCCCATGCCGAGGCTTTAGCCCCAGGGCGGGCCTGACCAGCCACCAGCCAGAGGGACTCCAGATCAGCAGCAGCTGTAGCCGTTTCCAGATTTATCAATACATAGATGCAAAGGACAAGGTGAGAGGCCAGTGCCTTCTGGACTTTGGGACCCAGTAAGTGGGAGTGCGTGGCTTTTACCCCCGGGGCGAGAAACCGCTGGGCACAGCCTGCCAGCTCCACATGGCGGCTTCAGCTCCTGGCCTGCAGAGTGTAGGGGGACCAAGCACCAGTCTGAGGGGTCATCGTTCTTGCTTTAACCTGCTTGGATCTGGATTGCAGTCTAGGGTGGAGGTCCTGGGGTGTGTGTCCAGCTTGCCAGAGTGTGTGGAGACCTCAGAGAGGGCACCCATCTAATACCTCCAGCAGCTGAGAAAACCACAGCGTTTGGGACGAAAACTCCCCTGTCTGGTGGCAGAGTCCTACTGTGGCAAAAAGCCCAAAAGTCAAATCATTGAGTGGCAAAATGAGCAGGCAAAGGAAACAAGGCAGACAGAAGATTCCAACATTACACTCCTATTTTGGGGATAAGAAGGAGCAAGGCATGGAACAGGAGGAAATAAGTGAAGTCAGAACTCCTGCACCAAAAGCTTCAAAGGAAAATACAAGCTGGTTACAGGCCATAGAGGACTTTAAGAAGCAGATAAGAGAAGTGAAGGAAAAATTGGGAAGAGAAATGAGAACAATGCAAGAAAATTATGAAATGAGAGTCAACAGCCTGACTGAAGAAAATAATACCTTAAAAAACAGACTGACTCAAATGGCAAAGGAGGCTCAAAAAGGCAATGAGGAGAAGAATGCCTTAAAAAGTCGAATTTGCCAGATGGAAAAAGAATCTCAAAAGCTCACTGAGGAGAATCATTGCTTCAGAATTAGATTGGAGCAAATGGAAGCTAATGACTTTATGAGAAATCAAGATGCGGTTAAACAGATCCAAACAAATGAAAGAATAGAAGGCAATGTGAAATATCTCATGGGAAAAACCACTGACTTGGAAAATAGATCCAGGAGAGATAATTTAAAAATTATTGGACTGCCTGAGAGCCATGACCAAAGTAAGAGCCTGGAAAGCATCCTCCAGGAAGTTCTCAAAGAAAACTGCCCTGATGTTTTAGAACCAGAGGGCAAAATAGAGGTTGAAAGAATCCACCGATCACCTCCTGAAAAAGATCCCAAAAAGAAAACTCCTAGGAATATTATAGCCAGGTTCCAGAATTCCCAGATTAAGGAGAGAATATTACAAGCAGCCAGGAAGAAACAATTTGAATATTGTGGAAACACAATCAGGATAACCCAGGATCTGGCAACTTTTACACTGAGAGATCGAAGGGCCTGGAATGTGATATTCCAGAGGTCAAGGGAGCTGGGATTAAAACCAAGAGTCACCTACCCAGCAAAACTGAGTATCATGTTTCAGGGGAAAATATGGTCATTCAATGGAATACAGGACTTTCAAGCATTCTTGCTGAAAAAACCAGAGTTGAATAGAAAATTTTGACATTCAGATACAAGAAGCAAGAGAAGCATGAGAAGGTAAACAGGGAAAAGAAATCATAAGGAACTTATCAAACTTGAACTATTTTTTTTTGAAGCAATTGAGGTTGAGTGGCTTGCTGGGGGTTTCACGGCTAGGTTGTTGTTTCTGCGTGTGGTGCTGAGTGTCTGGGCCTGGATTTGATCCGGGTCATCCCGGCACTGGGGCCAGTGCTATAGCCACCTGGCCAAAGTTGAACTATTAACATTCCTACATGGAAAAACAATAATTGTAACTTATGAAACTTTTCTCAGTAGTTGAAGGGATTAGAAATATATATATATATATATATATTATATATATATGTCTTTATATGAGGGTATGCGGGCATATGAATACATATGTGAATGTGTGTATATATGTTTACAGGTATACATAGATAGAGGGCACGGGACCAATTTAACAGGAAGGGATGATATTTAAAAGGTGAAATTAAGAGGTGAGAGGAATATAATGAGAGGAGATGGGGAGAGACAGAGTGGGGCAACTATCTCATACAGAAGAGGCAAGGGATAATGGTTTCAATGGAGGGGAAGACTAGGAAGGCAAAAGGGAATGGGTCAACCTTATTCCTATTGAATCTGGCTTGAGTAGGGAGGGAAATACACACTAAATAGGAGATCTCACCCTTCAGGAGAATAGGGGGGGAAGGGGATGTGAGGGGGGATGATGGAAGGGAGGGCAGGCTGGGGGGGAGGGAAGTTGGAAGCACCCACTTTTGAAAAGGGACAGGATCAAAGTAGAGAATAGAACAAGTGGGATGTGGGATAGGAGGGAGGGAAATATAGTCAGTCTTTTACAATACATCTACTATGTTATTGTTTTGCATTAGCCGCACATGTACAACCTATACTTAACTGCTTGTCTCCCCAGTGGGGGTCCGTGGCAGGGTGGGAAGGGAATGAATCTGGAATTGAAAGTTTTAAAATCAAATATTCAAATATATGTATATATATATATATCTGTGTGTGTGTTTGTGTGTGTATATATATACTATTATTAACACCATCTTACATTTTATTAAGAAAAAAAAGATATACAGGCACTGAGGCATAGAGATCCACTGGAAAAGTTGAAACAGGTATGGGAGAAAATATGGGAGAAAGCAGATCGGAGGTGGGGATATCCTGTGGGACTGCTGTTTTGGGGGGATGGGTGGGGGAAAAATGGGGGAGAAAATTTGTAACTCAAAATCTGGAGGAAATGAACGATGTAAATCAGAAGTTAATAAAGCATTAAAAAAATAAAAATAAAAAAAAATAAATAAAATAAGATTTAAAAAAGATAAAAAAAAAACCTTAATAAAAAGACTCTTCTCCCTCCACCCAAAAAAATTTAAAATATTTTAGAGGAAAAAAAATTATTTTTTCTCTGTAATATACAGTTCAATTTCTATTAAGTTTATTCTTGGTTGTAGGTCTTCATATTTTCTCTTTTGGAGTATCAAATTTGAAACCTTTCTTTCCTGAAATTATTAACTGCAAAATCTTGTATAATTCTGATTATGGCAAATTTTTACTTAAACTTTTTATTTATGGCTATGTTCAGCATTTTTTCTTTGACTTGGAACTACTGTATTTGGTCTATGACACTCCTAGGAATTTTCATTCTGAGGTTTCTTTCAGGTGATGGGCATATTCTCTCTACTTTTATTTTCTGTTAGATTCAGTTTTCTTCACTTATGGAGGGAAGATGAAGGCCTTGTTTGGTCCTGATTTGTGTTCTCTCATGAGCTGCTATTTCTCCTCTTATTGAATGGTATTTTCAAGAATCTCTTGGACAACTCAGGTCAAGGAGATGCAAAAAGTTCAGACCTCCTAAGCTATCTGCTCTAGTGAGTTTTATAGGATCCTGAGCTTGATTTAGGTTTGGGAAAACCAGTTGCAGGTTTTATACTGGTTGGAACTCCAATAACTGCTGACTTTTGCCCATATCAGACAGCTGGCAGGCTCTACAGTTCAGAATAAGAAAACTTCAAACCTTCTCTTTTTATCTGAACTTTCTATCCTAGCTATTCAGTTGCAGGCAGATTATAGATCTAAATTGCAGGCAGATTATAGACCTATATTCTTAATCTGAAATCCTCCTATATGGTTAGAATGACAACACGGGTTTTGTTCCTGTTCCTCCTCCCTGCCCAATATACATCTCCAGACTCTAGCTACAATATTTGACACTGCTTCTTTTTATGTTATGTAGGCACCCCACCTAGCCTCAATCTAAGTGGGTTCTGTGATCTTGTTCTGCGGTCAGAGTAGTATAGTTGCCAAAACTTTGGCTCTTCCTCCCTGCCTTTCTGTATAGACTTCATCTGAATTGGAGTTCTGGATGTTTCTTGCTCAGGAAGATAACTGCAAGCCATAGGCTCAGGCCAGTCTTGGTCTGAGACCTGTGTCTGTGGTGAGAGTGACACAGCTTCCAATTACCTTCTGTTCTTGCCTGGTGTCTTCCTATGTTAATATCTGATTCCTTGAAGATTCTTCTTTATTTTTTAAACCACTGGTATTCTTCCCCATCTTGGTTTGAACTGGGGGAACTACCTACCTTTGAATCCTGGCAAGAGCTGGGAATGTGGAAGAGGAACCATGAGGTTTGGAAGTCAGCCTCAAGTTAAGATGAAAGGAGACTCTGTACTGACTGATGGTATCTTAACTTACTCTGACCTAGGGGGTGGATGTTCTTTGTACTTTCCACTGCCCCTTAAGGATGCTTAACTTAAGGATGATTGGAAGCCCACCTGGAAGCAAGATGAAAGAAGACTTGATTTGGGTACTCTATATTTATTGAGGGGATTGTGCCTTATTAAATAATATGCTTTGTCTAAGACTACGTGGCTACCTTAGTAATAATTTAAGTTCTTGCGAATGTTGTGCTTTAGTTACTTGAATGTTTTGCTTTAGTTCATTGCTGAATAAATAGAGAGTTCACTATGTTACGCAATTAAATCCTTAAAGTTATTCACAACTGCAGTTCTCAGGAGAGCTGCTTGTGATTGGCTTTACAAAAAGGTGGAATGGGAAGGAACAGATAAGAGCAGGAGAATTTTTCATCTGTGTGTATGTGTTGTTATTGTTTTCCTAATGTGTATGGTTATACCCATCTATTTTCATTATTATCAAATGTCATTAAGTTGAATTTACAATATTCTGAGGCTGGATACATTATAATAATGCAATAACATCTGTAAGTAGAGGCATGTGTAAAACCATGCCATAAATAAGAATCGTTCCTATTAGGATTCTGTATAGGAATTTCTTCATGACACTGGGGCCTTCCTGTTTTAATTTTTTCTCATATTTGTTTTGAGTTTTACCTAACTCCATGATACAATTGTTTTTCCTTTCCTTTCTTTCTCCTACCCCTTTCTCACTTTCCTTTCCCTTCCATTCTCCTCCCTTCTCCCTTTTTTCTACCATATTTCTTTCTTTCTTTCTTTCTTTCTTTCTTTCTTTCTTTCTTTCTTTCTTTCTTTCTTTCTTTCTTTCTTTCTTTCTCTCTTTCTTTTTCTTCCTTCCTTCCTCCCTCCCTTCCTCCCTCCCTCCCTCTCCCTCCCTCCCTCCCTCTTTCTCTCTCCCTTTCCTGGGTCTCCTTATATCATCCAGTCTGTAAGTGAAGAGGATAATCATGAACCCATTCCCATTCTAATTGGCACAGAAGCTTTGATCACCTCTATGTTCTTAGCTGGGCCATTTTGTCCCTCTTGGTGACCTCTGCCACACCACAATTCGAAAGGCTACCCATATTTTTAAACTCATCGAGGGACTGTTATCAGCTTAAGCCCATTGTAACTCATTAGTCCTGAGCATAAAAGATTTGTCAGCCTCAGACTCCTCAGAAGCAGTCACTGATGTTGTATGCCACCATACTTAGATGCCATTTTCCCACCAATCCTTTCTCTACTAATTTTTATCACTCAGTCTTATGTTCTTTTACAGTAGATGATTAAAAAAAAAACTATCCATTTAATGGCCAATGAAGCCATTTAAAGGATGTTAGAGTTTGTCAACAGAGATAATTGACTTTCTAAAATCCCCATCCATCCCCCACCAATCACTGATTTCCAGTCATTTAGACATGCAGCTACTTCCATGTACCTATTCCAGAAAAGAAAGTCATCCCTTTCCTTCTATCACTGCCATTTCTTTTCTCTAGCTGCTAATTTCTTCCAACTGAATCTGTCCTTTACAACTTGAATATATTCCAAACTTCGTATTCCATTTGTTTTATTATGTCCCAAGCTTTCATGTCTATTTCTGTGAAATTTCAATGGTGTGGATAACCCAACTGGGAAACCCTCAGTTAAAGCCCAAAGCTGGATAAACCCACTCTAATTTTATTTTGTTTCTAAGAGCAATAAAAAGGCAGTCTCTGGAGGAAAAGCAGTAATGGGGGCTTCCAGCCCAACAATAGCCCCAGCCTGGCAGATTTTCTGGAGAAAAGGCTAGGATGTGATTAGAATCTTCCTGCTCCCTTTTTTCTTTTCCCCCCTCCCCAGATTCCCTGCTTCCTTCAATTCATATCAATGGCATGTCTAGGTCTGTCATCCCTAGACTTTCTCCCTAAGCACCCACCCTCCTTTATTTCCAAAGGAAAAGTTGAAAGGGGGAGGGAAAACCCTGTCATGCTTGTCAACAGGTGAGGCCTAAAAAATTCACTGGAAAAAATCAGGGAAATAGTAACAGCTGCAAGGATGTTTTGAGGAAGTCAGCAAAGTAGTTTCCATCTGACATCTGTTTCATCTGCAGACAACCCCTCTTCACCTCCTGCCACCCCATTTAAAAATGAAGCCTGGAGCTGAAAGCCCAAGTTTATTTAAGGGATGGGGTATCATGGATACCTGGAATTCACTGGATCTAGTAAGAAACAGTCCATCCCCCACACCCTTCTCTTCTTCCTATTCCAAGTCATAGTAGAGCTCAGTGGAAAAATAAAATAAATTTCAAAGCCTAAAATAGCCATAGGTGAGAAACATTTAAGCTGTATATGGCACTCTATCCCTCTCCATAAAAGTAATCATTCTTCTGGAGGAGGATATTTTAGGGTAGGAGAACTAACTTGTTGTTGCAAATTGTAAATAGTCCCTTATATATAGTTGGTGCTGTGATAGTAATGGCAATTAAAGATTCCCCTGTATTGGCTTGGTTTTCAAATTGATTGTGTTAAAACCCAGAGTTTGTTAATCCCACCTGTGGGATGGGCTTGTTGATGTGAAAAGAAAGTCCTGAATTGGGAGGAGCTGGTGATGTAGATTTGGAGAGACACTAGAGAGAGGAGGAAGATTTTTTTGGAAGCAGCACCTCGTGGAGAGAGAGAGACTAAGAGAATTGCTGGTGGCCGCTTTGAATTGCCCTGGACTTTTGAGACCTGCCCCCTGAGCTGCCAAGGACTGAGGAGACATGGCTGTTTTGCTGGTACTTTGTCTGTCTGTTTTGATGTTGTTTTGCCAGATTTGTCCACTGGTGAAAGACAGTCCTTTTGTTGAAGAAGTCCTGGAACCTGGCATTTGGTTAAGAAGCCCTGAGACTGTCCTGCAGACAGAGAGTGAATACTGTCCACTGGTGAGGGACAGTACTGTTGTTGCAGGGGTCTGGAGACTGTCCTGCAGACAGAGTGAAAACTGTCCACTGGTGAAGGACAGTGCTGTTGTTGCAGGGGTCTGGGAACCTTTCTGTTGGTTCAGAAGCCCTGAAGAAGGATTTTCTTGTTGTATGTTTACAGAAATCCTGGGAGAGGGCTTTGCTAATGTGTTCAGGGGTTCTAGGACTGTTCTACAGACAGAGGACAAATTCATGAAGGGACTGGCAATGTATCTTATGGCCTTGCTAAGCCTTGTCTCCCCAGGAACTAAGATTGCTGAGAACTTGCCTCATGTCAAGATGAAGAAAAGACCTCCATTTGGGTATTAAGTGCTGTGTTTAAACTTGATGTAACTCTGGGGTAGATTCAATTGTGATCCAGGGGTGGGGAACTTTTGACCTTATTGTGCTCTGTGATTGACAAATGAAGGTACTTTACCTATGTTTGGAAACTAATCTCCATTTGAGAAGAGGGGTTTTGTGGTGGACTTAATTAAGGTATAGCCTAGGGGTGGAGTAGTATTTAGAACAGGGACTTTGTAATTGATTGAATGATTGGAAGATCCTGGGGTGGGGTAGTACTTGGAGATTATTTAATCACTCTTAGTAAATGCTGTATTTGGAATGATGTCATGTTTTGATCTTCTCTGTTCTTGGTTTGTCACTAAATAAAATAGAGAGCACCTATGCTGGTATTTTGAACCTGGGAAGTTGCCTTCTTTTGGCATTATATTACAGGTGCTTAAATGTTTGCTGAATCAATTAATATCTCAGTGAATGAAATTATACTCCATGGATTGACTTAACATGTGCATGCTGATTGATTGTTTGCCTTAGAAGAAAAGGTCAAATAGTGGCATTAGGACATGAAGACAGTAAATTAGGATGCCAAAGCTTTGCATCTGGCTCCTTGTCTCTGGTAAGCTACTACAAATTTCCTAAATATATTATAAATGCTGTATAACAACCATAATCCAAGCAAAATGCAATGCACTGCAGCAGTGTAATGCCAAGCAATGGCAACTTCCCGAGGTTCAAAATACCAGCATAGGTGCTATCCATTTTATTCAGTGAAAAATTAAGAACAGAGAAAATCAAAATATAGCATCATTCAAAATACAGTATTTACCAAGTGTAATTCAATCAAGTACTACCCCACCCCTGGACATTACATTCATTTAATCAATCACAAAGTTCCTCTTCTAAATACTACTCTGCCCCTAAACTGTACCTTCATTTAGTCCATCACAAAGCCCCTCTTCTCAAATGGACATTGGTTTCCAATCATAAGTAAAGTACACTCATTTGTTCAATCACAGAGCACAAAAAAAGCCAAAAGTTCCCCACCCTTGGATTACAACTGAATAGGCCATCTACCCCAGAGTTACAACAAGCTTAAGCATAGCCTTTAATACCCAAATAGAGGTCTTTTTTTTCATCTTGAACTGAGGTAAATTCTCAGCAATCTTTGTTCCTGGGGAGACAAAGCTTATCAAGGCCACAAGATACATTTCCAGTGTCTTCATTAATTCATTCTCTGCCTGCAGAACAGTCTCAGGAGCTCTGAACCAGCAGCAAGGTTCCAAGACCTCTGCGACGACAGGACTGTCTTTCAAAAGTGCACAAATCTGGCAAAACAACATCAAAACAGACAGACAAAGTATCAGCATAACAGATCCTAGCAGCAACTGCCCCTGGCAGTTGTGGCGACAGTGGTAGTAGCAGCAGCAGAGGCAGAGGCAGTGGTAGCGGTAGTGCCAAGGTGGAGGTGGAGGTGCGGATTCCTTTTTGAGTCAGCCAGAATTTCTGCTAAGGACTCCTGCTGAGGACTACCAGAGGCCGGAGCTGCTAGGAGAACGCTTCCTGGACACTGAGTAATTGCTGTGAGTGGGGAGAAGAAGACCTTTGCCTGAGGTAGCCTGTTCTGTTTTAAAGGCTTGAGAATGTGGGTGCTTTCTACTTTATCTACGTGTGCCAATTTCATAACTACTCTGATGGCTTTGACTTTCTGGTTTTGGGACTCAGGCATGTGGTATTTTAACAAATGTTCTAGCTTTAATCCCCCTATAGAGAGCCTGGTATATTTGTGATTAATAACCTCATCAGCATATTTATAATTGCTGTAGGCATTGTGAATATTGCATTGCTGATGCAAGCCGTCATATTTTTGCTAGTCCTAACAAAGTATACAATTTGTGTGACTATATAACATTCCTCTGAAAAAAATTCAGAATTTTTTTTAGTTTACTACAAGCTCAAGAAAATTCAAAGGTATTATATGGAGGAGAAAATAATCATAACTTTTAAGCTTGCCTGAAGAGGCTCACTGTTAAAGAATAGGAAATGATAGTTGCATTATATATTCAAAAACATATATATTCCTTCTTGAAAATTAGATTTCTTTTTTCATTGATATTTGTAGTTATTTATTATGATTATGTATAGTTCTGGGCCTGCAGTCATCTTCTTGAGTTCAAATCTGACCCCAGATTCTTACTAGTTGTGTGACCCTGGGTAAATGACTTAACTCTATTTGCCATAGTTTTTCTCATTTGGAAAATGAACTGGAGCAGAAGATGGCTAACTACTCTAGTATGTTGCCAAGAACATGCCAAATGGGGTCATAGAGAATCAGACACAACTTAACTAAATGAAAGATAGTAAAAATCCAAAACTTTTGTGTATGTGTTTTCCATTGAGCCCCTTGCAAATCCATGTGTTCCATAAATAAAGATATTCCAAATTACTTCTATCTTCTTTTTCATGTCTTATTGCAATTGCTAGCATTTCTAAAACCTATGTTGAATAGAAGTACATCCTTGTTTTGTTCCTGTTTTGAATTGCAATGCTTCCAGAATTTTATTATTGTGTGTAATGATGGATTATGGTTTTAAGTAAATTTGTTTGTTTATGTTAAATAAAGGTTCTCCCTGTTTAAATTATTTGCTTTTTTATCATTAATGTACTGTGAATTTTATGGAAATTTATTCATTTAATTGATATGATTATATCTTTTTTTAGTTTTTAAACAATGGTTTGTGTTGTGTTTTCCTTATATGGAACAATTTGTGCATTCTAGAATAAATTTATTTCATACTACATGTATTTAACATATTATAGATATGTATTAAAAATGGTTCTGAATGCTTTCATGGTTTTTAATTTTTACATATCCCAATAAGCAAAAGCATATCGATAGCCAATCTCAATCTACCTTGCATTCCCTCTCCACCCCCCCCCCATAGGCAAAGAAGTCTATAATGATGTTTATAGTTTGTTTATAAAAATATTCTAGCTCAGATATAGGAGGGCAGAGATCAGTGACAAAGGAGAGGACTCTGATCATTAAGAGACTAATTTATGATGTTATAGGTGAACTTACAGAAATAGTTGCACACATTCAGGTGATGACACAAAAGATTGCCCATGTGTCTTACCTACAGTTACATATATACATATATATACATATATATATAACTATATGTTAATTGCTACATGTTTGCATTAATTGTATATTATTTTGCATTTTGTTCATTTGATTATGGTTTGTGTTGTATTCATGCTCTAGTTATGTCTACTGCTTTGCTTAATATTTATTTTTGAATGTATAAATGCCTATAATCATGCTTCACTTTTATATAACCTAGCGCTTTATATAGCTAGGTAGCTTTGCAATATTTGTTAATCATACTTGCTCTATTTTTGTGAATAATTGTTTTGTACCATGGATATCTACACGAGGAGTATGTATGTTCTACATACCACATGAATGAGACGTATTATCACCAGAGTGCCCAGTAAGTAAATCTTTGTATAGTTCTATGTCTGGTTTTATATTATCAATGTACATTGATTTTCCTTTGTTTTCAATGATACTGCAAGTTGAAGTATGCCCTAAGAAGGGCAAAGGCTGCACACAAATAAGTATACAGATGGTAATTGGAGAGGGTGGGTGGGGAGCCATCAAAGGTTTTGAATGAAGTTTGGGATTATGAGAGGCAGAGGGGAGTTGGAATATGTCCTTGGGATAGAAGCCATTCTGTGCAAAGGTGTAATCTGGAGACAGAATACTGAATTCAAGCAAAGCAAGGAGGTTGGTTTGACTTGAACACTAAGATAACCTTAACTTTTGAGACAATGATTTGAATCAAGCAAAATTATTCATGTTGGTTAAGAAGTCATGTCCTAGCTATAGTTATGATTTTCATACATTATTTTTATGGTGTGATCTTAAATATTAAATTCTAATATTCATTTTTAGTTTATATGGATGTAAGATGTTGGTCTCTACTTAATATCTATTAGATAGCTTTCCTGTTTTCCCAGTTGTTCTTGTCAGATAAAATGTCAGCAGCTCTTGCCCAACCCACCCACCACAACCAGGTTGTATATGTTTCCAGGTTTATAGAACTTTGGGTTTTGTTCAATTTATTTCTAGTTCTTTCTTGAGAAAATAGGTACCAATAGCTTAATAGGTACCAAATTTAAAAATATATATATTTTTTTCCTTGATCTCTAGAGCAAGAGTATGGGGTATTATGTGTAAAATAAACTACCTCCCCCCACCAAATATTCCATTCCAAATATTCCATTAATCTATTTTGCCATTTTTAACTAGAGCAGAATTTCTTTGCCTATTTTTACCCCTTACTTTCCCCATGATTATTTTCCTTCACAAAGATCATAGCATCCTCATTTCTAGAGGCATTGACTCATACTTCCACCTGCCCCAAACACACGTTTCCTTGAATATACCAGCTGCACTGAGAAGGTCTCAAATTCTTTATTTTGGGGTCACAATGTTGTTCATGGAGGCAGAACACTCTCTTATACAGAGTAATCTTGTGTTGTTTGTATTTTCTTTCCTTTATATTTGAAAGCTTTTCTTCTGTCTACTTGTATAATTTATTTGTGTTAGTGAAATTGTAAGTTTAAACACTTTGTGTTGGCATTTGAACCATGTTTTTTTGTTTACTTTATTTTTCCTCTGAAAGCAATTAGTGCATTCTCTTGCTTTATTTTCTGTATTCGGAAATTCAGTACAATGTATTCTCTTGTATTAACTGCTGCATTATAGTATTTTGGATTTTGGATTTGTCATATTCCACTGGGAGAAAGGAAATCTTGACATTGTCTTTATGCATTTTGTCTTCAAAGTCAATCACTTGAGCTTGTATAGAACTTATTTTTATGGTTTTTTTTTTTTGCTTTTCTTCTGCCAGATTATCTGCCACTTCAGTATTTTTGTACTTTTAACTTGTTCATCTCTTTCCCTTCTTTAATCACATTCTCCACCATATGTTCAACTTTTTTTCAAATCTGCTAATTGAGTTTTAAATTTTTTAATGTTTTAAGTCATAAATTCTTATTTATTTTTTAGTTTTTTTCTTAAACATATAAAGCTATATATACACATATATCACATACAAAATAAACAATAATATTCTTTAGCTCTTTATTAGAGAACATTGTCTATAAAGGATATAGCTTAAAATAATCTTTATCCAATCCTTATTTCTTATCTTACAGATTTCAATTTTGAAAAATTCTGGATTAAAAAAAAATGTTATCCTACTCTCTTTTAGTAGTCTCTGGAGGAGGATTCTGGGAAGTTGGCAGAATGAGACAGTGAATTACCTAGTTTTCCCAAACTCCTCCACAAATAATTTAAAATAATACCTCAAAGTGAGCTTTAGAAAGACAGAAATAACTAAATGTCAGGGTGAAGCAGTTTTCTAGCCTAAGACAACTTGGGAGGATATTACGGAAGATCTGACCGCAGGAAGTTGATATGGTCTGATTGAAGTACAGATACCTTCAGGTAGATACCTTAAAATAAACAGAAAACCTAACCCTAAGGGCAATCTCAGCTTCAGAAACTTTTGCACCACTGACAGCATGACAGCATGGGGGGTCACAGGACTCATCAAGGTAAGATTTCAGGATCCTCCACTGGTGCTGAACAAAGAACCAAGGCACGCTAACTAAATTTGGTCTTAGGCTATAGGGCTATTTCAACAGGAGCAAGTACATGCTAGTAAGGGTGGTAACAGAGAGATAGGAGGCCTACTGACTTTGGTGGCTCAAAGGAGCATAGCCTCTCTGGTTTTGCTTCTATGGCAGAGGGATGAGCTAAAGTTTACAGAATCTGGAGGAACAATAGGGAATAAGGAGTATATGTGGTGACAGTGTTTCTGGAGGTCATGGCTTGGGGCACAGAGGAAAGGTTAGGCCCCCAGACACAGTTTAGACAATAGCACAAAAACCTTAGAGCTTGAGACATCATCCCCCACACCTCAGAACTAAAGCCTGACTCCAACATGAATTCAAAAGCCAAGAAATAAGTTGCCAAAAATAACTATGCAAAATAGAAAGAACCTAACCATAGATAGCTACTATGGTGATAGAGAAGATCAGTATTCAAACTCAGAAGAAAACAGAAAAGTAAAAATAGCTTCTTCTAAAACTTCAAATAAAAAATAAAACAGTCACAAGTATAAAAGAGTTCCTGGAAGAGCTCAAGAAGGACTATAAAATCAAATAAAAGAGGTTGAGAAAATTAGGGGGAATAATTGGAGTCATGGAGGACAATTAAATAAAATTAATGAATTGGAAAAAAGGATTGAAAAATTATCCAAGAAAATAATTTCTTAAAAATTAGAATTGCACCAGGAGAAGCTAATGAGTTGATAAGACATCAAGAAATAATAAAATGAATTAAGAAGAATGAAAAAAATAGAAGAGAATGTTAAATATCTTATTACAGAAACAACTGACCTGAAAAACAGATTATGAAGAGAAAATATAAAAATTATTGAACTATCTGAAAGTTATGATTTTAAAAAATCTAGACACCGTACTTCAAGAAATTATTAAGAAAAATTACACGGGAGTTTTAGAACTGGAGGGTAAAAAAAAAATCACAGATAATCACCTGAAAGACATCCCAAGATGAAAACTCACAAGAACATTAAAGCAAAGTTTTAAAGCACATCGCTCAAGGAGAAAATACTACAAACAACTAGAAAGAAAGAATTTAAATATTGTGGTGCTACAATCCAAAAACAACAAGATTTTGTAGTTTCTTCATTAAAAGACCAAGGGTCAAGGAACGTGATATTCTGAAGAGCAAAGCATCTGGGTTTGCAACCAAGAATAATTTACCCAGCAAAGCTGAGTATAATACTGCAAAGTGAAAAGTGGATAATTTAATGAATTTAAGAATTTCCAGACATTTTTGAAGAAAAAATAGAATTGAATAGAAATTTTGACCTACAAGTATCAGGAGAAACATAAGAAGGCATACATAAAAGCTAATTATAAAGAATTTAATAAAGTTAAACTGTTTACTCCTTATATGGGAAAAAATCTGGACCTCTTAAGAATGCTATCATTACTAGGGGAGGGAATACACAGATAGAAGGCTTGGGTTCAGTTGAGTATGATGGGATGATCCTAAAAAATAAAATTGGGTAGGGAGAGATAAAATGGAGCAACTCTATCATAAAATCAAGGAATGAATGTAAAGATCGTTATAGTGGAGGTCAGGAGAAGGTGGAAAAATGATAGTTCTAGAACTTTATTTTCATCAGAACTATGTTAAAGAGGCAATAATATATACATCAAGAAAGGCATAAAAGTCTTCTTAATTTATAGAGACATAGGGGCAGCGAGGTGGCGCAATGAATAGAGCACCAGCCCTGGAGTCAGGAGTACCTGAATTCAAATCCAGCCCCAGAAACTTAACACTAGCCATATGACCTTGGGCAAGTCACTTAACCCCAAATGCCCTGCCTTTCCCCCTCCAAAATGAAAAAAAAATATCCTTTGTGACAGGGGCGGCTAGGTGGCCCAGCGAGAAAAGGCATCAGCCCTGGAGTCAGGAGGACCCAAGTTCGGTTCTGGACTCAGACACTTAACACACATGCACACACACACACACACACAAACTAGTCATGTAGCCTTTGGGCAAGTTATTTAACCCCAATTGCCCTCCAAAAGGCAAAACCAAAAAAAATGTAGAGAAATTAGGAGGGCCAGGGGATATGATTAGGGTGAGATTATTAGAATTATTAGAAGGGTGTGCAAATTAAGAAATAGGAGAGTAAGAAGAGAGATTAAGGCAGAGACTCTTAGAAGGATGACTGGATTGAGGAATAGAAGAGCAAGAGGATTAGATGAGGGAAGCTATTTATAAGGGGTGGAGATTAGGGAGGAAGAGATAGGAATTAGGTTAGAGGCAAATTAGATGTTTGAGAAGATATAATATTAAAAGAGAGGGAAAAAAGGATAAGCATTGAGAAAAATAGGATGAATGAAATACATAACTAGTAATTATAACTTTGAATGTTAATGGAATGAATTCACCCGTAAAATGGAAACAAAGAACAGAATGGATCAAATATCAGACTCTGACAATATGTTGTTGATAAGAAAAACATTTAAAAATGGGAAATACACATAAAAGAAAAATAAGAAACTGAAGAAGAATTAATTTTATTTCAGATAATGCAAAAAAAAGCAAGGGTAGCAATCATGATCTTAGACAAAGTTAAAGTTAAATTGATTTACTTAAAAGAGATAAGCAGACAAATGCATTATGTTAAAAAGTTGATGAATAGCTAATGAAGTAATATCAATGCTAAAATTACATTTACCAAATGCTTTAACATCCAAAATTTGAAAGGAAAAGTTGAATTACAGAAGAAAATACATAGCAAAACTTTAATAGAGGGGGACTTCAACTTTCCTCTCTCAAAATTAGATAAATCTAAGCCAAAAAATAATTAAGAAGTCAAAGAGATGAATGGAATCTTAGATAACCTAGGTATGATAGACATGTAGAGAGAATATGAATGAGAAAAAAGGAATATACTATATATATATATATATATATATATATATATATATATATATATATATATATACATGTGTGTGTGTGTCTTTTTGGAGGGTGGAGAACAGGGCAACTGGGGTTAAGTGACTTGTTATGTTAAGTGACCAAGGTCACACAACTAGTAAGTATTAAGTGTCTGAGGCTGGATTTGAACTCAGGTCCTCCTGATTCCAGGGACAGTGCTCTATTCACTTCACCACTAGCCACCCCTATACATTATTTTTTCTTGGCAGCACATGGTACCTTTACAAAAATTGACTACATGTTGGGGTATAAAAGCTATAATTAAATGCAGAATAGCAGAAATATTAAACACATCCTTTTCAGATCGTAATTCAATAAAATTATATTTTATAAGATACCATGTAAACAGAGATAAAAATTAATTAGGAACTAAATATACTGATTGTAAAGAACATGTGCCTGATCTCTAGTCTCAAATATTTAGAAAACTTTGTTAAATTGATAAGAATATGTGTCATTACCCAACTGATAAATGATCAAAGGATTTGAACAGACAATTTTTGAAACAAGAAATCAAAGAATACACACACATGGACATACACACATATATACATAAATACACACACATATGAAAAGTGCTCTAAATCATCATTGATTAGTGAAACGCAAATCTAAACAACTTTGAGTTATCATTTCACACCTACCAAGATTTATTAAAATAAAAAAGGGGATAATGACAAATGTTGGAGGGAATATAAAAATAAATTATGACACTAATATACTGTTGTTGTAACTGTCAATTGACCCAAATATTGTGGAGAGCCAAACCATAATTCCAATCATTTTGGAATTATACCCAAAGCATTTTAAAACTATGTTTACCCTTTGTCCCTGCAATACCATCATTAGGTCTGTTTCCCAAGGTGATCAGGGAAAAAGGAAAAAAAGAACCTATATGTTCTAAAATATTCATAGCAGCTTTCTTTGTGGAGTCAAATAACTGAAAAGTGAGGGGATACTCACTGACTGGAAAATGGATAAACAAGTTGTGATATATGATTATGATGGAAGATATGATGAGCAGATTGATTTTAGAAAAATCACCGAAACATTTGCATGAAATAATTAAGAATAAAATGAGCCAAAATAAGAGAATATTGTACACAGTAACAGCAACATTGTTCGAAGAAAAACTGTGAACAACTAAGCTATTCTGGGTATTAGAAATACTCAAATCAACTACAAACAACTTATGAAAGAAGATGCTATCAATCTCCAGAGAAAAAAAAATTGATAAATTTAAGTATGCATAGCATGGTTTTGTGTGTGTGTGTGTGTGTGTGTGTGTGTGTGTGTGTGTGTGTGTGTGTGTGTGTGTGTGTATGAAATGGTGGTCTTCTGTAGTGTGGAGTGCAAAGAGATGAGGAAGACAGTTTGGAACTTAAAATGTTAAACATAAAAGAAATAAATTAAACTTTTACAAAAGGAACTTCCTGGACTTTGTATTTCATTAGTTTCACTTTTTTTTTCTTTTTGGAGGGCAATTGGGCTTAAGTGACTTGCCAAAGCCCACATGGCTAGTTTTTGTGATAAGTGTCTGAGACCAGTTTGGAACTCAGGTCCTCCTGACTCCAGGGCCAGTGCTTTACTCACTACACTACCTAGCCACCCCTAGGTTCACTTTTTTATTATAGTTTTAGTAAGAGATTTATATTGTCTTTGGAAATATTCACCGTTCCTTCTGGTTTTGAGATTCTCTTGATTTTTCTGTTTGTACTCTAGTGTTTACTGAGAGATTTCCTTTTCTGTTTTTTTTTTTAAATCGTTTTGTTTTGTTACGTATAACACTCACTACCTTGGCCTCAGGTGGGTTACATTTTCCCCCTCCAACAGGAATGTTTTCTATTCATAAGGAGCATTAGAACTTTCTAGACTCTGCAAACAATTCCAGTCCACACTGATGCCCAAATACCAGAAATGAGTTCCTGCATATCAATTATATTTAGCCATTTAACAATTGGATTAGCTTTTACAAATAAATGTTTACTTTGAAAGGTATAATCATTAATATAAAAACTTACTCCCCTTACATATTAACCCAGTGTCTGGGAAGACAAAGGGGATTAGGTTCATAGATTACCTTGTAATGGATAACCAAGAGTAAGACAGCAAAATCAATTATAATTTGATAGGATTGTTTATTACCTGGCTGGTGACTTCCTCTCAGAGGGAAAGACAGTCCCGAGCTTTCTGTTAGATATAATTTTATAGACAATGTGATTGATAGCAACAGAATATGTTTCTAATGGGGTGCAATGCCTTTAGCATTGTTTCTGTTGAAGTGAAGCTTTCTCAGTATTATTCCTATTGAAGCAAAACAGACCTGAATCCATAGGAATATGTGGCATGTTTCTAGCAACACAGGTGAAACATTTCTTTACTATTGGGGCCTATTAGGTGGTTTCCAAGGAACCCTAGTAGGGGTACCCTCCAGCAGGTTTAAGGGAGCTTTGGTATATAATTTCTGGTGGGCCCTTCACTCCCACCTTTTACTGGTTCATAGTTGTACCTCGGACTCAACTCAATCCAGGGGAATATAGGGAACATAGGCAGTGAGGAGGGCAAACAGCTTAACACCTTGAATCCTTTGTCTAACATAGGTAGTTAGGCAGTTAATAAGGCATGGGGCCAATAGCAACCCCAATAACAACAAAGCAAATGGTCCTATAAGGGAAGTTATAAGTGATGTGAGCCAGGGGGACCAATTAAAAGGGATTGGTACCAAGACATAGATTGTTGATGATGAGCCTCTCTGTCAGCCAAACGTAGATGTACAGTAGCCAGAGATTCCCGAAGCACCCCAGAGTGGTTGACATAAAAACAGCAGGTTTCTCTAAGGGCCATACAAAGGCCACTTTGTTTGAGAAACAGGAGGTCTAAACCTCGGCGATTTTGGAGAACTACTTCGGCCAGGAAATCTAGGGCAGTATCCAAATAGGAGATTTGGTTCTCCAAGTCTCGGATATCTGTGTCGACTTGAGAGGTGAGGGCTTCAAAAGGACTATTTACTTATACTAGGGCTGTGGTTCCCACTGCTGCTGAACCTGCTGTGCCTAGACCAACTAAGATAGGGACTAAAATGGGGACAGTTATTTTATAGCAGGCTTGTAGCCCAAAATGTTCATGAGCCCCTTCTCCTGAATAAATGTATATCTGTGGAAGGACATGAACTAAAATGCAGAATTCGGGGGAGTTAACCAGCAAGGAGGTGTTCCTGTACACAAGCAGTTAAGTCTAAGGTACAGGCAAACCAAGCATTTTTAGGGGCTAAGAAAACAGTTGGTGAAAATTCCTGTTTGGGAAAGACCTCAACCACTGAAGCACAGAGGATTTTATAAGGTGGCTGCGGGAGAGCATAGCCCCTGGATTTAGTACACCAGGCTTGTCCCTGCACATCCCATAACGTAAGCTTGGGGGAGCCAAGGTTACAGTGGGCAGGGAGATCGGTGCTCGTGAGTGTGGGCTTCCAATACTGAATTTCATGATCAGTCAAACCCTTTGACGAATTTAAAGCTAGCCCAACAAAATAAGGAGGGGAAGGGTTCAAGCAAAACCAGCAGTCAGAAGTTAGGCTGGGATCCAAGGAATTTAGGAAAGAGAAAACAGTATCAAGAACATGAAAAGTATAAGAGTGGGCATGTAGCCTGGGGTTTGCCAAAGTAATCCCTGAAGCTGCAGGGGTTATGGTAGAGTGTGGGTTAAGGGGCTCATGTGGAGTTTGGTCAACTTCCACAGGTGAGTTAAGAACTGGGTTGGGACCAATGGGAATGAGATCCCTTGGTACTGGAGTGCGTGGAGTGCATTGAACAAGGCTCCGGGGTCCCTTCCTACAACAAAAAATCTAATTCCCCAGGTCCTCCCCATTTTCCAAGTTTGTTTAGTCCAATTTAAAACCTCATGACAACCGGGTTACATGCCTTAAGGGTATTACAATGAAATGAAATGTGGTGGTCACGGTTGCCACTGGAGACCCACTCAGCAATGGATACACAATCCCAATTGACAGAGTGATATTTCCCAGTCCCCCCACAATCAGGAGACCCAACCTCAGGACAGACATATGACTGGGTTGGTCAAAGACTGCTTTTCTGCTCCACAAGCAACACCATCGGTCCCCATTGAATACATGCCTGTATAAGGAAGCAACATGAATCTGGGACACAGTGATCAAAGAAAAGTGTGGGCTGGCCATGAGTCACATTTTTGAAATTAGAGTCCCATCAATTGTCTTAGTAAGGGTCCAAGAGTACAAGGTGGGAGCATAGGAGTTGGAACCAACTAAAGGCAAGAGCTCTAGAAGCAGGAACATCACAACAGTTTCTTGATTTTCAGTTGTAAGTCACCAGTGGGTTCTGCCACTCACAGTTCTGGAGAGCTGGGAGGAGTCATCACTTTGACGTGGGAGCGGTGAATCCAGGCTTTCCTTCAGGTCACTTTAACAGCAGATGGGGTAGTCAGTATAACCTGGTATGGGCTAGTCCAATGCAGCTCAAGTGAGCAGTCTAGGGGTAGTTTGTGGGTGGGCACCCAAACTCCAATATTCACTGAGTGTGCAGGATTTTGGGGTGGCAAATGAGGAGTGGCCTAGTACACTGCCCGAACTGCATTTTGGACTTCTCAAGAAGCCTGGAGGGACTTGAGAAGTAAATCATTAACAGTCATACGTAACAGCATTCAACACCCGAAATACAATAGTATGTGGGGTGCTGAACAGAATTTCAAAAAGAAAGTGAATTTTACACATATGTATTCAGTTACAAATATTAACACTTGCTTAGATGATAGAATAACTACAAATTCAGATTAAAACAGCAAGTTATTTTCTGCTTTACAATTTGTTACATCAATTTAGCAAGAAACATGTTTTGCAAATGGAAATTTTAGTGGGTCTCTTAGAATCACACTAGAGATTTTAAAAATTCCTTCTAAAGGTATTTTTCTTCTTCAAAACAGTTTCAATGATCATTAAACCTTTGTGAAGGAAGTTAATTGAAAACTTTTAAATGATCTTAAGGAGTTTGCATAAACTTTCTATACATATTCTAATTCTAGATGAAAAATAATATTAGATTTTCCAATAAGCTAACATAAAAGCGCACATCTTTTACTGATTACTTGTTCTGAACATAGAAGCCTGTTACAGAAGGAAAAAGTCAGGAACATGTGACATTCCAAATATGCCAGGAGAAAATGGCCTTGGCACTGTGTGAATTCAGGTACAGTTACAGATATTCCATCTCATGCAGCATCTGTACCACCTCATAGCTCGACTCAGGAATAGGTGGTAAACATTCCTTTTCAAAGGAACCTCATGGGTACACTGAGCCAGCAGGGATCCCATCCTAGACAGAGTCTAAGTTTGTCCCTTCGGCAGTTACCAAATGTAGACTTTTGCCTGTTGACAGCACAGGATCACATTCCTCTGAGTAGCTAGTGGCATTTCCTCTCAGACACTGATTTAATGGAGTCAACTATACCCAAATTCAGACTCAAAATAAAATTTATTTATGGTCCCAAGTGCTTTTTACCTTAAACAACAAGCCTCACCAATCACAGCTTAGAGCCAGTTATAATTATTTCTATTCTCATGGGGCTGTGATAAACAATAAAAATGTATCAGATCTTATAATGTAAGGAATTCCTTTTACCATCCTTATAAAATATAAAAGCCATTTTATAAAAATCCTTTTTAATCTTTGCAACTTCTTTGCAAGTTAGGTTCGTTTAAAACTTCCTTTCTCAAGCTGAATGACATTGCCTGGAAATAATTTCTAGAGGAATTAACAGTTTTACAACATAAGGAAAATTTATATGAGTTGTAAGCAGGAGAGACTACTCTGAGTAGGCAGATGTAGTCAAACAAATTTTTATACAATAATCAATAAACAATTTTAGGTTTTAACATTAAAATATTAGCCCAAAATAGCTTAGTTAACAGTTTTATAAGTTTTTCTAAATAGCAGATATACATATTTAAAGTAACACTACTGGTCTTACACAATTTTCTCCTCACTCAGGTTTTACAATATACAGTGTAGAAATACAACAATAATATAAACTACAAGATGCCATTACATTAATTGCCTTTTCAAATTACATATAAGAATGATTGATCTTACCAAGTGAAGAGGCTAGTTGACTTCTGACCTCATTTTCTCCTCTCTTTTTATCATCTCCCCACTTTATAGATGAATTAAGACTCAGGGTTAAATGATTTATTCTAGGTCACACAATCAGTCAGTGCAGGGTTCAGAACACACTGTTTCTCACTGACAAGCTTTTTTTCTCACTTTTCTGAACTTTTTCTCTGGTTTTTCTCTTTTTGCTCTATATTCTGGGGTGTTTTATCCATGCTCCATTGTTTTCCAGGAGTCCTTAGCAACCTTCTTTAATTCCTTGGTACTGGAACAAGCAGGATAATGATTAACTTGTATTTGTACCTTTGTTTCACAAGCTTCTTTTCCCTTGTCTAACTGTTCCCATATCATTTAGAAAAATATTTTATTCCAAGGATTTAGCCTTTTAGGTAGGCAGATGACAAGCCTGTGTAGCTCTGATGTAGCTACTGTACCTTCCCCCCTTTTTCTTTTTAGAGGAAGTTAACTCGAATTAACTTCACTGCAGCCCTAGCTCAGTTATAGCCAAGACAACAGGGAGAAGAAAAAAAGTATTAATTGTTCAAACCTCTTACTGTCTCCTCAGCTCCATCAGAGCTGGATGACAGGTGAGGGCTGCGTAGCCCTAGCTAAGAAGAACTGGGACCACAGGAAAGAGAATCTTAGTGGATTTCTTTTTGACCTTTTGCTCAAATAACCTTTTCTTAGGTGCTCATTCCTTTAAAATTTCAGATCTACTCCAAGACTTTTTAAAAGAAACTGTTTCTCATAGAACATATATAATACAACTCTTTACCAGTAACAATCATGGTCTTAATTTTGAACTTTGAAATAAAAACAATTGAATAACCAAGCTAGTGACCTTAAACTTCAGTTTTTGTAGTGACAAATAATAATCAGAATGAATTCAATTACCGGGATCTATATTCCCAATGATGTTGCACAGTTCTCTTTTTGTGACCCAGGGAAGGGTTAAGTGTTAGTCCTATTTCAAAGTGCACGTTGAAAACCGACTTGTCTTTGATCATTGAAGTGACCCCTTTTCCCTTAGATAGATTTTTGGGGAGAAATTTCCCACTCTCTGTCCATTTGTCTTTCTACTTTGAGAACATTGGCTGGAGTTTAAGGAGTAGAAGGAGAAGTGGTTTTCTGCCATCAGCCTTTCTTTAAGAGATTATTAATCTTTCTAGCTCAGGTACAGCATTCTTTTGGCTGCTTGGGTGCATTTGGCTTACAGGGTGGCAGATTTAAAAATTTCTTTACACATACAGACAGAATATTAAAAAAAAAAACGCAGCAGGGCAAAAGGAAGAAGGTTTCCTCTTTTCTACCTGCCAGTATCTCAGAGACAGGATGTACACAAAACAATACAACACACAGACAGTGACATCTAGGAACAATCTACAAACAAATAGACAGTTAAATATACAGCAACACTTAGCAGCAAACACAAAATTCAAAAGAGAGAGAGAAAAAAAAAAAAACGGCACTCCATCAGCATCCTGACCTTGGAGACGAGTAGGGGCCATATCGCTGCATCCAGCTTGGCCTTCTACCCTACCTGGGGCCGAGGAACATCATCTTGGTGATCAACCCCTAGGTACTTTTACAATTCATGAGTACTCACCTAAAAGAACACTCTTGGATCGAATTGAAAGAATTTGGATAGGACTCAGGTTCCGGTCTGCTTAAGGAAGCAATGTGAGCCCAGGCCGAGGAACTTCATCTCGGTGGCCTCCCCTAGGTCAGATTGCTCTCCTGGCTCTCCAGGGAGCCTGGTCCAGCTGTCAATACAGAGCCAAAGGCTATCTCGGTGTGACCTCCAATATGTAATGGATAACCAAGAGTAAGACAGCAAAATCAATTATAGTTTGATAGGAGTGTTTATTACCTGGCCGGTGACTGCCTCTCAGAAGGAAAGACAGTCCTGAGCTTTCTGTTAGACATAATTTTATAGACAATGTGATTTCTAGCAACAGAATATGTTTCTAAGGGAGTGCAATGCCTTTAACATTGTTTCTATTGAAGCAAAGCTTTCTCAGTATTATTCTTATTGAAGCAAAACATTCTCAGTATTATTCCTACTGAAGGAAAGCTTTCTCAGTACTATTCTTATTGAAGCAAAACAGACCTGAATCCGTGGGAATCTGTGGCATGTTGCTAGCAACAAAGGTGAAACATTTCTTTACTATTGGGGCCTATTAGTTGGTTTCCAAGGAACCTAGTAGGGGTCCCCTCTAGCAGGTTAAGGGGGCTTTGGTGTATAATTTCTGGTGGGCACTTAAACCTCAAATCCCATATAGCACAGTCTTAAATTGCAAATCCAACACCCCTGCCTTAGACTTGAGTCCTAGGCACCCTGGTTTCTCAAGGCTTTTATTTTGGGATGACTGGTTGCAGTATCTTTTTTGGGGTAGAAGTTTGAAAGTTGCCACTGCTGGAGCTCTCAGATCTAGTGAGGATGTTTGCCCAGTACCTGTAACTGAAAAGGACCCACATCACAGAACATACAAGACAAACATCTTAGCTAATTTCTTGGAACCAGAGTAAAAGAGGGAATATAGGAAGAACATCCTTCCCTTCTAACCAGTTCTATTCATAATGACCACTATTTAAATGAATTGTGACCTTTTATTCTTTGGATGTATCAGCAAAGAATATACTGTCTTATATATCTATGCAGTCAAAGAAAACTACATCTGCTAACATGGTAGGGAATGCAGACGACCTGAATGTTAGGTGATCCAAATATGTCCATGACAATTCTCATCAGTGAATCTCCACATTAGGTGATCTGGTCATGCTACAAAGACTCCTTGCATTAATATTCCAATATAACTCATGTCCTATCTCTTCCCCCTTTGCTGATGCACATACCTCTGTGGCTGGGTTATAAAGTTACATACACTTAGGCAAATTGTGGAATTTAGAATAGACCAACATGGGTCCCTGACCTAAATATTCTTTAGGGGATCCTGACTGACCCTTGAAGAGTTTCAGTTCCCCCTTCCTTCAGGACTATCAACTGTAAATGCCAGCATGTATACCCCTCTTCCATGAGCTCTCCTTTTTTCTATTATGGTCACACTAGATCAGAATCCTGCAACTGGTGAGGGTGTTCTGGCCATATTCTCTGCAGTTTTGAAGACCCCAAATTATGGCTTGACTCTAATCAGAATGCAATAAGTTTTCAGCCCTTCCAATATTTTTTCTAATGTGTTTGATCAAATCAATGTCTGCTATTTGTGCAAGGATGGTGGAAGGAAGCATGTGGGTTATGACAACAGAATATTGGTAGTAGGGGCTATCCCAAAATGAGCACCAAACACAACTCCATGAGAAAGTCAAGTGAGTAGAGGCTGGTGAGAGTGGGGGTTGAGTTCTTATTTTAATGATTCATGGCTTTCATTCTTAATTCATAATGATTTTGCTTTGTTTGGGGAGTTAGGTGACAAGGTGGATAAAGTTGTACCTTTGAACTAGGTATACCTGAGATCATATCCTGCCTCAGGCACTTTCTAGCTGTGTGATCCTGGGTGAGTAATATAACCTGCCTTACTCAGTTTCCTCTATTTGTAAAATGGGGAAAATAATAACATCTACTTCACAGATAGATTGTGAGCACTGAAGGAACCTATGTACAATGCTTTACAAACCTTAAAGTGCTATCTATACAGTTGTTATTACAGCTACAACTACTATAGAAATCCTTTTTGTGTTGTAAAGTCAGTTTTAATTGTTCTCCATTTGGCTCATAATTCTTTTTTTTTGAGGGAAAGAATAGATAGTTAAAGGCACAAGGAGAAAGCTACCAAGTTTTATTGGTCACATAATTCAGTATTTTGAATTTCTTTAGTCTACTAAATCATATATTAAAAATTAATTAAATGCTCCAAATGGCCTAAATTTACACCCAATTTCCTCTTTTATGAATTTTTTTGAATGAATCTGTACTTTTGGTTGTTGCCTCATCCTTTCTTAGGAGGCCATATAATTCTATATTCAATCATGAAATAGTTCAATTTCCTTTATATTTCAATTATTTTGTATTTCCATTGTATTCCAATTTCAGTTCCTTTTTATTCCAATTTTTTAAGGTTCTCTCATCTCTACTTTCTGGAGCTTCTAACTTTCTGTTATTTAAAACTCCAAGGCTGGGTTGTGAATTTGCATCAGCTTCTTCAAAGTAATGAAAGATATGATGTCTTTTTTTCTGGAGTGACAGTGCTTGGCATCACCAATACTTCATTATCTTTCCTTTTAGGTATTAAAGAAAGCTACCTGTGATAATACCTCATCCTGCTCCCTCTCTTTGTTTTTCTTCCTTCCATATTCTTTACTGGGAAGAAATGATCATTTGTTGCCTTTTTTTGTAGAGTTGAGTGGATAACAGGAATTGTTCTGGGAATTCTTTGCAGCCTTGGAAAAGATCCCTTTCTTAGAGTCAATCCCCAGTTAAAATTCATTATGTTTTTTTTTTTGGCCTGCCTGCCTTCTCTTTCTACTACAAATTCATTTTAATGCACAGAGTCAGCTTTTGCCCTTATTTTTTGGGGTGGGGGGAAGATGTTCCAACAGAATCTCTACAGCATCAGGGGAAAGAATACAGACCTTTACCCAAGTCTGCAAGCATACTTATTTACATCTGCCACTGATGAGGGAGTGGGTACTCTAAGGAGCAGAGTACCCATATATTAATTCATCAGGATTTTATATGTTTGGAATTTTTCCCTTCCTCTTACGCATTTAGTCATAATTATCCTACATATGGAATATTATTTTCTACTTTTAAGGGGTCGATGGAGACTGAGAGTATAGAGTTGAAATGACTTGGAGAAAATGAATAAATCATCTATAGTTCTTCTCATGTCAACTGAAAGTTTAAAGGGAAAATCTGTAGCCAGGTCTACTTTACTTGATTCCTGCAATGCACCCACTATTCTAGGCTGTTGCCTCTTTTCTGTTCTGGAAATATTGCTGAATATCCATACCTAAGCAAATTGAAATGGGATGGTGCTGCCTCCAGTAATAAGTATATGTCATGGAGGATAATTCTTTTGTGTCCTAAAATTTCTTCTGTGCTTTTAACTACTGACCTACCTAGCTTCCTTTAAGTCCCATCAAAAATTGCTTTTCTTCAATCCCACTCAATTCTAGTGCCTCCCTTTTGTTAGCTATTTCCTATTTTCCCTGTTCATAGATTGCTTTGCATATATTTGTTTGCATTGTTTTCTTGGCATTAGATGGTAAGCTCTTTGAGGTTAGGGACTCTTTCACTTCTTTTTGTATGTTCATTACTTAGCACAATTCCTGGAACATAGTAGACACTTAATAAATATTGATTGGTTTAAAGAAAGTTAATAATGCTTGATGGAGTTGTTAATATTCAAAGATTTCCTCTAAAATGAGGAGGGCATATAGACAGAAATAAAGAATAAGGTTGAAAAATTCACAACTGTAGCTCCAAAGGAATTCTCCCAGCCCTCATATTCATATGTGCATTGCTCAGTCCTGATTGGCATAATTCAAAGATAGTTGGGGTCTTGTTTAATCTAGAGTAATGCATTTTGTAAAAGTTTTGACCTCCTTATACAGAGAATTGAGTCAAATTTATAAGAATACAAGTCATTCCCCAATTGATAAATGGTCAAACATATGAAGAGGTAATTTTCAGAGGAAGAAATTAAAGATCTATAAGCACATGAAGAAATGCTCTAAATCACTATTTCTTAGAGAAATGCAAATCAAAACAACTCTGAGGTACCACATCTCACCAGTCAGGTTGGCTAAGATGACAAAACAGGAAAATGACAAATGTTGGAGAGGATGTGGGCAAATAGGAACACTAATGCATTGCTGGTGGAGTTGTGAACTGATCCAGCCTTTCTGGAGAGCAATCTGGAATTATGCCCAAAGGGCTATAAATACTTTAATATCCTTTGACCCAGCAATACTACCCCTAGGGTTATATCCCAAAGAGCTCATAGAAGTGGGAGGAAGACCCATATGTACAAAAATGTTTATAGCAGCTCTTTTTGTGGTGGCAAAGAATTGGAAATTAAAGGGGTGCCCATCAATTGGGGAATGTCTAAACAAGTTGTGGTATATGCATGCTATGGAATATTATTGTGCTATAAGAAACGAGGAGCAGATGGTCTTCATATTTACCTGGAGAGGCTTATACAAACTGTTGCTGAGTGAGAAGAGTAGAACCAGGAGAAATTTGTACACAATTACAGAAACAATGTGTGTGTCATAATCAACTTTGATGGACTGGACTCTTCTCAGCAATGCAGTGATATAAGTCAATCCCAAAAGACTCATGATGGAGAGAAATATGTGCATCCAGAGAAAGAACTAGAAAGAACTGAGTTTATATCCAGGTGGAAGCAAAATACCTGATCTTTTCCCTTCTCTTGTTTGGTTTTATATCCTCTTTACCATTTTTTCATTCCATCTGATACAATCTGTCTTTATAACCTGACTAATGTATAATGTGAAAGTATTTGCAGATCCTATACTTCACTATATGACTCCATGAAGGGCAGGGGAGGGAGGGAGACAAAATGTGAAACTCAAGGAATTGTGTAATTGAATCCTGTAAACTAAAATGAAACAAACAAATTAATTAAAAAAAAAGTTTTGAGCTCCCTACATATTTCTCAGTATAAACCCAACAAAGTAACCTAACCATTCTGGGCTGTTAAGAATCCCTGTGCAATTCTTCGCAGAACTGCTCGTTTTATGATTATGACACTGACTGCTGCTCAGAACTGAACCAACAGAGAGTCTAGGTAGGCTGTGAAATGATCTGTGTTCATTGATAGCATCCTTTTTTGAGTTTACCGGAAATTGGTTTGCATAGCATTGATTAATACCCAAGGGAGATGAAGGAGTTTGAGCTCTTTAATATATAAGAATGGGCTGGCAGAATGTCTTAGAATAACCTAATATATATTAGATTCCATTTTTAATGCCTTGAAACCTACAAAAATAGGTCAGCTGAAATAACTATGACCTAAGAATCAGCTACTAATATACAGTTATCAACAAGGCTAACATGAAATTAAAGGACAATATTATTTCATTGATTAGCCCTAATTGAGGGAGGTGAACAAAATTGGTATGAGTTAACAACTTCATATATAAATCTTTGTGTATATGTGTGTGTATGAATTCAGAATGAATTATAAAGTGTTTGGAAAGAAAAGCATTTTCATCACTTTCCTGCTATGACTTACAGCTAGATGTCTTATTTGAAATTAACATGCATGCAAATGAAAAAGGGTAAAGTGATTTTTAAGTGTGTGAAATAGCCTACAAAAGAAAGTAAACTAAATATTACCATCTAGTATTTATGCTATTCAATTAAACTCTTGTTTTATGGACAGTGTAAAAGTAAATTTCAATATTAACTGTATGTAACTGACATCCATTTAGACTCAATGGCATTCAAGAGAATGAATTTATACTATCAACCAGCTTTTAAAAGTTCCAAAAAATTGTCAAATACCTTAGGAAAAAAGAGTACACTTTATTCCATGGTATGATGGAAGTAGGCTTAGCATTGTTTTTAGTTTGATAAGGTTGTATAGGTCTAAGTAAATTAAAAGTATATAGTGGGAGTTAGGATATCAAAATACCCCATAGCTTATAAATAGAAACAGAATGCCTTCTCTCATAAGCGAAGGCAAAGTTAAAAAGTTCACCATATATTTTCCATTACCTTAGGCGATAACTTAGGAAGTCCATTTTAAGATGGCTTAGTGGTTTCCTATTTCATTATAAGTTGCATAAAAGCAAGCAATTTTATCTTCCCTAGAACCAATCACAGTCTCTCTCTCTCTCTCTCTCTCTCTCTCTCTCTCTCTCTCTCTCTCTTTCTCTCTCTCTCACACACACACACACACACACACTATGTAAGTGTGAAATGAATAAATAGTGTAGATTTGGAATTAGTAATAGGGATGGCTTACCTGATGGATAATGATCAGCTAACATACATTGTAGTATGTTATGAGAATTCAATTCTATTCAACAAACATTGATTAAGTCTCTACTTCTGTGATAGTTCTTTACTAGGTGTTTGGGATAAAAAACAGAACTCTCTCATTTCTCTCTCCCTAGATGAGTTCCACACCTACCTGTCTCAAGCTTTGGTCCTTGGAGAGCTTAGAAGCCTTGAATCCTAGTTGATTTAGTGGAATTTTGAGTCCAGAGAACACAGAGGAGCTAAAAGTTGGAAATGTTCTCAGGGAAGATCTAGTTTAGAATCTTATTTTAGAAAGGAAGAAAAGAATCTGAAAGTAGATGTGTTGCTAGTTAGTGATAGAGCTAGGATTATATTACAACTGGATTCCCAGCTAGTTTTACCCTGACTTTGTACCCATTTTTCTGTCTTTTACCTTTCTCCTCCCTTGCCCCCATTCATCCTGAACAGGATCCTGTGCCGTCTTTGAGCTGGTTGATAGAAATTTGTGAATTGGGATGATTTGCTTAATTTAATGGATGACTGATAAAGATTGCACAACACTTTCTGGATCCTATCCACTTGAATCAAGAGCATTTTGAATAGCCAATGCCAGCAAATTACTTCAAATTACAAACATCACAACAGAAAGTAAATGCTATCATGAGGTCAATGCTTTCACCTATACTCCCTCTGTTACATGAATGCACTGTGATGTTTGGCAAGTTTGTTTATTTTGCGCAATGCATGGGGGTAGTGTTACCTTTAGAGGGATGATCTCATGTGTGCTTGAGGCATGTAGCAGAAATAGTCCTGTAATCCAGCTACTTTGGTTTTTGTGTATAATATAATGCTAAGGTAGACAAACACGTAAGGTAGATAGCACGTGTCCCAATACTGCCAAGCCTTTTTTAACCTACCTTTGCATCCTCTGTGTACATTCACATATTTCCAAATGTATTCCCTGGACAACTTTTCCTCCTGAGTTTAATTAGATACAGCTCTCAGTCTTTGCAAACAGAAAGCGACAAGGCTATGACCTCAGAATCTTCACTCAGAGGTCTCTTTAATTAGTAAGATATTGACATTATTTGGGAAAGGGATCTGAAATAAATTTCAGGGTGTTAAAAAAACTTTCTTTTTGAAACAGGAGCTAAATGACTCATATGCTCTGCTTCTGTCTATGTATCAATCATCTACCTATCTATCTATTTTTCACTATCTCTACCCATCTATATATTTCTATATGTATCCATATCAATCTATTGATATAGATGTTGATATCTATAGGTCTAGAGATATCTATATTAAAATATCCATATTTATATCTTTATCATTTATTTTTTACATTGTACACATTTTCTAATATATCCCTCTCCCTTTCCCATCTAGACAACTCTCCCTTAATCTGCTTGGTAGCATATGTTGGATTAGATTGCTTGTTGAACTTGAAGTCAGGAAAGTCTGAGTTCAAATCCTGCCTCAGGCATATACTGCTTTGACAACTCAAGAAGAGAGTGAAGCTAATGATTTCACACAACTCTGCCTTGCTTAAATAAAATTCATGAGTGAGTCAAGCCATCATCCATGGTATTATTTTTCCTCTTCAAAAATGAAGGATGAACCACAACCATAGCTGTTTGACCCTGGAGGAGTCACTTAACCTTTTTCTTCTTCAGTTTTCTTATATATAAAATGAGGATAAGAATAACAATGACTTCATAAAGTTGTTGTGAGTATCACAAATGAGACAGCATATGTACAGAAATTCACAAAATTCAATATGCTACAAAACATTAGCCATTATTATAAGTTATTGACAGATATAGTAAGCAATAAATCTTTTTTCACTTATTTGTTTGTTATGACGAAGTAAAAAAAAGAAAAAAATTTCAGCAAACTAAACAATACATCAATGTAATCCAACATTATATCCCCGACCTTTGCAAAAAAAAAAAAAAACAGCGGAAAGTGCATACTTATCTGTTTGAAGCCAAGACTGGTCATAAGTTCATAATACTAAGTTCTGATTGATATACTATAGCTTTTAAGAAATATTACACTGCTTTAGTAATTATATATATGTATACCTACACACACACATATATATTTACATATGTACATACACACATATACATCTACATAACACATATATTCCTGGTTCTGTTTATTTAGTTTGCCATCACTTCATCTGTATTCCCTTCTTTCCCTATATTCATCACTTTCATCCCTTTTTTTGGAATATTTTTCCTCTGAAAGTACACACACATACAAGATGTCCATACATGTGGCAAAGCAAGACAAAAGGGAATTCTAATTGAAACTATCTCCATTTCTTACCCCTTAATTTTTCAGAGTATACAATATATTTTATGTGTTACTTTTTAAAACTACCCCAGTTTTCTGTGCTTCCTTCTGAACTTTTGTTATCCTTGTAGCGTTTGAAAAAAAAATTGGCCTTTTTATTTTTGGTGCCATCTTTGCCAAAACACCTCCCCTAATGCTACTCTGAAAGACACAGACTGACAGACAGATAGACAGAGAGAGAGAGACAGAGAGACAGACAGAGACAGAGAGAGACAGAGAGATTGAGAGAGAGACAGAGAGACAGAGACAGACAGAGAGACAGAGACAGAGACACAGAGAGAGAAACAAGCATGTAACCTTGTAACAGATAAGGATGGTTAAGCCAAATGAATTCACAGAGGAGTTATGTCCAAAAATACAAGTCACTGCATTTTGTGTCTATTCCCTCTTTATCAAAAGGTGGATAGCATCCTTCATTATATGTCCACTGGGTAGATTTGATTAGTCATTGAATTCATCAGATTTTGTAAGTCTTTTGAAGTTTTCTTTACAATCTTGCTGTCTTGTTTCAGTCTCTTAATCAGAAGAGACATTGCCCTTAACCAACACTATAAGATATAAATTGTCTAGAAGAATAGATGGATAATATGGTGGAGGAGTGTAAGGGTTATGGGATTTAAAGATCTTCCATGCCCCATTGGACTTGCTGACATGGCAGGAAGGGGCAGAGCAAGAGGAAGAGGAAGCTAAGCTAGAGTTCCTGTGGTGGCTAGCAGTGGCGGCAATGGTGGCGGCAGCAGCAGAGGCAGCGGCAGCGGGAAGCCCTTTTTGAGTCAGCCAGAATTTCCGCTAAGGACTCCTTCTGAGGACTGCCAGGGACCGGAGCTGCTGGGAGAATGCTTCCGGGACGCTGGGTGGTTGCTGTGAGTGGGGAGAGGAAGACCTTTGCCTGAGGTAGCCTGTTCTGTTTTAAAGGCTTGAGAATGTGGGTGCTTTCTCTTATCTACCTGTGCCAATTTCATAACTACTCTGATGGCTTTCACTTTCTGGTTTTGGGACTCAGTCTTTTGGTATCTTAATAAATTTTATAGCTTATTCTCCCATATGGCAAGCATGATGTATTTTGTGATGGATAATTATATCAGCATATCTATAATTTCCATAGGCATTGTGAATGAGAGAGTTCTTGTCACCATGCCCCCAAGTGGCAATCAAATATAGCAGACAAAATAGCACGAAAGGACCCAGTCATATTATCAAGGTCCACCATTTTTAGGGTAATAGCTCCTAGCAGCTTAAATCATTCTCTTGGTTCTACTCACATTACTCTGCATCAGTTCATATTACCCAGGACTCTCTTCAGTTGTATGCTTTGAAGTTTCTTACAAAAATAGTATTCCATTAAATTTATATACCAAAATTTGTTCCAACATTCTCCAATTGTGTCTAAGGGGCAAACTAAAGTACCCGCTTACATTTTAATTCCTTGCTTTTATCATTCCCCCTAACTACCCTCCCCCTCATCTGTCAGGATCAGGAAGTTTGCTTTTTTGTGACTATTCCTTTCCAGGTATTACTGGGTCTCAACTCCTCCTTAATTTGATCTTCACTTATTTCCCAATTGAGTTTGGTGCAGTTCTATACATGTGTGTTCAACCCTCCTTTGTCCACTTTATATGAAAGAGGATAATCTGATTCTCACTCTTTTTTTTGTCTGTGGTTGTATACTTTTCTCACACATCTTAATTATGAGAAATAACAACTCCCACCCCCTTTTCCCTTCCTTTCTACACCCATGTGTTTGCTTTTCCCTCCCTTTTCTTGTCCTTCTTCAAACACTCAGAAAAGAACCAATTCACATACTCTTAAACATTTTTCCCCTTCTTACTTAACTCTCAATACACTTGAATATACTATGTTTCTGATGGGACACACCTTTCTTGTACTTCCCTTGAAATATTAGCACGATTTCATCATAACATTTCTCCTGACTACTCAAATACATTTATCTTTCTAGGTTTTTCTGGATTCATGTGTTTGTAATAAAAAGTTCCTACTGAACTTTCATTTTTTCATTATTAAGATCTATATTTTTAATCTGTAGAATTATATTCAACTTTACAGGCAAAGTTTTCTTGGTTGTAAGCTTATGTCATTTACCTTTTGAACTATTATATTCCAAGAACTTTTCTTGTTTTTAGAAACATGTGCCAGGTCTGGTGTGTTCCTTACTGTGGTTTTTGTTACTTAAACTACTTTCTGCATACATGTCTTGGGGGGTGGTGTTGGAGAGAAATGGCAAATTTCAGAGAATTCAGAGAAATGCCAAAGTTGTGCAATTAGGTGAGAAATGAGCTCAACTCTATTCTTAAATGGAGTTCATGGCATTATCCTCCAAATTAGAGAGGTGGAGGGTACTGATGAGGTGGTAAAAGGTTTTACAGGATTTACAGGATGAAGAGGTTATCCTGATAATGAGCTTCCTGGGATCATGGTGAAAAATCAGTTATAGAAGTCTCAAAGGTCAGAAGCCAATATGGAGGAGTAAAAAGAAGACTTCTGTTCAGCTCTGGCTCCCACCACCTCCGATACATGTAAAAAGAAATTACTCTAAACAAATTTTAGAGTAATAGAGCTGCAGATGATAGAGCTACAGAACTCACAAAGTGACAGAGAGAAACAAATCTCCCACTGAAGGCAGTCTAGCAGGTCAACAGAAAGGCACTATCACACCAGGTTGGGAAATGAGCATAGTCTTGCATGAGCTGTGGGGTTCCCTCCCCAGGGTGGCCCCAACCAGCAGTGGCTGGATGAGACTTCAGGAGAGTGAATCACCAGCAGCTGTGGTGGTTTCCAGACTCCTCAACACATAAATGCAAAAAAGACAGTAAAAGGTCAGTCAGGAACTTTGTCTGAACTGGGTGGAGAAGACTGTGGTTCTGCCACTGCCCTGGGGTGAGAAGTGGTTAGAGGCATGATGGCTACAGCCCATGCTGCTTGGCTGCCTCCAGAGCTCCTGGCCTGCAGATCGTAGGGAGACAAAGCAACCTTTCAGAGGGCAATTGCTATTGCTTTAACATGCTTGGATCTGAATCCAGGTTTTAAGAGGTGGTGTTAGGGTTTGTGCCCAGTGTGGCAAAGCTTGTGGGGGCTCCAGAGAGAGCACCCTCCTAATAGCTCTGGCAGTTGCAAAAACCCCAGCAATTTGGGGCAAAGCTCTCTACAATCTGGAAGCAGAGTTCTACCATGGCAAAGAGAGAAAAAGTCTAATAACTGGCTGGCAAGATGAGCCAGCAGAGGAAGCACAGACCATAGAATTATTTTTTGGGGACAAAAAGGATCAAAGCATAGAATAGGAGGAAGACAACAAAGTCAGAATTCCTGCATCAAAAGCCTTCAAGAAAAATATGAACTGATTATAGGCCATGGAGGAGCTCAAGAAGGATTTTGAAAATCAAGAAAGAGAAGTGGAGGAAAAATTGGGAAGAGAAAGGAGAATGAGGCCAGAAAATCATGAAAAGTGAGTCAACAACCTGGTAAAGGAGACCCCCAAAATTCTGAAGAAAATAACACCTTAAAAATAGATAAACCCAAATGACAAAAGAGTCCCCAAAAGCCAATGAGGAGAAGAATGCCTCAAAAAGCCGATTTGCCAGATGGAAAAGGAATTTCAAAAACTTACTGAATAAAACTCACTGAAGAAAATAATTGCTTCAAAATTAGTTTGGAGCAAATGAAAACTAATGACTTTATGAGAAATCAAGACACTATAAAACAGAGCCAAACAAATGAAAATAGAAGGTAATGTGAAATATCTCATTGGAAAAACAATTGACCTGTAAAATAGATCCAGGAGTGATAATTTTAAAATTATTGGATTACCTGAAAGTCATGATCAAAAAAAGGAGAATACAGGGGAGGAGTCAGGATGGCAGAGTAGAAGCAGGACCTCTCCACTGCTCCGGCTTCCACCTTCCCCAATCCATGTAAAAAGGGGACTCTGAACAAACTTTGGAGCTGCAGAACGGACAAAATGATACAGAGAAGGTAACCTCCCCCTGAGGATAGCCCAGAAGGCCAGCAGGAATTGGCCAGCACAGTGCTCTGGGAGCTGAGCCCAGCCTCACACCAAGGCTTTAGCCCCAGAGCTGGCCTGACCAGCTGCCAGCTGGAGGGTCTCCAGATAAGCAGTAGCTGTGGCTGTTTCCAGATTTATTAACACATAGATAAGAAGGAAAAAGTCAGTGCAATCTGGACGTTGGGACCCAGTAAATGGGAGTGCATGGTTTTTGCCCTTGGAGCGAGAAGCCACTGAGATACCAGCACAGCCATCCAGCAGCATGTGGCAGATTCAGCTGCTGGCATGCAGAGTGTAGGGGGACCAAACACCAGTATGAGGAGTAATTGCTCTTGCTTTGACTTTCTTGGATCTGGATTGCAGTCTGTGGTGTGTGCTCAGCTTGCCAGAGCATGTGGATACCTCAGGTGGGCACCCATGTAATACATCTGGCAGCTGAGAAAACCTCAGCGTTTGGGATGAAAGCTCCCCTGTCTGGTGGCAAAGTCCTACTGTGGCAAAAAGCCCAGGAGTCAAGTGACTGAGGGGCAACATAACCAGGCAAAGGAAACAAAGCAGACAAAAGATTCCAACATTAGACTCCCATTTTGTAGACAAAAAGGAGAAAAGCATGGAACAGGAGGAAGACAGTGAAGACAGAACTGCTGCACCAAAAGCTTCAAAGGAAAATACGAGCTTGTTACAGGCCATAGAGGACATTAAGAAGCAGAAAAGAGAAGTGATAAATTTGCCATATGGAAAAAGAATGTCAAAAGCTCACTGACGAGATTCATTGATTCAGAATTAGATTGGAGCAAATGGAAGCTAATGACTTTATTAGAAATCAAGATGGTGTTAAACATATCCAAACATATGAAATAATAGAAGGCAATGTGAAATATCTCATGGGAAAAACTACTGACATGGAAAATAGATCCAGGAGAGATAATTAAAAAATCATTGGACTACCTGAAAGCCATGACCAAAGTAAGAACCTAGAAATCATCCTCCAGGAAGTTCTCAAAGAAAGCTGACCTAATGTTTTAGAACCAGAGGGCAAAATAGAGGTTTAAAGAATCCACCTCCTGAAAATGATCCCCAAAAGAAAACTCCTAGGAATATTATAGGCAGGTTCCAGAATTCCCAGATTAAGGAGTGAATATTAGAGGTAGCCAGGAAGAAACAATTTGAATATTGTGGAAACACAATCAGGATAACCCAGGATCTGGCAGCTTCTACACTGAGGGATCAAAGGGCTTGGAATATGATATTGTGGCAGTCAAAGGAGCAGGGATTAAACCAAGAGTCACCTACCCAGCAAAACTGAGTATCATGTTTCAGGGAAAATATGGTCATTCAGTGGAATAGAGGACTTTCAAGCATTCTTGCTGGAAAAACCAGAGTTGATTAGACAATTTGACATTAAGATACAAGAAGCAAGAGAAGCATGAGAAGATAAACAGGGAAAAGAAATCATAAGGAACTTATCAAAGTTGAACTATTCACATTCCTACATGGAAAAATGATAATTGTAACTGATGAATCTTTTCTCAGTATTTGAAGGGAATAGAAATGTGTGTGTGTGTGTGTGTCTGTAAATGAGGTTATATGGGCATATGAATATATATTTGCATGTGTGTATATATGTTTACAGGTATACATAGATAGAGGGCACAGTACCAATTTAACAGGAAGGGATGAAGTTCTCCTGTTTCTGCTCTACTCACTCAGCATCTGTTTACATGTCTCTCCAGGTTATTATGAAGTTTGTCTGCCCCTCATTTCTTATAGCACAATAGTATTCCATAAAATTCATATACCACAATTTGTTTAGCCATTCCCCAATTGAAGGGTATCCCCTTGATTTCCAATTCTTGGCCACTACAAAAAGAGCTGCTCTAAATATTTTTGTATATACGAGCTTTTTCCCACTTCTATGATCTCTTTGTGATATGGCCCTAGAAGTATCACATCTATTTAAAAACAAAAACAAAATACCCCACCAATTACCCAATTACATCCAAAATCAAATATAAAATTTAATGACTTTTAAAGCCCTTCATAACTTGACCCTTTCTGCCTTCCTAGTATTCTTACCTTACTACTTTCTATCCTTGATATATACTCCAGATTCACATCAGCCTTCTTCATATTTTTGGCAGAAAATATTACATCTCCTAACCCTAGGTTTTTATTTTTCACCACCATAACTACCTGCCTACCCATATGCATTGATTGTCCTCCAGGTCTATTCTTAACTTTCCTTCACATCTCAGCTAAAATCTCACCATCTATAAGAACTTATTTACAAGATAATCTCTTTTATTAACATAATTGTTTATATGCTATCTCCCTTATTAGACTGAGTTCTTGAAAGTAGATACTATAAAATTGGTTTTTTTCGATTTTCTTTTTCCTTATGTTTTTGTTCCCAATGGTTAGCACAGTCGCTGCCACATAGTAAGTGCTAAATAAATGTGTTTCCTTGGCTTGAAATAATGTTTTTTATTCAGGGAAACCAGTGAAACTTCAATTATTTTTTTCAGGTTAGTAGTTGGTGTATGTATATATACATATACATACAAACATACATATGTGTGATATATATCTGTGATATATGTATATATATTTATAAAATATGTGTATGAGATATATACACATATATGTGTGAAATTTTATATATGTATGTGTGTGTGTGTGTGTGTGTGAGAGAGAGAGAGAGAGAGAGAGAGAGAGAGAGAGATACAGGTATAGAGAGGGAGTGAGATAGCTTATGTCTTATGTCTTCTTATTCCTAGTAAATCTTTTAACTTAAAAATACTTGTCCAACACACTATGATGTTTCTTGAGTCACATAAACATTTTATGACACAGTTTACTTATTTGTAAACAAAAAAAAGAAATTGTACAAATATTCTCTAATACTAATCTTATTCCAACTTGATATCTATTGTCCTTATTTGCAAGTTTGGTGCATAATTTTACATACCATAAGATGCTGTCACCCTCAGTATCCCTTTACAGGTATAAGAAAACCTAGATTTTTAAAAGTCACTTCATCTCATTTTAATTTTTTGTTTGAAAATTACATATTTGATGGGACATTTAGGTGGTGCAGTGAATAGAGTACCAGCCATGGAGTCAGGAGGACCTGAGTTCAAATACAGCCTCAGACACTTAACACTACCTGTATGACCTTGGGAAAGTCACTTAACCCTAATTGTCCTGCCTTACCCCTTCCAAAAAAGAAAAAAAGAAGAAAATTACATATTTGACAAATTTTTACTCTGTGGGTAGAGTATTAGTTTAAATCATTACTGATTTTTATTTGGTACCAAAACAAACAAAAAGATTTAGAAGAAGGAAAATTCCTCTCCACACCACCCCCACCCCTTGTCCAGAACCACCATATTCATCTGCATAATTCCATGTAGAGCCCACTGTATTCCACTCATCCAATTATTGAGACAAGTGATGCACTGATTCCAACATAGTGGATTTAATTTGAAGCTATTTCATCTTGATCTCCTTTTGAGATGTTTCTTTGGGTCTATGGACTCTCAACACCTCCCTAGAAAGAACAGTTTTCTTTTTGTCATCTTTAGAACTTCCTCTATGTGAATAAACCTCTAGGTTGGATCATCACTCCATTGAATTGATTGAAGTAATTTTCTGCTAATTTATTAGCATTTTTTCCTGAATTTTAGTTTTCCTCTCCTTTTCCCCAACCCCACCCCAATAGGGGAACTGCAAGCCTTATAGCAGGAAATATCTGCTTCCTGCTTCACCCAAAGTAAAAGACAGCAAAATACCCTTTCCAACCTTAAGTATTAACTTGGCAGTCATCTGCATTGCCTCTCTTTTGTATAACCTGTGGAAGGTTCCAGACTCTAGGAATTGCAGCACCTTCTGAATACACAATGTGCATTTTAAATACATTGCTAAAAATGGGCAAAAATAAAAAAAACAAAATAAAAGCAAAACTTGATAAATTTCAATTTGTTATTTTCCAGGTACACATATCAAAGCTCCAGGATCCAAGGACAAGTAAAGTTAGTCACTTATGTAGGTTATTTAGTCAATTCCTTTTGAAAATAGTATATTCCTTTATCTCCAACCTTCATTCACCAAAATGATACACTTGGAACACACTGGCAAGAACTTAATCCAGTTGTTAAAAGCCCCATAATTTCTGAATGTCATGATATTTTATATTCTATTATTTTAAACTTCATTGACACTATCATAGAAGAATGATTTTTTTTCACTATTGTTGAAACTGTGAACTGATCCAAACATTTTGAAGAGTAATCTGGAATTATGCCCAGAGTTATTAGACTGCCTATACTCTTTGACCCAACAATATCATGACTAGTTCTGTTTCCAGAGATGATTATGAAAAAAAGAAAAGAACCTATATGTTCCAAAATATTTATAACACCTCCCTTTGTGGTAAAAACTGGAAATTAGGGGGATGCCTGTCAATTGTGGAATGACTAAACAAGTAGTGGTAAATGATTATGATGGAATACTACTATACTATAAGAAATAAGCTTGATAATCTTAGAAGAACAAGGATATTTTTTCATGAAACAATGAGGAAAAAATGAGCATGACCAAGAGAACATTGTATACATTAATAGCAATATGCATCCTTGGTCCCATGATTCCCATCTTCTCCAGGAGATTATACCCATTTTAATCCCCCATTTCTCTCTAATGTTCATACTCTCTCAATCTATTGGTTCCTTCCTGGCTACCAGCAAATGATGATAAGTCTTCGCTGTTGTTTAGTTGTTTGCCTCAGTCATGCCTACTCTTTCTCACTCCTTTTGGGGTTTTCTTGGCAAAGATACTGAAGTGGTTTGACTTCTACAGCTTATTTTACAGATGAAGAAACTCTAAGTCAAACAGGGATAAGTGACTTTCTAGGTGTCACATGGTAAATATCCGACACCAGATTTAAACCCAGGTCTTCCTGACTGCAGGACCTGCACTTTATCCACTGCACCACCCAAGTGCCCATTATGTGTCTTCAACATCCTTTAAAAAAAAACCTCACTTGATCCTATTATCTCTGCTAGCTACCACATCTTATTTTCTCCCCTTATCTAAACTCCTTGAGAAAATCATCTATATATGATATATCTACTTCTTCTCCTCACTCTCTTCTCAACCTTCAGGCTTCTGACCTCATCATTTACCAGAAATAAATCTCTCCAAAGTTACCTGTGATACCTTAACTACCAATGTAGTGACCCTTTCTCAATTCTCATAGTTCTTGACCTCACTGTTTTTCTTGATCTGTTTCTCTTCCTACATAACTGAATTTCTCAGTGAAAGGGGGAAAAAAGACTTTTATTTTCACTTATCTTTATCCTCACTCCTGGAATATAGACCCAAAAAGGAAATCGTCCTTTACTCCTTTCATCCTCAGTATGGTAGAAAATAAGTTGCTGGATAATAATTCCTGTTTATAAGTCATTTCCCCTAAAATAACTCCATGAAGAAAAATTATTATTATTATTGCAACTCCACAAATTAGGAAATCAACAGAGCTGAAGTAACCCAGGATCATAGATTTACAGCTGGAGGGGAATTGATAAGTCATTTAGACCCTTCCTTCATTTTTTGATGAAGAAAATGAGTGTCAAATAAGTTAACTGAGTTTCCCAGCATCACAGAGGGACCAAGTGGCAGTGTTGGGATTTGAAAAGAGGGCATCTGATTCTAAAGTTAGAAGCATCAGTGACATAGTGGATAAAGGACTGGGGCTAGATTCAGGTACACTTGTGTTCACATCCAGACTCAGACACCTATTTAGTTATGTCACCCTGGGAAATCACTTACCCTTCATTTCCTCAACTGTAAAATAGGATAATAATAGCACGTACCTTTCAGGGTTGTTGTGAGGACCAAATGAAATAATATTTGTAAAAATAAGTAAATAAAAGCACTTGGCACATTCTTTGGTACATAGAATGTATTATATAAATGCTTAATCCCCATTTCTTTGGAACTACTCTTCTTATATTGCCAAATCAGCATTTCATAAACCTTCTAGTGAACTTATGACACATTAAATAGGTCGTTATAACAAAGAAAATTTGCTTGAGCTTTTGTGAACCGAATATAGTTATACCATTTAAAAATTAGAAGAGAATGAGTCATTCCTTTTCCTAGTAATTACTAGGGGAAAATTATTTACCCAATGAGAGATACATGTGATTTCCAAGGATAAAATAGATCATGTCAATTACATGGAACTGAAGGTTTTACATGAAGAAAATCAATGGAGCTTGGGTAATAAATTAAAGTAGGGATTTGGAAAAAAGTATTTCATATTAAATGCTTCTGATATGTAATCTTCAAACTGTATTGAAAACTAACACAAATGTAACATACATAATCCTTAGTAGATGAATTTTAAAAGCTTAAAAACATTTTTCAAAAAGAAGAATTGTACTATTAACAATCATCTAAAAATCACTAATAAAAGGAGAAATGCAAATGAAAATGACCCTGAGGTTTCACTTAACAGTGAGCAAATTGAGAAAAAAGACAAAAGTTGTGAATAGTCAACAATGGAGCTGATTCAGAAAGATATAAAGACTAATACACTACTAATGGAGTTGTGAATTACTTCCATTATTCTAAAAAATAGTATAATTATGTTAAAAATGTTGTGAAGATGCTCATCTCTTTTGACACAGAATTCTCACTTCTAGGCATATAAGACAAGGAGTTTAAAGGCCAAAAATTTCTATATACATAAAAATATCCATGCCATTACTTGTTCTAGGGGGGGAGGGAGAGGGGCTGGAAAGTAATCAAGATCTGGAAACAAAGCATGTGTACATTGATTGGGGAATGGTAAATACATTATGATGAATATAATGGAATATTAACATAGCCTAAAATTTTCAAATATTATACATTCAGAGAAGCATGGGAAAGAACTTGGAAATCTACAGAAACAGTCACTACAGTCACTACAATAATATAATCCAAAAGATAAAAAAGATAAAGTTGTGTAATTATAATGATCAAATATGGTTCTGGGTTGATAAAGAGTTAATAAAATTCATCTCATTTCCCTCTCTGTTAAGTGGTGGGGACCTAAAGGTATGCAATATTGTATATATACCATCAGGCTTGATTAATCTGTTGACTGAATTGCTAAACTGCCACCCCCTCCATTTTCTCTATGTTTTTAAGAGTTTTTCACTAGATAAGGGGAAGAGAAAAGTTCAGAAATGACAATGATTTAAATATATATATATATATATGTATATAAAGAGAGAGAGAGAGAGAGAGAGAGAGAGAGAGAGAGAGAGAGAGAGAGAGAGAGAGAGAGAGAGAGGTTTGTTTCCCCCTTCATCCCCCAATGAGGGGGCTGGCTACTACTGGGTATTGAAGATATGAAGATTTTTTTTAATGGCATAATTCTTGTGGCTTTAAGACACTTACAGTCTAGTGAGTCTGGGAATATAATATGCATACAGATTTATATAATACAAGGTTGGGTACAATGCTTGGTAGGAGGAGGAAGGGAGAACAGGAAAGGAAATTTAAGATAAGATGCTCTGTGAAAATTTAAGAATGGAAAGAACCCTTTCACCTGGACTGAATGACTTTGTATAAGTTACATCATTTTTCAGCCTCACTGTCCTCATCCATAAAACACAGGTAACTTTATTCTACCTCCTTTGTACAATTGTTTAATAAAGTACTTAGCAAAATGTAAATTTAGTCAACCAATAAGCATTTACTAAATACCTTCTGTCTGCCAGGCACTGAGTTAAATATGAAGGAACCAAAGAAAGGTAAAAAACAATTAGCTTTGGTTCTTGAGGACCTCATAATCTATTGGGGAGGTAACATGAAAACAATTATATACATATAAAATATATGTAGAATAAATTGATGATAACCATTAATCCACTAGCATTAAGGGGGATCAGGAAGGCTTGATCTGCTATTATTTTGGTAGCTATGGGTTCCCATAGATAAAAATTGGAACTTCCAGAAACTTAAATGAAAAGAAAAAAAAATGAAACTATTTTTTTGACTATCAATTTAATCTAGACATTTTTAGAAATACCCAAGATGAACTTAGAAAAATGACATGCCTAATGAAAATCTATTGTGGTTCTCTTTTCCCTAACAACTGCGGTTCTATGTAAATTTAACAATGACAACTACTTCCAGGAATGATAGTACATGCCTGAAATCCCAATTAACTGAGGAGGTTGAGGCCACAATATTTCTTGAGCTCTAGTGTTTTGAGCTGCATACGCTATACCAATCAGCTGTCCATGTTCAGCATCAATACAATGAGGGCCCAGGAGTGGAAGACCAAAGGTTACCTAAAAAAGGTTTGAACCAGTTTAGGTTGGAAAAAGAGTATGTAAAAGCTCCCTTGCTCATGAACCTGGGATTATGAGTAGCCCCTGCCCTTTTGGTCTGGATGAAATGGGGAAACAGGGAGGGGGAAGAGAAGGAAGGGAGGGAGGGGTAGAATTTGCACCTAAAACCCTTTTTTTAACGTAAAAAATACTTTAATATGTATTGGGGGAAAATAAAATATATTTTAAAAATAAATACATGAACATAAAATATAATGATAAAATAAAAGTGCTACATGAAGTTCTGTAGGGGCTGGGCTATTATATCCTCTTAATCTCCATGAAGTAGTCCTCAGCTCTGGACCCATATATGAGAAGTAGACCACATACAGTCCTGGGGGATCTTGACCTTCAAAAAGAGAGACTAAACTTTTTTGTCTCATTTTCAATATTATTTTTTTATGGGCTCACACCAAGTCCAGGGCTTGGTCTCATTCTCTGGACAGTAGTCATATTCTCCTCTGAGAAATGCTGTAGTGGATTTAGAGAAGGTGCTGCCTGCACTGCCAGAAGACTCAGGAATTCTGGATAAGGTGGTTGTTGTTCAGTCTTTTTTCAGTCATATCTGTTTCTTTGTAACCTTGCTTTTTTAAAGCAAATATTATAGTGATTTGCTATTATCTTCTCCAGCTTATCTGACAAATAAGGAAACTGAGACAAACAGGGTTAAATGAATTGCTCAGTGTGACACAACTAGTATATGTCCAAAGCAAGCTTTGAACTCAGGAAGATGAGTCTTTGTGACTTCAGGCCCAGCAATCTATCCACTATATTTCCTAACTGCCCAGGATAAGTTGGACTGCAATGTTAAACATGTGCATTTTAAGATGGCTATTCAATCAACTATTCTTAGTAAATAAATTCAAAACAAAAGAGGCAATTATATCAGGCAATCTCAGACTTACCTAGACAAAACATGAGATGTCCAAAAGATAGTTGGTGACATGGGATTGTAGTACAGAAGAGGGAATAATGATTGATCTATAGATCTGAGAGTCAACTGCATAGAAATCGTCTTTAGTCTCATAGGAGCTGATGAGAACACCAAGTGAGACAGTATAGATGGAGAAGAAAAAAGGACTCAGGAAAGAGCCTTGGAAGATCTTGCATGATTAGTATAAATAGTATAGTAAATTAATATTATAGTACAAAATATGTGTATAAAATAATATTATAGTATAAATTAGTATAAATAAAAATCTTAGAAAGGAGACTGAGGGGTAGTCAAAGAAGAAGAATCAGAAAAGAAAAAAAAATCAGAAAATACCTTGAAAGTAAAATATGCTAAGGGTATAAGGGTAATCAACAGTCTCAAATATTGGGAAGAGGTCAAGAAAGATGAGGTCAGAGAATAGACCATAAGAATTAGCAATGATAACTTTAGTGGGATCTAAGAGTTGGAAGAAGCCTTAAAGTCAACTAGTCCTACGCCTTCTTTATATAGATGAGTAAACTAATATGTGGAGAAGTGAAGTGATTCACCCAAGAATCCATAGAAATGTACTGGGCAAGTTGGGATAAGAACCTATGTTTGTTGACTTCCAGTGTAGTACTCTGCAACACCATACTGATTAGACACTGATACAACAGACTAATGATGTTAGAGTGGTTGGCTAAACTTTGATCATAATTCCTTGAGGAGGAGGAAAACTGTTTTTTAATTTTCTTTTTAGAGACAGGGAAGTTCTACACTTTAATGCCATTGGTGAGGGAACTTCCTATTATGGAAACTTCCTCCATTAAAGCACATTGCATCTATAAATCTATAGTCTGAGACAGCTGTCAGTGAACTAAGAGGATTTTTAAAAATAACATATCCATCATTACCTAGTTAATAAGTATAAGGGACTAGAACTGAAGTCTGACCTTCTTGAGTCCAAGTCTCACTCTATGCATATGCAGTATGCCATTATCAATTTTTGAGTTCTTATAAGGTTAATGATAATAGTCTGGCATGGGAATTTTCCCCCCATAACTTGGACTAATTTTCCACATGTAAAAGTAATTTGGATTTGGATTTTTAACATGCAACATTCATTTCCCATAATTTCATTTTTGTGGCATACACATTCCAAATATATGTTGTTTCCTTTAGTTATACATATTTCTATAAGGAACAATTGCTCAATATATATGGTCACTTCTAACCTTCTGTGAAACTAGAGGCATTGGGAGATGGTTATCAGTAATGAGGATTGTAAAAGGAAGAAACTGGAGTACTTAAGTTATATTTAGAGTGCCCAAATCGACTATAGATGGAAAGTGAAATGGAATTCAAGAAGCTGAAAGACGTCAGAAAATGGAAAACCTCAGCAAGAAGGCAATATCAGAAATAATTCCTAAAGCACTCAGGAAACTTACTGCACACATCTGTAGTGCAGCACAGGGAACTAGTAAGAGCTATCTCCTTTTTCCTCCCCCACTTCCATTGGATGAAAGGTAATATGGAGTGTCCTTAAAATGAAGAGAATTTCAAAATCTCAGATAGCCAGTTAAAGATCATTCTAATTTAGAAATTCAAGTGGAAATGATTCTATTTCCTGGCATGGTGCAGGTAGACTGTCCAGGTTTCACAAGCATACAACAATGAGGTCAGCAAAATGACTCTGTAGGCCTTCAGTGTGGTAGTAAGTCTTAATACTTCTTCTCTCCCATACTTTCCCATGGAGCTTTCCAAACACTGATGTAGCTCTGGCAATACATGTACCAACTTCATTACCAATGTTCTTATCCAGAGCTTTCAAAACTTCTCCATTTGCTTTAACTTATGGTTTCATGTATGGAAAGTATGGTGGAGACTGATGGAGCACTTGTGTTTTCTTGATGTCAATTGTTAGGCCAAAATTAGAATAAGCAGCAGAGAACCGATCCATACTTTGTTGCATCTCAGTTTCAGAGGTTGCATTGAGTGTGCAATCATCTGCAAAATGAAAATCACACACCAACATTCAGTCCAGTTTGGTCTTGTCTTGTAATTGAATTTACCTTTTCAAATTGAAGAATTTACCATCAGTGCAGTAGCTGACCTTGATGCCATGTTCATCCTTATGGAAAGTATTTGACAACATGTTTGAAAACAGCATGCTAAAAAGCATGGGAGCAAGCAAACAGCCTTGTTTCACTCCATTGGTGATTGGGAAGGCATGTGACCATGGTCCATTATCTAGAACCTGGGCAAGCATGCTGTCATGAAATTGTTGTACAATGCTGATGAACTTCTCCGGGCAAACACATTTTGACATAATTTTCCATAAACCCTCATGTACAGCAGTATCAAAGACCATGTTCAGATCTACAAAAGTTGTGTACAGACCTCTGTTCTGCTCCTGGAATTTTTCCTGGAGTTGTGAGGTAGCCAACACCATATTGACTGTTCCTCAGCCCTTTCTGAAGCCACACTGGCTCTCAGGTAGAAGACCATCTTCCAGTTGAAGGATCAACCTATTAAGGAGGACTCTGGCAAGAATATTGCCAGTAATATCTAAGAGAGACATCTTCCATCCCTCTGTGATCTTCACAGGGCAATCTACTGGAATCAGGAAGATTCTGAAGATCATCTTGCTGGATAAGGTACCAGACACTGAGGTACTTACTCGAACTAAACTGCCAAGCATTCAAACCCTACTTCAGAGAGCACAATTCCAATGGACTGGCCATGTTGTTCAAATGCAAAATGTATGCTTGCCAAAAAGACTGTTTTATGGAGAACACACACAGGGCAAGCATTCACATAGTGGCCAGAAGTGATACAGTGATACTTTCAAGGTCTGTCTCAAGAAGTTTGGAATTGATTATGTGACATGGAAGACATTGCATAAGACTGCTCAGTATGGCAAGACCACATCAGAGAATGTGTTGTGCTCTATGAGCAAAGCAGAATTGAAACAGCTCAAAGAAAATGTAGGATGAACAAATTTGGAGAATCGACCCCAAATGTTCACATAGTCTATTTGTGCCTGACCTGTGGTAAAACATTCTGAGCTTCTATTGGTCTGATCAGCCACAGTTGGACACATTGAAATTTGACTTTAGAACAGTGATGTCAATTTGGTATTCTTCAAGAATGAAGGACAACAACCAAGCAACCAATAAACCAACCAGGCTGATGTCAAACGGGGATAGAAATATCATCCTTTTAATACCTTTTATCACTCGTTAATGAAATGAGGAATTTCTAAGAACGAGTCTGAATAAGATTTACTAACTAAGCTGGACAAAGTTAGGTCTCATTACACTAGTAATTGCTAGTCTACTAGCTAGTTGAATATGATAATAATGGTACAAGTATAAATAATAATTAGAATTTATATAGTGATTTAAAGTTTTCAAAGCACTTTGTAAATATTTCCTTAGTTGATCCTTATAGCAGCCTTGTGAGATTGGTATTTTTATTATAATTTCCATTTTATAGGAGAGGAAACTGAACCCATGTAACGGGAATGTAAATTTTGAAGATCTTCCCTGCCCCTAGGCTAAAGTGCACCTGGAGCCTGGGGTGGGAGGCTTGTTTTTCAGTAAATACTTCTTTTTTTTTTTTTTAAACAATCAGGGTTAAGTAACTTGCTCAAGGTTACATGGCCAGTTATTTCTGGGTGTGGTGCTAAGTATCTGAGCCCAGATTTGATCCAGGTCATCCCAACACTGGAGCTGGTGCTCTTACTTGCTGAGCCACCTGGCTGCCCCTAAGCAATTGGGGTTAAGTAACTTACTCAAGGTTACATGGCCAGGTGTTTCTGGGTGGGTGCTAAGTGTCTGAGCCTGGGATTCCATCTCCAGGTCTTCTCAACACTGGAGCCGGTGCTCTTACTTGCTGAGCCACCTGGCCGCCCCTCAGTAAATACTTCTTGATTGGCCAGTGAGTCAATAAGGTTGTTACATTCTCTGAGCCAGGAGAAGGCTATATAAGCCCTGATGTGTAGCTTTGTTTTGGGGCTCACTTTGTTCTCACTGTGTTCTGTGATTTGATCAGATGAAACTCTGGAAAGCCGTTGTCCAGAGCCCCTGGCTTTGAAACCCAGATGTTGTTTGGTATGGATGTAATGGTTGGACAGTTTGGAAATCTGTCTACTTGGTATGTTTTTGTCTTGATAATTCTGTCTGTACACTTTGAAGTTTGGGGTGCTGACCTTTTTCCCCTGAACTAGGTGAATGATACATATCTGACTGATTAAAGTAAGCTTGTTAACCCATTTTGAGTTGCTTTCCTTTATCAAAGCAGATCCAAGAACCTGTGTTGGCAGACACCCTGCAGATGCTGGGGTGCTTGCTGCTACAACCCAACAGAAGTGAAGTGACTTGGTCAAGGTCATAAAGCTGTTACATGTCTGAGACTGGATTTGAACACGAATATTTGTGATTCCAGATCCATCAGTCTATGCAGTTTACTACTTAGCTGCTGTTTGGATTGAATTGAATTGAAATCAAATACTTTTCCTTTATGGTAGATTGCACATTTTTGCTGTTTTTCTTACATGCAAGATATAGTGTAAAGAGACTTAGTCCTGGGGGTGGCCAGGTAGAACAGTGAGTAAGAGCACTGGCTCCAGTGTCGGGATGATCTGGGAATGAAATCTGGGCTCAGACACTTAGCACCGACCCAGAAACACCTGGCCATGTAAGCTTGAGCAAGTTACTTAACCCCAGTTGCTTAGGGGAGGCCAGGTGCCTCAATGAGTAAGATCACCAGCTCCAGTGTCTGGATGACCTGGGGATCAAATCTGGGCTCAGATACTTAGCACCACACCCAGAAACAACTGGCCGTATAACCTTGAGCAAGTTACTTAACCCCAATTGCTTAAAAAAAAAAAAAGGAGAGAGACTTGGAATCAAAAGATCTGGTAATGGTCATGTCATAACACTGATTTCTTCAGCAAATTACTGTTGCTGAACCTTAGCTTCCTCTGCTGTAAAATACGGGTAACAGTACTGGAATCACCTCCTTCACAGTGGTTATGAATTTCAAATGAGGTGACAGATGTGAAAGTGCTTTGTAACACAAGTTATTATTTGCCTCAGCTTGGAGAGCAATATTTTGTTCTAAAAACCAACATTAGAAGCAATTTGGCATAGTGGAGAGTGCTACTACAACACTGAACAGTGTGAAATGAGTGTTATGAGAACAGCAATATAGGTGTTTGCCAAAAAAAAAAAAAAACCTCTTTTGAAACAGGGATTCTGTGTGTGTGAGTGTGTGTGTGTGCATGTGTGTATGTGTGCTCATGTGTGTATGCTTATGTTGTAAAATGGGCCCCTTGATAGTATTCTGAAGTCTGTGAACCTCTGCTCAGAAAAAAAAAATGTTTTTAAATGCTAAAGGAAACCAATTAGATTGAATCAAGATGAAGATTTTGGTTTTCAAATTCAGAGACTTCCTCCCCTCCTTTCACCAAAAGTCTATTATTAAACCTTAGATTAAGAATCCCTGATCTAAAGTGATCAAGAAAAGCATTAAAAACTATCTGTAGGTCTTGAGGGGAGCAAGGGATTATAAATCTTCGTGAGCAAAGGGAATAATGTGACCAAAAGCAAGGAGAGAATTAGCTGGGGGCATTTAGTGACAAAGGAATTAAGAAGCTTGCTTGGACCTATGTAATGATATTACATAGATAATATGATAGATATGTCAGAAATAAGGATAGAAAGGTAGTTTTCTATTGGAGTCAGTTGGTGGAGGTTCAGGAGGCTGAAATTCAAAATAAACCTTAAAAAGATTTTAAGCAGAGGTGAATTCTTAAATGTGACAAAACTCAGGAATACCAAGTAGAATAACTACAGGAGTGTCATTCATTATTTTTGTTATCAATGCATAAAGTCTGCATGCATATTTTGTTGTAGCCTATGAGTGAATAAAAATATTTACTGAAAATAAAAAAAAAAGACTCCCATGTGCCCAGTTATAGAATGAAGCTGATGAAACCCATGATCAGGAATAGGTACAACTTTTAAAAGGAAAGGAAAGGCACCCCTTACCCCCACCCACTTTTCATGGAAAAGTTCTTAGGCATAAAAATAAAGCAAGGGAATAGAAATATAGAAAATATAATCTCTAAACAGAATTGTTTATAAATAGAATGTTTTACAACTTTCCATGAGGCAACAGCTGTTCTTTAACCCTCTTCCTGCTGGCAATTTCCAGGAAGCTAGCTGCCTGAAGGCTTAGGAAAAAATCCTAAGCATTGTCTGTCTGGGTGGATTTGAATTACTTCATGTGGGCTTTCATCTACTCCCATTTATATTAAAGAAATCAGGGTGGCTAGGTGGTGCAGTGAGTAAAGCACCTGCCCCAGAGTTGGGAGGACCTGAGTTTGGTTCCGGCTTCAGACACTTAACACACACACACACACAAAACTAGCTGTGTCACCTTTGGCAAGTTACTTAAACCCAATTGTCCTCCAAAAGGCAAAATTAAAAACAAAATAAATAACAAAATCAAGCAAATGAACCCATAGGCACAAAACCACATGATAGCTATAGTATGGAGGTAAAGTATACCTTGATTCACTTCTTGATGCCAAAAACTGAAAGCGAGATCTAAGATTACAGGTGCTATTGACTCTTGTAGTGAACAAGTGACTGTAACATAAGAGAACATTAAATGGGACACTTCAAAATCAATGATTCTTCCAGCAGACAGAATACCAGGTCATTAAAATCAGAGTTGTTTTTTATTGGGGGTGGGGTGGGAGTGAGCAAAGAATTTTTAGTTCTGGCCAATACTGTTTTCCTTTCTCTCCTTATGAATTTGTTCTTATTTAGATATGGGTAATAGTCAGTCAGATGGTTATTTATATCCTAACACAGATCCATCTACTCTATTAGTTTCCTACCAAATGTATAATCCACGACTTAGAGAAATACTTGGTCAGAGTTCAGACTAGCAGCTTGAACAGTTTGTCAATCCCCAGTTATAAGATGCTCAGAAATTTACTAGTTGTGCATCACTGGACAAATCATTAACTTTGCCTCAGTTTCCTCATCTGTAAAATGATCTGGTAAAGGAAATGGCAAACCACTTAATATCTTTGCCAAAAAAAAAAAACAAACAGTAGCAAAAACACATTAGGTCATAAAGAAATGGCCGTGACTGAAATGACTAAACGACAGCCCTGTTTTGACAAGGAAATATGGCTAAGTCTTTGAGGATCTTCTTTTTTAATACCATGATAGCAAGCAAGCATGACATGGTGTTTAGCAGTATAAAAAATATTAGTTTACCTTGTTGGTATTTAATGCTTTTTACAACAAGGTTGCTAAGATGTCTTTTACATTGTTCTCCTACACACATCCTATATTTGACTATGCTAACCTTGGTGATCTCCATACACAATACTCTCTGGTTGCAGTGTCTTTGTATTGACTGTGCCTCATGCCTGGTATACTCTTCTTCCTCACTTTTGACTCTTTTTAGAAGGTCAAAGAATAGCTTCTGCAGGAGACCTTTCCTTGACTCCTCACTGCAAATACTCTCCAATCTAAAGTTACCCTCTATCTATTCTGTGCCTATCTTGTATATATCTATTTATGTTTGTAATTGATGTTTTGTGTCTGGCAATGCCACTTAAGATGGCATCATTCATATGGAAGGGAAGAGAAACATATAATGTCAGACGCCATGCTGTGTATATTTTGAAATAGGTATCTCATTTCATCCTCACAATAATCCTACAAGGTAGGTTCTTTTATTATCCCTATTTTACATCTGAGGAAACTAAGGTAACCATGTCAAATGATTGACCCAGGATATCATAGTAAGTGTCTCAGGCAAGATTTGAATTCAGGTGTTCCTGACCACAGGACCAGTGGTCCATCCACTGGGCCACTAGCTACCAGAATTCCCAGAAACTGGGGAAACTATTTTAGGTATACTGAAGTATAGGGAATTGTTTGGACATCATGAATTAGACTCCCACATGGTTGACAGTAGCCTTTTCACATTGGTTATAGACCCAGAAATCTCTGAATTTTTATAATGCCCTGACTTAGGAATGGGGGAATTCTGCATTTTCTTCTGAGGATGAAGGTTGCTCCTTTATTTATACCATATGTTAATCAGGGAAGGTCTGAGAGGTAACATCTTTACCCCTTTAGGCCATGTGGCTCTCAGAAATTACTCTGAAATTTGAAATTTTTAATTTAAAAAATATTCTATGTATAAGGAGTGGGATTTCCAATCTGGTTCAAGAGTGAAAGCCAAGGGATCCAGGAGTCTAGGAATACAGGTAGGATATTGCTGTTAGTCCAGAAGCAATGTTGTAGAGAACACACATCTGGGATGCTAGTCCAGCAGGAGCTGTTGCTACTGACTTTGGATTTAAACCTGATGGGAATAATGCTATGTGGGAACTTGCAATAATAATGAAACTTGAAGTTTCTTTTGTATTGCTAAGCTGAGAGGTACTTAGCACCTATTTCAAATTAGGCTTCTGTTAAAGAAACAGAAGGTATGAACTTCTGTTGCTGATGTAACAGGAAGGGGCTGAACAGGGAACCCCTGTTGCTGACATAATAGGAAGGGGCTGAAAAAGGAGGAGCAATAATGTATATAAATAAGGAAAAGTCCCAGAGCAGGAGAGCCAGAACTTCTTGGGATAAGCTTTGTGGAGGCAGAAGCAGCTGCTGCCAGAGAGGTTGAAGAGGAAGGACACCAGCTGGAGAGAATGATTTTGGAAACCTGAGTGAAGTGATTTTGATTCTGGGAACCAGCTGGAGCTTCTTCCAGGGAGCTACCAGCTTCTCTTGGGAGCTGCTGAAGACTGAGGAAGCATGACTGTGATGCTGGTACTTTTCATGAACCTGTTTGTGACTTTGACTTCCCAGGAACAGAGACTGTGAAGGATTTAAGGTGGGCTGGATGCTATGAGCTTTAGCATGGTACAGGAACTGCATAGAGATCTGGACAAGGAACTGGGAGCTGTCTGCCTTTGAACCCAGGTGAGAGTTTGGTGAATGCAGGTAGGAGATGGGACTATGGAAGGGGATCCAGGGAATTTGAGAGCCTACCTTGGGTCAAGATGAAAAGATGTCTCTGGAAATACTGAGTAGTGACAGACCCTGATGTGAGGTTTTGCTTTGGGACTAACTTTGGGAAGAGTTGTGTGATTTGTCCAGAAAAGACTCAGGGCAGCTGTTGACACCCCCCTCCCCCAGCTTTGAAAACCCAGATGTTGGTGCTTCCCTCTCTGGTAACTAACTAGGAATGGATGTAATGGTGAGACAGCTGGAAGCCCTGTCTGCTGAATTGTGTGATTTATTTGTGATTGTACTTTGTGATTGAATTAAGGACTCTGTTATTGACTATCTATGTGGCCATTTCTCTGATAAGTTGTTGTGAATGATGTATTTTGATTTTCTGTGGTAACATTGTAACATTGTGAATGCTGTAGCTTGATTGTCTGTGAATGTTTTCCTCTGATTTGTTATTGAATAAATAGAGTGTTCATTATACTATATAATCAAAATCTTCAAAGCTGTTCACAGTAGTATTCTTCTGGAAAGCTGCTCATGCTTAGCTTTACAGAACTGAGCTAAATTGTGAATCTTCCACACTCCCCCACACCCAACCAAGATTGTGTAGGGAGAGCTGTGCCCTTGAAATATTGGAGAAAATATTTATACTTTGTACATGTTCTTGCAATATCTTCAAATATTTCACTGTAACAATTAAGTCAATGTTAAGTGATTAAATGCAAGTATAGTTCAAGTCACTGGGCTTCTTAAAATGAAAGGAACATAGCTAGTGGGAACTTGAGCGGAGGGCAGAAACAAAATAAAAACAAAACATAACTTTCCCAATCCCTTCAGCATTGGGATGATCATAAGAGGTAGGGTAACATGTCACAGGCTTGACTTTGAGACAATGGTACTAGAGTCTCCTGTTACATGTACATGTTGTCTCCCCCTATTAGAATGTAAGACAAAGGTTGTTTTTTTTTCTTTTTATTTACAGGGAATAGGATAGTATCTGGCATAAAGTAAACACTTAATAAAGAGTTGATGATTGATTTGATAGTGCACTTGACTTGGAGTTAACAAGACTTTGCTTCAAAAGAAAAATCAGTGGCTATCTGCATGACCTCTTGGGAGCTCTCCAAGCCCCAGTTTCCCAGTTTCATAAAATGGGAATAATAATAGCAACTACCTCAGGGGATTATTGGATTGTTATGCTAAAATGAGAAATTGCTTATATAGAAGTTGAAGATTCTCAAAAAGATTAATAAATTTTAGCGATTATTCTCATGCATAAAGAATATTTCATGGTCTGATAAAAAGGAAGATAAAATATAATTGGGAGCATCAGGACCTAAGGTCCAGTCCTACTTCTGATAATTAAATTAAGTCATATCAGCTCTCTGGACATCACTTTTCTCATCCATAGAATGATAGTGTTAGAATAAGTGATGACCTGTAAAGTCACTTTCAGATCTAACGTTAATTTGAGTGAGAGATAATTACTATACTTCATAACATGTTTCCCCGATAATAAGACCTATCCCGAAAATAAGCCCTCCCCTTACTGTGTAAGATTCCTTTAAAATAAGCCCCCCCCCCCCGCAAATAAGCCCTATTGAGTTTGCTACTGTAGTGAAGGTGATCCCCTGCGCTACACAGTACCCTCTGTATGCACCGTCCCCCCCCCCTGTGAAACGTACGCCGTGCTCTGAGCTGCATCCAATCAGAGCTGCAGCAGTGAGCGCGTCATCCTGTTCTTCCCCAGTGATTCGCTTATTGAATAAAGGTACATTTTTTTGTTCACATTTACCTGTTTATTAAAATTGCTGTCAATGTTCATTAAAATAAGCCCTCTGGTGTTTTTCTGTCCAAAAAAATTAATAAGACAGTGTCTTATTATCGGGGAAACACGGTAGTTACTTTGTGTCTGGAGATTAAACAAAATTCATTTGAACTCAACAAACCTTTGTTAAGTACCTATTAAGCCAGGAACTGTCCTAGAAGCTAGAGGTATAAGTGCAACAGGTGGTAGGAATTTCACTGACATGAAGGAATTCTCTCCTGGGATTTGAGGGGCCCATGGAACCTCTTGGCTTGCTAGTGAGGATAAAAACTGGGATACCAAAGAGGGAGCAGTTCCAGGCATAGAAAATTAGGTAATATTCTGCTATGCCAGGAGTTGAAATGGGAATTTATGATACTGAAAACAGGTGAGTGTGAATTGACAACCCCAGAAGCTCAGGCTTATAGCTAGCACAGTTCTAATGACATTATTTTTGCTACCAGGTTTGATTATGGTTAATGTTAAGAGTCGAAAAGGGCTGTGGGTGAGAAAAAGGAGACAGAAGGGATTAGGTGACAGAATCTGCTGAATGGTCAGAATTCATGGAGATACTTCTGCTGCTGGTAATCTCTATTTGGACACCAAGGGGCAGTGGGAATAGAGAAGAAGAAAACTTGCTTTTTTTTTCTTTTTATTTTCTTTTCAAGAGATCTTAGAAAAGACAACAGAGTGCCTTAATTTTCCTCTTCTTTCTCCTTCTGCCAAAAAGGAAAACATATTAACAAAGGTTCTCCACACCACCCCTAGTCTCTCCCTTTCCCTGTTCTCTAAACCTGCACTGAAGATCTTATTTTATTTGTACTTTAAAGCTAGTTTACTCTAAATAAAAATATAAATGCTTTTGAAATGTTTGCGATTATTTTCAAATGGAGGGGGGAAGGACAAAAGAGAGAAGTTATGACTGATATAGGTATACAAGAAAAAGTGGAAACTTGCTAGAATTAGTGACTGGGGGCCTGAGACAACATGAAAGAAAATAATTTTGATGTATTATTTTGAACTTCTAAAATCAGAGCAAAATAGCAGATAGAGTTGATATTTTTATTTCTCTAGTGAGAAAGGACAACTCCTTGTCTATTTAGGAGGCATGGATACTGTTAGGCGACCCTGTCTTTGTCTCTCCACCCATGAATGTGCAAATCTTACCAAAGAGATGGAACTGAGAATAATGACTAGACCCATTTGGAGGAAAAAAGTGAAGATCTGGGAATTTCTGAAGTGTCTACATTCTAACGGTGGTGACCAGAAGAGGAAGTGAGTATTCTATCTCTTCAGCTTTCCCAAATGTTTGGCTAGGCAAAACAAAACAAAACAACAGTCCCAGCATTGAAGGAATGACATTCTATTGAACAGAAATCAAAACAACTTGTATACAGGTAAGTAAATACAAATTATGGAAAAGTAGAATATTTGTTGGTGGTGAGTGGGGGGAGAGAAGGGGTATGTGGAAGAAACCATTAACAACTGGAAAAATTGAGAAAGCTCTTCTTTAGAAGGTGTCTACTGAGCTAAGCCAGTAGAGTTTAAGGAGAAAGGAAAATTAAGCTCACAGTTTTCCTTACTCTCTCTCAAATGGGTAGCCTAAAACCTCCCTCTATCTCTCTTTGGACTTCGCTTTTTCACCTTTAGCAGCCATGGTGATTTTTACCATGTGGCAATACATACTTGCATTGTGACCTATACTTTAAGAAGAACTAAACCAAAGTTGGTAACTTAAGTCTGCAGAAACATCTTCTATTACATTTCTCTTGCTTAAAAATGATCTTGAGATGGATGTTTCCAACCTTGGGAATAATCTCCTGAGTTCAAAAGGGAACCCCTAAGATCCTCTATCAAAGTTAGCTGGAAGCAGGGGATTTCTCTAACTAATATCATTCTTAGAGGATATGAGCATGAAGGGATAATGAGATCAGGTTGTATTATGTATTTCAAGAATGGATGGAACTTGAAGGAGTTTTTCAGGCAATGTAGAGCTGATTGAGTGGAAAGTGAAATACCTATTCAACAGTCCTGCTAAGTGTTCCATGTTTTAAAAAGTTTCAACTACCTGGGTACTATTCATATTTGAGGTTTTGTCAACAAGTACTTAAGTCTTTTGTATTTTGATCACCTCAGACTTGTTTTATTGCTGATCTATATTAAGAGATTTCCTCCAAGGCTCTAGGTTGGGAGAATAAATAACCAAATAGAACAAGTAGAGAAATCCTACCTTTTTACTCACAGGAGAATGTCCCCCCAGAGTAACTCAGTTTAAACATAATCCCAGAGCTAGAAGTACCATAGTGGGAAGTGTCCCATCCTCCTAACCCAGGCCCAGTGTTATAATTGTCATTATATCTGTGCATCCAACTTTCTACCTATGTCTCTCTCTCTCTCTCTCTCTCTCTCTCTCTCTCTCTCTTTCTCTCTCTCTCTCCCTCTCTCTCTCTCACTATTTGGTATGAGGTGAAACCTCAGAATTAAAAAAAATCTACATATCTCTTATTATCGCTGTTTTGAAGCAGCTTTTCTTTTGATCATTGATAAATTCTTCCCCTCCAATGAACAAACAAAACTATTTATATCCTGGGGAAAAAGTTTGTTCTTATTCTTCTGTACCAATTTCTTACATATCTTGGATATCTTACCTTTATCAGATAATTATGAGGTATAATGTGTTCTAAGCTACTGCCTATTTTGCATTTCAAAAGTTTGGTTCCTGAGAATGGCAGGAGGAAAATGTGTATGGAAAATGGACAAAAACATTGGAAAGGAATATAACATTTCAGAGTGCTTGAGAAACACAGACTATTTTGAGAAGCATAGAGAGAAATACTCATCAGATGAATGTAGAGAGAGCACATGTTCAAAAGCAGAGAAATTCCTGAGGTAACAATGATTAAAGTTCACAGTGTTCCATCATACCATTTGTATGTGACTCTTTTTAGACTTCTAAAGTATGTAACTGAGAAATTTTGAATCAAATAATTACTTGGGGAATATGGGAAGATAATTTAAGAAGTTTGGGGCTCCTACTTGACAGGTGAATTTTTGAGTTTAATTTTTAAGTTAAAAGTGAATTGCTAAATGCCAAGAGGCTATGTTTTCAGACTTTGGGAGACATAAGAAGACTAAGAAAAATATATAGAAAGGAAGGGAAGAAGCTATAATAAGCAATAGTAAGAAGAAACAAAAGAAAACTGGTGAATAAACTGAAAGTAAGAGGAATAATGAGAAATTGGGATAGAATATATAGGAAACAACTAGAGAAATTGGTTCTAGCTAAAATTGCTGTCACTTCAGTTGCTTTACTGGGAATCTGCTGATTGGAAGAGAGGTATTGTCCTGAGCAGATGTTGAAAGCTGGGTTAGCTAAAAGAGCATTTCATCTTCTGTGCTGTGTAGACCTGTTTCTGTGTGCTGATCTGTCTGGGTTTATTGTTCTGTAATGCCATCTACAGGCTGAGAGAGGAAACACTAACAAGGGCTTCCTGATTATCTTCTATGTTCTAAGTTTTGAGAGGAAGAAACAGAAGGGATAGCATTTGATTTACATTGAGTTGTGATTGTTGGAAAAGAAACCTTGATTTTCTAGAAACTGACTAGAGATTTGTTGAGGGAAAAATTGCCTGAGCTTTTCTAGACTTAACAGAGAGCCAATTTGAATTGCTTTGCAGTTTTTTATCTGAAGGAAACTGTATGGCACTGAACAAGTACACGACAGATATACTTTTAGTTTTAGCTATTGTTAAAGAGTATAACACTTTATTAGCCCTGTTAAGAGTGGCTATGAGCTAAAAGAACTTGTCACTGCTTCAACAACTTGAGAAATCAAGAAGAATATCTTTACCCATTGGTAGAGCAGTAAAGAACAGAAGAGGATCAGGTAGCAGAGAAATTCTATGTCATGTATCATTTAAGGGAACACAGGGAATTATGGTCTATAGTCTACACGTTTGAGTGGTATCAAGTACATGACTTTCCTCACTTCTATGCCTCCCTGGCAGGTTTTTTTATAAGTGCATGCCAACTCTTTTCCAAAGACATGTATGCATTGATGAGAGAATATGAGTCAAGTTTCTAGGTGGACTGAAAGATTGTGATTATTCCCACTTTTGCTTTTGTAATATGGGACATTTGGGGAGAATGTGCCACTAAAACTTTGGAGAAGGAAAGCTCACACTTTTGTTCTTACTATATTTTCAAAGTAAATATCCCATGGTAATAGTTAATTATTGCTAATTGGTTAAGTGGGCCTGTGGTGCTAGTCATTGCTAGATAACATTTTGTGGAAAGCATACTGGAATGGGGATTTGAGCTGACAGAATTAGAGAAAGACTCCTCAACATACTAAGAGAAGTGATTTGTCTTGCTCTGGAAACTTGACATACAACACTGCATGTAGTTTAGATGCTAAAAGAGTAGCCATGTAATGGAATAGACATTGCCTTTTCCATTCTTGGAGGGGGAAGGAAAGACAAAAACAAAAATAAAACAGACCTGCCAATATAATGTTAGATTACAGTGTGGAAGGTAGTTTAAAGAAAAAGAAAGGAACTGTGGCAACAATATTAGACAATATATTCTTCACCCATGAGAATGTATGGGTGGGGTAGATGTCACACCTATGCTGTATTTTGTGAAAAGTATTTGTATTTCTTATAATTTTAACTATATTGATTGTGTCTATGTAAACACTTTTAAATCTTGTGTAATTAAAATATTCTGCTTTATCTCTCATGGTACTCTTTATCCTTTGTTTGGATAATGTCTCTCTATTCTTAACTATGAAAAGTAACTTTTTCCAAAATCACGTAAATTATTCTAAACATACCCTTTTATATTGTGATCATATATCTATTTACTTATTATTGTTGAATATAGTGTAAATATTTTTGAGCCTAATTTCCATAGGACTGCTTTACATTCTTTTCCAGAAATTTTATTTAAGCTATTCTTTCCTAATACTTGAAATCCCTGGGTTTATTGGATGTTGCTGTTGTTATGCTGGTGTTGTGTAAATAATCTGTTTCACTGATAAACTTTTGGATCTTTTTCAAGGCAAATAATCTGTTTGTCTCTTTGTTTTAATATGAATACTTCAAGTGCCTCTGAATTATTCAGCCCTTATCTCTTTTCATGCCTCTTTAGCTTGTTATTTAGTTTCTTTACTCTTCACATCACATCATTCCATTCCCTACATGATTTCTGGTGAATGCAGAATAGTCTTATGTTATTAAAGTTCCTTTTCCTTTATATCTGAAGGTTTTATCAGGTCACTTGCAAAATTTGTTGTCACTGGACTTGTTAAATTTGATAACCATTTTTCTTGGAGTTTTCAGGATATATATATATATACATATGTATATTTTAAAATTTTGTTTATTTAATTTCTTACAGCATATATATATATATATGTATATATATATATATTTTTCAATTGGCACTTTTTTGGGGAGTCTGAACTGGGAAGATTGAGGGAACCTCTGCTGACAAGGAATTTCAGACCCAGCTGTGCTGTTGTGATGCAGCCAGGGGCAAGAAGAAATCAGTATGTGCCTGGTGAATGCAGTAGAAGTGGGGCAGGGACACCATTTGCTGTGGATACTTGCAGGAGGCTGGAGGTGTTGACTTTGATTTTAGGCCAGAAGGAAGAAGTGAAGGGGGATCTGAGGTCACAGGCATCACTCCCCTGCCCCCATACGGAGGACTAGAGGTCATTATAAAAATTAACTTTTTATAAAAAAAAAATGAGTAGTCAAAAAAGAAAGAATTTATCTATAGAGGATTACTATTGAAATAAAGAAGAAAGGGATTTGTATTCAGAGGGGGTTACAGAAGCAAAGAAACCCTCTTCTACCCCAAAGAGTAATGTCAAATGGTCACCTGCCCAAAAAGAATGCATAGAACTTTAAAAATACCTTAAAATTCAAATGAGAAAGATTGATGAAAAACTAAAAAAAAAGCAAAAAAAAGAAGAATCCCAGAAAAACAAAGATTTTAAAAAGAAAGTCAACCAACTGACTGAATTGGAGATCAAGGAATCTTTTTTTTTTTTGCTTTTTTTTTGGGGGGGGGGCGGGCAATTGGGATTAAGTGACTTGCCTAAGGTTACATGGCTAGTAAGTGTTAAGTGTCTAAGGCCAGATTTGAATTCAGGTCCTCCTGACTCTGGGGCTGGTGCTCTATTCACTGTGCCACCTACCTACCCAGAAATCCATAATCTTAGGGGAAAAAAAGACTCTTTGAAAATAAGAATTGCATAAGGAGTAAATAGTAACTAGATCAAGAAATAATAAAACAAAATATAAACAATGAAATAAATGGAAGAGAATGCAAAACATCTTAAAATTAAAACAATGAAGCTGGAGAACAGATCAAGAAGAGAATATATAAGAATAACTGAACTACCTGAAAGCTATGATAAAAAAATAATTTTCAAATGATAATATAAGAAATATTTAAAGAAAATTGTCCTGAAGTATTAGAAAAAGAGAAGAGAGTAGCAATATAAAAAGGCCACTGATTGTCTCCTAAAAGAGATCCTACAAGGAAAACCCACAGGAACATCATTGTCAAATTCTGAAATCCCCATCTCAAGAATTAAATATTAAAAATAACAAGAAAAAAAAAACAATACCAATATGGCAGTGCAAAGACTTGACAGAAGTGACACTAAAAGAACACAGGTCTTGTAAAACAATTTATGAAAGAGAAAAAGAACTGGCGTTCTGGCTGAAAATACCATACCGAGCAAAGCTAAGCATAATCCTGAATGGGGGAAGAAAAACAAAAAGGCCATTCAATGAATTGTCAGACATTTAGGACTTTGCTTAAAAGACAAACAAATCCTGAACTTAATAACATATTTGACATACAAGGACCAAAATAAATATAAGGTACATACTGAGGACCAATTACAAAGGACACAACAAGGACAACCTGATTTACCTTTTATGTATGTAAAATATAAAATATATATTTAGATTGTTATTAGTAATTGAGTAGTTCATAAGAAAGATTTGGGCGGAGCTAAGTGTGATGTGTAAGTATGATGACTTTTAGAAGTAAAAACATTTAGCAACACCTAAAATATTTCTTATACAAATGATGTGTGAGAGCAAATAAACACAGAGTAATTGGATGGGAGAGGAGAACCATTAGTTCTCAAAAGCTATTTTCATTAGGAATCAGTTCAAAAAGGAGCAAAGCATATATATCTAGAAGAGTACAAAGTATTCAAAATTCAGAAAGAAATAACATAGTAAGAGGATAGGAAGATGAGAGAGGATAAGTGAAGTGATCTTTAGAAGGAGAGTGAGGAAACAGGTAAAAGGGAAGTATGGAAGGATAGCTATGCAATGGATAGATAAGGGAGGGATGCTTGGAGGTGGGGTAGATTAAGTAATAGCAGGGCAAGATAGGGTATAGAAGCAAAATAGAGGATTCAGGAGTGATAGGAAATAAAAGATAAGCACAAATATAAATATCAAGAGAAGAATTTTTTAGGGAAAAAGGAATAAGGGCGGCAATCATGATCTTGGATAAAGCTAAGGCTAAAATAGATTTAATAAAAAGAGAAAAATGGGGAAACTACACTATGTGTCAGTCATATTATCAATGTTATTTTGTAATATTTAAAACAACTAGAGAATATTACTGTGGTGGCAAATAACAAATTAGACTGGAAAAATATGGAAAATATCAGAGTTTTGAAGGAAGAGGTTATTCACCCTCAGAGAAACAGAGGATAAATAAGTTTAGCATGGATGCTTACATAGATGCATGTGAATGCATATGTTTATATGTGGCTGATTATCAGTATCTGAGTATATGCATGTGTAAGTATATCCATGTAAGGGTGTATGTGTGTTTATGTACATCTTTCTGTGCATATATCAACATAGGCATGCATATATGTATGTATGTGTGCATACATGCATACATACAGAAATATATTTTTCTGTGCTTAATTGTAACCTTTGGGAGTGGGGTGGGGTGGAGGAAAGGGGCGGGGGGAAGAACAAAGTAAAAAGTGCCCAGCAGAGAACAAAAGAAAACTTGAAAAGAAGCAAAGATCTCTCAACACAAAGAGTAATATTTATTATATAGACTTTCATGAAATGGAGATTAATTGCTATATATTTTGAATCTTCTCACATTCTGCTAGGCCCATGGCAATGTTTTTTTTCCCCACTTCTTATTTTGCTTTGATGTTTAAATTAATATATTTACTAATAAAAATGTTACTTCTCTTCTGCCCTTCCTCTCTTTAACAAACCTACTCCTCAAACTTTGATTCTTATTCTTTTTCCCCTTTTAAGTTCACTCTTTAGGTTTAATCCTTCAGAATTAATTGTTTTTACTTGTTTCTATGCCGTCCACAACTCTACTCATCTTCTTAAACTCGTCTTTCTCCATCTGTTTTCCTATTGAGATATCAATCTTGCATCTACATATAATGTGAGTGTGATTCTAACAATCTTTGAGCTCTATCATTTATAGATAAGATTTATGGATAAGATTTATGAGATGCTCTACTCTCTAGCTTAAATCCATCCATGGCCTCTATCTCTGTCTCGTTCTTGTGCAATACCTCACCTCCTGTGATGCAGCACCATTAGGACTCAGTTGAATGTTGCCTTATGACAGGTCCTATCATATGGGTTCCCAGTAACTGTATTGCAAATGTTAGTGGTAAAGATAGCGAGAGATGAAGACACCCAGATTGTTACTATTCTGTGGTTTCAAGTAGTCTTTCCTGAAGGATGAGAATGAACCATGACACTCTGTGTATACCATCCAGCCTAAGAATTCTGTCACTTTCATACACAAATGAATAGAAAGGTATTTTTACAAAGCACTGATAGATTTAAGCAATAAGCTTGACAATCCTATTCAAATGATGGTCAATAGCAATGGAGATTTTCAAAAAGCTATCTGATATATAGTAACATAGGTGGGATAAGGAGAAATGAAGCCTGTAGGACTTTTACATTTATAGATTCATAACACAAATCATGCTGGAAAAAATTATTATTAAAAAAATAATACCCATTTAGTGAAGAAGATAAGTCCCACATTGAAGAATTGATGGCTTTCATGATCACAAGTTCTTCAATTCCTAGGGAAAAATGAGAAAAATTAAGATGTACCTGAAATACATATTCTAGGAGTTAAATGAAAAAAACAAACAAAATTGTTTTCTTAATCTTTCTAGCCATTCCATTTTCAGATTGCCTTCCATAGTGGTTGATGAGGTAATTCAGAACTGGTGGAGCTCAACTAGGGCACATTCAGTGAAATGCCAGTGGATCACAAATGACCTTGTTGGATTCCTCCTCTTCATAAGTCTTCCATGTTGATAGTATAATACCAGAGGGGCAATTTTCACTCATGCTTTTCTAATAAACATAGCCTGGGAAGTGATGACTTCTCTTATGCTATTTTACCCCCACTTTTCTTTCTTATATTCTTTTTCTTTGTGTAAAATTCTTATGGATTTTTACAACATTTACATTTCCAAATATAGTTCTCCCCTCCCTGAAAGCCATGCCTAATAAAAAGGAAAAACAAAACTTCAATAAAATTATGAAACCCTTCAATAAAAATTAATAGTTAATGTTGTATCTCATACGAATAGGCTAGGTCTTTGCAAAACAAGGGTTGAGGAGTTCCTTTTTTATGACTTTCTCAGGTCCCAGTTTTGTCATTATTCCATAGAATTCCATTTTAGTTATTTGGTTGTTCTTTCCATTTACATTGTTATAGTCACTGTAGACTCAGATAGACAGATAAGAAAAATCACCAGTAAGGTTATTCTTATTTGCTTTCCCTTTGTCTTCCCATTGCTCATTCCCTGGATGCCCAGACTCACTTCGGATGTGTTGATGGGAAGAGCTACATAGCTCTTCATACCTCTTGAATAAACTCAAAGTCATCAATTATTCTTCTACTGAAATGCAACACAACTATGACCTATCATCTGCCCTGCAACTTTATCCGAAGATCCTCCTTGACTTTCCATATGACCTCCAGCTGAACTGTTTTGTATGTGTTGCCTCTCAAATTATAGTATAAGCTTCATTTCTAAGTAGTGCTTTAATGCAGCATTAAATAATTCATAAAATTCTTCCCAAACTTCTCTACTTATTTTCATTGTTTCTAAGTGTAATAATATTGAAATGTATTAATGTTATATAGACTACTTGGCTATCCGCATTTAGTGGTCACTCTTTTTGTTTCTTTGCTGCTAAAATAATGTTGCTATAGATAGATAAGAAAGATATATATATATATATATATATATATATATATATATGTGTGTGTATATATATATATATATATATATATACAGAGAGAGAGATAAAGATACAGATATAGACAGATATTTGTATTGATACAATTTCTTTTCATCATTGACCTCCCTAGGGTAAATTCATATAAATGGAATTTCTGTGTCAAAGGACATCAGAATTTTAGTAATATTCTCTGAATAATTGGAAATTAATTTCTAGAACAGTCTTGAGGGTGGTGAACCTACTGCCTTGAGGTCATATATGGCCTTCTAGGTCCTCAGGTGTGGCCTTTAAACTGATTCCAACTTTCACAGAACAAATGTTTTTATTAAGAGGATTTGTTCTGTAAAATTTGGAGTTGGGCAAAAAACCACACTCAATGACATAGAGGGCCACGTGCAGCCTCAAGGCCACAGGTTACCTACCTCTGGCTAGACCAGTTAGAATAACTATCTTCCCATGACCTCTCTAACAAGTACTTGTTTTTTGTCATCTTTGTTATTTTACAAGTTACGAAGTAAAAACTCTGTTATTTTTACATGTATTTCTCTTATTAATAGTAATTTGGAATATTAATTTTATATAGTGCTTAATAGTTTGCACTTTCACTTCTAAAATTTTTTATATTTATTAATCAGTTGTCTATATATCTTAAAAATCACAATTTAATTACAAATAAATGACAGCAATGATTTTCCCTTGTCTATTACTATTATGTAGTCTATTATGTTTTAGTTTCATTCATTTTAGTCACTTAGAAACTTTTTAAATTTACTGTAATCAAAATTTATAATTTATAATTGCCTTTATCCTCCATGAGAATTTCTTGAAGGATGATTTTCCTTTTTATCTGCAAAATAGGAGAGTAAAGATGGATCAAAGCATGGAACAGGAGGAAGACAACAAAGTCAGAACTCCTGCAACAAAAGCTTCCAAGAAAAATATGATGTGGTTATAAGCCATAGAGGATCAAAGGATTTTGAAAGCCAAAGAAGAGAAGTGGAGGAAAAATTGGGAAGATAAATGAGAACAATGCAAAAAAATTATGAAATGAGAGTCAACAACCTGACTGAAGAAAATAACACCTTAAAAATGGACTAACTCAAGTGGCAAAAGAAGCTCAAAAAGGAAATGAGGAGAAGAATGCCTTAAAAAGCTGAATTTTCCTGATGGAAAAAGAATCTCAAAAGCTCACTGAAAAGATTCATTCTGGCAGAAATATATTCGAACAACTCATAGTGACTTTATGAGTAATCAAGATACTATTAAACAGATCCAAATAAATGAACAAATAAAAGGCAATGTGAAGTATATAATTATGAAAACTACCGACCTGGAAAATATATAAAGGAAAGATAATTCAAAAATTTTTGGTCTACTGGAAAGCCATGATCAAAAAAAGAACCTAGAAATCATCCTTCAAGAAATTCTCATGGAAAATTGCCCCGATGTTTTAGAATAAGAGGGCAAAATAGAAGTTGAAAGAATCCACCAATCACCTCTTTAAAAAGATGCCAAAAAGACAATTCCTTGGAATATTATAGGCAGCTTCTAGAATTCACAGATCAAGGAGAAAATATTACAAGCAGCGAGGAAGAAATAATTTGAATATTGTAGAAACCTATTCAGGATAACACAGTATTTGGCAGCTTCTACACTGAGGGATCGAAGGGCTTTCAATAGGAAATTCTGGAGGTCAAAGGAGCTGGGATTAAAACAAAGAATCATCTACCGAGCAAAGCTGAGTATCATCTGTCAGGGGAAAATATGGTCATTCAGTGGAATAGAGGACTTTCAAGCATTCTTTTTTTTTTTTTTTTGCTTTATTAACTTCTGATTTACTTCATTCCTTTCTGCCAGTTTTGAGTTACAAATTTCCTCCCCGTTTTTCTCCTACCCACCGCCCCAAAATAGCAGTCCCATAGGATATCCCCTCCTCCAATCTCACCCACCCTTACTGGGAAGATAAGCAGTTGATGATAGGTTGTACATGTGTGGCTAATGAAAAACAATAACCTAGTAGATATATTGCAAAAGTGTGACAATATTTCCCTCCCTCGTATCCCACTTGCCACTTGTTCTATTCTCTAGTTTGATCCTGTCCCTTTTCAAAAGTGGGTGCTTCCAACTTCCCTCCCCACCCAGCCAGCCCTCCCTCCCATCCCCCCTCTCATTGGTTTTAATCCCAGCTCCTTTGAACTCCAGAATATCATATTCCAAGGCCTTTGATCCCTCAGTGTAGAAGCTGCCAGATCCTGGGTTATCCTGATTGTTTTTCCACAATATTTAAATTGTTTCTTCCTAGCTGATTATAATATTCTCTCCTTAATCTTGGAATTCCAGAACCTGGCTATAATATTCCTAGGTGTTTTCTTCTTGGGAGCTTTTTCAGGAGGTGATCCATGGATTCTTTCAACCTCTATTTTTGCCCTCTGATACTAAAACATCAGGGCAGTTTTCTTTGAGAACTTCCTGGAGGATGATGTCTAGGTTCTTACTTTGATCATGCCTTTCAGGTAGTCCAATAATTTTTAAATTATCTCTCCTGGATTTATTTTTCAGGTCAGTGGTTTCTTCCATGAGATATTTCACGTTGCCTTCTATTCTTTCATTTGTTTGGATCTGTTTCACAGCATCTTGATTTCTCATAAAGTCGTTAGGTTCCATTTGCTCCAATCTAATTTTGAAGCAATGATTCTCCTCAGTGAGCTTTGGAGATTCTTTTTCCATCTGGCAAATTCAGCTTTTTAAGGCATTCTTCTCCTCATTGCCTTTTTGAGCCTCTTTTTCCATTTGAGTCTGTCTGATTTTAAGGTAATTTTCTTGCATCATTCTCTTTTCTCTTCCCAATTTTTCCTCCACTTCTCTTATCTGATTCTTAAGGTCCTCTATGGCCTGTAACCACCTTGTATTTTCCTTTGAAGCTTTTGGTGCAGGAGTTCTGACTTCACTGTTTTCCTCTTGTTCCATGCTTTGCTCCTTTTTGTCCCCAAAATAGGAGTGTAATGTTGGAATATTCTGTCTGCTTTATTTCCTTTGCCTGGTCATGGTGCCCCTCAGTCACTTGAACCCTGGGCTTTTTGCCACAGTAGGACTCTGCCACCAGATAGGGGAGCTTTCGTCCCAAATGCTGGCATTTTCTCAGCTGCTGGAGGTATTAGATGGGTGCCCTCTCTGAGGTCTCCACATGCTCTGGCAAGCTGGACACACACCCCACGACCTCCACCCTAGACTGCAATCCAGATCCAAGAAGGTTAAAGCCAGAGTGATTACCCCTCAGACTGTTGCTTGGTCCCCCTACACTCTTCAGGATAGGAGCTGAAGGTGCCATGTGGCACTGGCTGGCTGTATGTCTCAGCAGCTTCTCACCCTGGGGGCCAAAGCCAGGCACTCCCACTTACTTTGTCCCAAAGTCCAGACTGCACTGACCTCTTACTTTGTCCTTCACATCTATATGTTGATAAATCTGGAAATGCCCAGAGCTGCTGCTTATCTGGAGTCCCTCAGGCCAGCGGCTGATCAGGCCCGCTCTGGGGCTAAAGCCTCAGCGTGGGGCTGGGCAAGGCTCCCAGAGAGCTGCCCTGCCAGCCTGCCAGGCTGTGCTCAGTGAGAGGTTAGCTTCTCTGTGTCATTTTGTGGGTTCTGCAGCTCCAAAGTTTGTTTAGAGTCCCCTTTTTACATGGATTGGGGAAGGTGGAAGCCAGAGCTGGGGGAAAGTTGTGCTTCTACTCTGCCATCTTGGCTCCACCCCCCCACTTTCAAGCATTCTTGAGGAAAAAAGCAGAGTTGAATAGAAAATTTGACATTCAGATATAAGAAGCAAGAGAAGCATGAGAAGGTAAACAGGGAAAAGAAATCATAAGAAACTTATCAAATTTGAACTATTTACATTCCTACATTTAAAATTTATAATTGTAATTTATGAAACTTTTCTCAGTATGAGAATATTTGAAGGGAATAGAAATGTGTGTAAATGAACACACACACACACATAAATATATGCATTCAAACATATATACATATTTCTATATAGGAGGATATATAGGTGTATGAATACATATGTGAATGTATTATATATACATATATGTGTACAGTTATACATAGAAAAAGGGCACAGGACCAATTTAATAGGAAGGGATGGTACTTAAAAGGTGAAATTAAGAGGTGATGGAAGAATATAATGAGAGGAGATGTGGAGAGACAGAATGGGATAAACTATGTAATATAGAAGAGGCAAGGGGAAACTGTTGCAATGGAGGGGAAGAACAGGAAGGCAAAAGGGAATGGGTAAATGTTATTCTCATTGAATTTGGCTTAGGAAGGGAATGACATACACACTTAATAGGGTTTCTCACCGTACAGGAGAGTAGGGGAAAGGGGATGATGGAAGGTAAGGCAGGCTGGGGGAGAGGGAAGTTGGAAGCAACCTTTTGAAAAGGGATAGGATCAAAGTAGAGAATAGAACAAGTGGGAAGTGGGATAGAAGGGAGGGAAATATAGTCAGTCTTTTACAATATATCCACTATGGAAATGTTTTGCTTAACTACACATGTACAAACTATATTGAATTGTTTATCTTCCCAAATACGTGCGCGAAAAAGGGGAAGTAGCAAATGTATCTGGAACTCAAATTTTAAAATCAATGTTTATATATATATATATATATATATATATATATATATATATATATATAATTATTATTAATATTAGCTTACATGTGGGAAATAAGATATACCAGCACTAGGGCACAGAGATCCACCGTGCCCTACTGGAAAGTCAGACGGGGTAAGGGAGAAGATATGGGAGAGAGCAGATTGGAGGAGGGGATATCCAGTGTGATCACTATTTTAGGGTGGTGGGTAGGGGAAAAAAGGGAGAAAATTTGTAACTCAAAATCTTGCAGAAATAAGTGATCCAAACTAGAAGTTAATAAAGCATTTGATAAAAATAAAAAGAAATCACCGCCCCCCCCAGTTATACTTGTAAAAAGTACTGCTCTTCCCTTCTCTTTGGCAAAAATGATATTAACTTTATTCCATAATTTATGCATCCATTTTAGGTTTATTGTGTTATATGAGATGCAGTCAAAAAGTCTAAATACATTTTAAATTTCTGACATACTGATTTCCAGTTTTCTCAGAATTTTTTTTTCAACTAACCACCAGTTGGGTGGCACAGTGACATGGATTCAGGAAAAACTACATTCAAATCCTTCCTCAGTCACTTAATTAACTATGTGATCCTGGGCAAGTCACAACCTCTTTCATTGTTTTAGTTTCCTCATATCTAAAATGGAGGCAACAATAGCATGTAACTCCCAGCTATTTTGATGATAAAATATGATAATATGTGTAAAGCACTTTATAAACTTTGAAATATTCTATAAATGGACTATTTTTTCTTGGTATTTATGAGGTAATTTATTATTTGGGATTTATCAAACAATGGGTTACCAAGTTCAAATATATCTGATTCTTCTTTGTCTAATCTGTATCACTGATATTTTTTTCTATTTTTTTGCCCAATAAAAAGTAGGTTTTTATACAATTATATAATTTGCTTTTATGTCTGAAATTGTAACACCACTGCACTCCTACATTTTCATTACTTTCCTTGATATATTTTTTTTCTTTATTACTCCAGAAACATTTTAATATCTGTCTAGCTATGTAAAATATCCTCTTTAATTTGCTAATATAATCAATGTGCCAAATAGAAATAGGTCCAGAGCCATGTGTAATGAAGCCATTCTGATCTTCCAAAAATGGAAATTCCAATGGGCAAGAGGAATATAGTGGAACAGAAGGCACTGCAGTATCATTAGTTAAGGGAATCATATCATCTTGTGCTCACAGCAGCATAATAGAACATAATGCCCCTATTTCTAGAGTGATGACAGACTCGTTCTCCAACTTCTGCCATTCTTTTAAGGGCATTGGGCAGATTAAATTAATTTTAAGAAAAGCATATTTGTCTCTGATTGGCATTAACCTGGACTACAACATAACCTTACAATGTAAGAGAAATCAGAAAAATTCTCTTCCATCATCCTGATATCATAACAGAAAGTGTTTAATTTTCAAATCATGTTCTTTCTAGACCCCAGACCACTCAACAAGATTCATGGTAACTATCTAAAGATCAACATAAACAAACATCTCATCTTTCCCAACCCTTGTTTCTCTTTTTACATATCAGTCAGTCAGTTTCTAGCTTGTCCCCCTGGAAGGATTTCCCAGAATCCAAGTCGTTACCAAATTAATGATTGTTATACTGTTTTTGCATATAAATCCACCCAAATGGGTGGAGGCATCAGTGAATCAGTTATCCCTCAAAAGCTAAGTTCTCATAGTAAGGGGTAACTTGTGCTACTAGAGGAAGGGAATCATGGGTAGGATTTGAAATATATGTGCTTCTAGTAAAGTCACAGACTATTCTTGAAGAGCACTAATTCCTAAGGCCACCAGGTAAGCTCTACCTTGAAAATATCATTTCTGCTTAACAATATACCCTACTCATCTTGTTAGAAGGAATACCTTATAGCACCCAAGTCTTAATGAATAATTCTTAATGAAGAGTAATGGTATAAGGCTGTATCATTCTTTCAGTAGCAACAAGGTCTTTGAAATAGGACAGCTGCTTTTCCAAAGTCATATAAGGAATAGAGATGCTTAGTGCTATGAATGTTTCATGGTAATTTAATCAGACTACCTCTTGTTGCCTATCAAAGGTTATAATTTACCTGATTCTTATGGACACAATGCTAAGAAGAAGAAAAAAAAAGTTCTGTAGGATCATAGGAGGCTCAGGGGTTGTTCTGTTTTAACTCTTTCAGAAGCATGGCCTCTTCTAGGATCCAATCAAAAGATTTGGACTTCCAAATGACAAGAATGATGAGTAAAATCAAAATACTCTGAGGAATGGGGATTCTCCTTAACCAGAACAGTCTAGACCTTTGCTTATAGATCATAAGGGAGTGAATGTCGTTAGCTTACTATGGACTATATCCCTAATTATCTTCATTTTCCCATCCAGTAAATTCTTGCTTAATTAAGGGATTAGAGACATTGAATTTTCTCATAATAAGGCACCCATCCTTTGTTTCACTCATAAGTCATCTTCCAGTCTAGGACCTCTACAACTATGACTTCATCAAACCCACATAACATTACATCATCAATATAATACTAGATATCAATGCTCTTGCAAAATGGGTTCTCTTTCAAATGCTTACCCATCAGTCTTTCAAACTGTGACAATATCAAGAATTCAAATAATTTTGAAGGAAAAATGAGAAGATAATAAACTGCTCTTCTTTAGTTCAGTTACAGGAATGAAAAAAAAATGTGTGACTAGATTAATAAACCCATACCAATCACCTGAGATCTGGGCTACCTTAGTCATCAAGTTGACAAGGTCAGTTACCCACAGCAATCCGGGTAAAAACCTATTGTTGCTCAGTTATCTCTGGTAGACTCCCAGGTAAAATTCATCTTGATTTTTAGCCATGTAAGTTAATTATAAGAGGAGTTTGTACATTGAAGTTTACTCCAGTTTCCTTCATTTCCATGACTAGGGAAGAAATATCTTTTTCCCTGGAGGATTTGACATTGTTTGATGTGAACAATATTGTTCAATATTCAGTCAACTGCAAAGACTTCCATTTTGCTCTTTCCCAAATAATTGTCATAATACCTACTATTAGATCTATAAAGTTAGTGATTTCCAAGACTGGATATCACCTATGTCAATGATATATACTCCAGATTTCTAAAACAGCTGCGAATGAGATATAGGATGGAGGCTTTTACCCACCTCCACCCAAGGAGCTAGAGTGCTACTTCTCTTGGTAGTCTTCTCAAAACCACTAAAGGAAAGTAAGATACCACTATGTATACTTTGGAGCTCCTCTGGTGTACTAGTAGCCTAGCTGCAATGTCTGGCAGCCTATTATATATTTAGCAGCCCTCCCCCTTGCTTTTTCAAACCCCTACAAAGTTAGCATATCATCTCTGGTCCTTTTGTGATACTGCAATGATCAGGTATAGTTCAGGCTTGCAACAATGGTATAAATTTGGGCAAGACCATAAGACTTAGCAGTCCTGATTGTCCTGATACAATTTTACTAATACCTATGTTGGCTAACCAACAACTGTCTTCTTATATGATTGTCTAACAAAAGTACTGAAGAAACTATTTGAATTTCATTTAAAAAATTGGAATTCAAAAGACCAACTGCAGTATTGGCATGTGAATTTTATTGTTATTGCTTGGCACAAGTCATTCTGAAAGCACTCAAGAAAACTGGATCTCAGAGACATAGTTTTGGAATTCAGGATAGGGATGAACACACCAATTGCATCCCCATTTAATTAATTTGGGACATTTGGGATTGCTGCATCAGTTTTAAAAATTTCTCTCTTACCTTTAAATTGTGAACTTTGAATTGTAATTCCCTATCTCAGGAGTTCCAAGCGGGAGGTTTTTGGAGAACAGAGAACTCAGACCCAAGAAACCATCTTAGCATAAACAGCTGCATATGGTGGGGAATAAATACTGGTTTATAGGATTATACTTTGTTATTGTTTGAGTTGCTTTGGGTATTTCCTCTGGCATAGGACAGAGTCAGGCCCAGCAGCAGCAGTGCTTAAGTCATACAAGGCAGGCAGTGGTTGCACAGGCCTAAGAAACTTCTGCATGGGGGGCAGGGGTGAGGAGATGGGAAGGATCAGACCCTCTATAGTGGAGCAAAGCAATGTATGAGTAGTGAGAGTGGGTTTCTGCTCAGACCTAGAGTAATACTCTTGCCTGGCAAAGGGCAGAAGGGATCAGACACTACTAGTAACAGTGTTACTGAAGTGGTGGCTGACTCTGGCAGTGGGTAAAAGGCAGGCATTCAGACTCTACTAGCAGCAATGGGCAGGTCTCAGTTACAGCAGAAACCAGATAACCCCCCCAGCAACAGTGACAGCCTGCTGGAAAAGAGTGAGCATTGGCATGTGAAGCAACACAAGGTAGGTTGACTGTTTCCCTTTATTTACTATAATGCAAAAATGATTTCCATTCCAGTGTAGCATGCATAATTGTACAACTCCCCCCGAAGGAGGGCTTGGAGGACCAAGGAATGCCATTGTTGAGAAAGAGTTTCTTTGTGGTAATGGAAAGGGAGATGACTTGGTCTAGCCATCCCATACAAAAGAAAGGGGACAATCTCTCAGAGGAATCTTATTGTGCAAGGATTTTGTGTTTCACTTCCCTCTGTAAAGGGCTTCCCATGAGGGAGGGATCTTGGCTGGCAAGTTAGGGAACACTAAGTGTATGATGGTACAGTGTGGTTCTTTTGACCTGTGAGTCTGCAGGAAGTGTCATCTTCTTCACCATGGTCTATTGTTTTGTTAATGCTCCTACTTATGATCTTTTATTGTTGCTATTTGTTTTATTTTGTTTGTTTACTTTGAGAAAGTTGCTATGAACTGCTTTGGTATCATTCACCACATAGTAGATGGTCATTTAGACCCAGGTCATTTAGATCCTTCCTGGAATTCCCTCAGATTCAGATGTTTCTTTAAGGAACTGTTTCATTATTTCATTTGTTTGCTTCTATTTTAGTTTTTCTATTTCTCATTTAGTGCTGCTCCAATTAGAATTTTTGAATACCAGAAGGCAGAGTTGACCAGTAGCAGGCTTAAAGAAGGTCCTTACTATTGAGGAGCAAAGTGTGGGAGGGTCAATGTCCTAGCCCCTACCCCCATGCAAGTCAGGCTAGTTTTTCCATAAAAGGTATTAAGCCATTCCTCAAGAGTTGGTTAGTTTGGCAGACTAAAGGCTCAGACTGTTGATATCATTTCCTCCTTACCTTGGGGAAACTCTGATATTTGACTGGTGGAAACAATGAGTAACCCACTCAACTCAATCAACTTGCATTGTCCTCAATTCCTCTTCTTTGTTGAATAAACTTTTCCCTCTATTGCTAAGTAATCCCCCTCCCCTGCCACATATTTGTCAATGTTTGAATGACTTATAAGTGTCTCCATTTTGATCCAATATTAAATTTTCACTAACATGGGACTCCCCTGATTCAGGGCCATCCTAGAACATTAATGCATGTGCACACACACACACACACACACACACACACCATCATTTTTAACACTGATTTTCTCCCAGAGATTTTTTAATGGCTTTAAATCATCAAACATCATGATAAATAACCATAAAAGTGATAAATGTCAAGTCTTACCCTTGGGTACAAACAATCAAATTCCTAAGTATAAGAAGAGGAAGTCACGGATAGACAGCCATTCTGATAAAGGTCTGAATGTTTTCAACTGCTGCAAGTTCATTTACTTCTAATTCATCTTACATCTATCTTGTTAACACTTGTTTGTTTGCATGCTGTCTCTTCAATCAGTAGATTGAAATTAGGCCCTGTCTTACTTTTCTTTGTACTCTTAGTATTTAGTACAGTGCCTGGCATATAAAGGGCACTTAAAAATGTTTATTGACAGACTGAAAACAAAATCATATCCATTTCTGATGTTGAACCATTTGATGCTGCCAGAAACTTTTGTGGGAAAGACTTTTCTGGATTTTCAGTAGCTGTGGTTCTAACACCTAAATTCCATAGGGATTGTTTCCTGGGCACAGATCCTAGCTTAGAACCATTTCTATCCCCAAGGCTCTTAACTTTAGAGTCCTGGAATGCCTCAATCAGGATCTGGAGGGAAGATGGTTGTCAAAGTGATGGTGGTAGTTTGACTTTCCTAATACATATTATCTCTCCCTTAGATTCCTTGTAGCTTCAAGGTAGGCTGACTTCTCTGCCATGTGTGTGGCATTTAGTTGGCAGTTGGTGAGGATGGCTTGTGTTTTTTCTATAGAAGTTCCTTCCCCAGGTGATGTCAGGGAGAGCTGGGCTGGAACTCAGGCTTATCTGTCTATTGTTAGCAGTTGGTTAATTTGTGTACAGTGGAGTATACAAGAAGTGGTTTGAAAGAAAATATATGATCAGAAAAGATAATGGGTATTATGCAATGAGAATGACAGATTATGATCATCAACCAGAGTGCTTCTCTGGTATCCACGCTATAATAAGAGACCTATACAAAGACCTCTAATTAATTGGGTGGTCCCTTATGGAGGATTTAGGAGGAGTCATGGGAAAGAATTACAAAGGATGAGAGGGCATAAATAACCTATAGTCCATACTGTGCAGGGTGTAATTAAATTGAAAATAATATGAATCCTTCAAAATATCAAAGTAGTTAGGTAAGCCCACCAATAAAAAAGTATTTATTAGAAGTCTATGGTACTTTGAGTTTAATTAAGTTATATTTGTTTCATAATTTATTAAATAAACAGATCATATACTTATGAAATTTAAGAGTAACATAAAACTAAAAGTGATGACTAAAAATTTGAATGACAAAAATAATTTCCTAAAGAGTCAGACAGATCCAAATGTTGGACTGAATTTGAGATGATAACATTTAAGAATAGATTTAAATGACTGAACTTGAGTTTAAAATTTTAACTTCATTAGCATAGGATTATGACCTGTATAGAAAATAAGTAATTTAAAAAAATACTTATAGGATTTAGAAGACTGAATACAGTCTGCTAATACAGACTAATACAGTCCAGAAATGTGACTTTCTTGCCAAAACCTCATGCATTGTTAGTCCAAATTAATAGAAACAGATTATCCTCTAAAGGGAAGTTATGCTTTTTTCTCTTTTCTGCCCAGGTCAGATTACATATGGGTCATTCTGTTCCATTCAGCATGCTACATTTTTTTTCAGCATAACATGAAATACATCCAGTGTAGATCACCCAAGATGGAGAAAGGAGAATACTACATACATAAAAAAAATAGTTGAAGGAAATAGGGATATTTAACTTGGAGAAATAAAGACTTAAGTGGGGCATTATAGCCGTATTAAAATATTTGAAAGAATGCCCTGTGGTTAAAGGGACTTGATAGGATATAGGAGAGAGGAGCAAATTTAGACAATATAAACTAAAACAAAAACTACCTAAAAATTAGAAATGTCTAAAAGTATTTTCCTCCGTATATCAATGAGATGACAAGATTCAATATCTTTTGCCCTATCCCTATGTCAATCAGATGAAGCAAAGAATGTCATCAAAGAAATGTTTCAGCAAGAACAATCCTATAGTGCACTGCTAATTTGGAAAGAGTAGGAAATAATCTACTGATTGTACAAATATTGGCATCCTCACAATGTCAAATGGAGGGAAATGAAAGGAACAAACATTTTTAAGCACCTACTATTTGTCAGGCACTGTTCTAATTGCATTATAAATATTATGTCATTTGATCCTTATTTTCAACCCTGGAGGTAGGTTCTATTATTCTCCTCATTTGGGGGATTGAGGCAAGTGAAGCAGAGTTTAAGTACCTTTCCAAGGTCACATAATTAGTAAGTGTCTAAGGCTGAATTTCAACTTAGATCTTGACGTGAGGTCAAAAACTAACTGTCAATAGCTATTGATAAAAGCCCCTAGCAAATTGGGTAGATCTTCTCTTCTGAATATGTGTGAGGACTGGAACCAAGTCTTATAAGATAGATAGGAAAAGATAGACCATAGTCTGGTTCATTGGAGAGGATGACTACATTGATGAAAGCACAGATATATTTGAGTATTTGAACGTGTGTATGTTCACACTCTTTCTCCCCCCCCCCCAAACTTTTTTCCAACAGTTTTCCTTCCACATGCATAAAAATGCATATAAATGTCTCCTCATTGAAAAGGTGAGTCAAAAGGAAAATAACATCCAAGATACCGAAGCAGCCCAAACAGTTCATCAGGCATCTTAAAAACACAGAGCAAAGCAGGAGACAACTTCAAAGGGGGCAACACCATTGCCAAGAGAAACTGCCAAGAAGCCAGCTGCTCCTGGAAAAATAAATTTCCCAACTTGGCATCTGGGCTTCGTGATTTCAGTCCAGGGAGGTGGAAGAAGACTAGGTTATAGGCATCCATAAATAACCAAGCCATCAAGATTCTGAAGTCTAGCCAGCTTCTTCACTGTGACTCAGGACCCAGAAAGATATTGGCCTATTTTGCATCTACAGGTAATAAAATTTCAATTATTTTTATTTTTGATATATTAACTATAGAATAGGTATTTGCATCTTTAATAGCAAACTTAATGATCTAGGGGTTTATTTATTATAACCCTTTCCCATTAATGTTCTTCCCAGCTCTGGGTTCATCCTAGAGGAGCTTGGCCTCTAAAGAGAGGTGTCAGGCTTTTACATACAAACACATACCTATACTTATACCTATACCTATACCTATACATACAAAGACACATATGCACACAAACATAATACATCTGATCCTTTACTACTCCATTCTGGAATCCCCAGGGGCATCATTTAAATAGTTCTTGATCTTGTATAAAGACTCCAAAATGGGAATCAGAAAGAAGGTATTAATATTCAGTCAATCAAAATTTGTTAAGTATCTACTATGTGCCTGTCATTATACTAAACCCTGGGAATAAAAAAAGAACGGTAAAAGTCCCTGCTTCCAAAGAGTTTATAATTTAACAGGAGAGAGAAGGTACAAATAACCACATACAAACAAATCCCTTGTTGTATAAAAAAGAAATGCTTATAATGTGAAATACACATAAGTGAGTTTTGACAAAGACTTAAAACAAGAAACCAACTCAGAACTACTGTTATACACTCCCAGGAGGCTGATACTTAAAACATAAACATGAAACATTTCTGGGACTGCTGAATAGCTATTTCATCTTCACCTTGGCTCTGAACTTTCTGAACTACTCCCTCAGGGTCCACAGGTTCCAGGAAGCCAGGGCCAATGGTCATTTTCTCCAAAATGTAGTTGCATAAAACTCATATTGCTGCCAGTTAGCTCTGACTAAAGTTCCTAGGAACTCCCAAATTACAGAGGCTACCACTCCTTAAAAGTCCACCTGTCATGATTGATGTCCAAAATTCTATGCTCAGGGGAAGTTTGCTTTCAGAAAGTGAATAGCATGTTTCATCATGAGTACTTTGGAACTATTATTGGTTATTCTATTGATCAGTTACTAAATATTTGAAAATTGATCATCTTTATAATATTGCTGTTACTGTATAAATTGTTCCCCTGGTTCTTATCACTTCATATCAGTTCATTAGATGTTCAGGGGAAGAAACTCATAGTAGAGGAGGCAGGCAGAGACTTAAGGTAGAGAATCAGGCTTGCGTATGTGTGTGCTACCATGTGTTGAGAAGCTGCTGTATCTGGGGGCAGGGTTCAAGAGTAAGGAGAAGGAGGAGATTCCCTACTCCTTTTATAGGACATCCAAGAGAGCAACCTCAAAGAACACACACTCTGCAGATGAGAAAAGAGTGAAGCGGAATTTGAACGTAGGTTTTCCTAACTTCCAGTCTGATGTTCTTATCCACTGTGCTACCCAATTGCTTCTAGAAAATGCCACAGGTCTGAGTCATTCTCCCACATGTCCATTGAGCAAGTGCTTCCTAATTCAGTGAACTTTACTCTTTAATGAACCACATTGTCATGGGGGAAGAAGGCGAGACACACTGGATTGCATATGGGATAACCACTATTAAGCTATACATTGGAACATTGAACCTCGAGACAGATGTAACAGGCCTCCCTCTGGCAAAATAGTAGCTATATAGGGAATGCCAGAAGCCTGCTTACCTTTGTCTCAAAGCTATTATGGCTATTTGCCTTGTGGCTTAACCCTGAATTCCTTAGAAGACAGTAAAGTCATTGGCATAAAGTCATGAAGTTATCCAATCTATTAAGGGTTGTCACCCTATTATGGGAAGGGAGCCAACAATTCTTATATTGGGAGCTTATAATTCTACAAAGCGAATAAATCTGTTTACCCAAAGACAGTTTTTTTTTTTGGTTTGTTTTCTTGCCATCTGTTCAGACTGTTGCTTGCTCCTCCAAGTATCAAGGAGAGGAAGATTCAAACGGATTCAGACTCCAAGTATGACAAAATCAATTTTATTTCATTTTCAAGTTCTCTCCTTCCTCCTTGCCCAACCATTAAAAAATACATACATACATACAGATAGACAGATAGATAGGTAGACAGACAGACATACAAAACAAATTTCTTCACTGGCCAAACCCTTCCACTGAATGAATGAATGAATAAATGAATGCATGAATGAAAGAAGGAAAGAAAAGAGGAAAGGATGGAGGGAGAGAGAGAAAGGGATGAGAAGAGGGAAGGAAGAAAGAGGGAGAGGGGGAGAAATGAAGAAAGAAAATCAAAAGAAGAACTGGAGGACAGAAGGGAGGGAAGGGAGAGGATGAAAGGAAGGAAGGAAGGAAGGAAGGAAGGAAGGAAGGAAGGAAGGAAGGAAGGAAGGAAGGAAGGAAGGAAGGAAGGAAGGAAGGAAGAAAAAGTGAAAGAAAGGAAGGCAAGTAGGCAGAAACAAAGAGAAAGGAAAGAAAGAAGAGAGGAAGGAAGGAAGCATGCAAAGAAGGAAGCAAGCAAGGAAGGAAGGAGGCAAGGAAGGAATGAAGGGAGGACAGAAGAAAATAAGGAAGGAAGGAAGAAAAGAAAATATACTTCAGTCTATACTCTGAATACATCAATTCTCTTTCTGAAGGCAAATAGCATGTTTCACCATGAGTCCTTTGGAACTACTATTGGTTATTCTAACATTACTGTTACTGTATTAATTGTTCTCCTCTTTCTGGCCACTTCACTTGGTATCAGTTCATTAGAAGCTTTTCCAAGTTTTTCTGAAACTTGCCTGGTCATTTTTTTTGAATAGAACAATAGTATTAAATCATCCAATTATTATTGTTAATAGCACTAGTAACTCACATTAATAAAGAGCATTAAAGTTTTTAAAGAACTTTATACATGTATGCAAATAGTTGGCCTCTGATCAAATAATTTCTCCCAACCAATGATATAAAAATGAGATGTTAAGTGAAGTTTTAAAAAAGATGAAATCACAGTGAATCAATTGACCAAGTAATCAATAAGCATTTCTTAAGGACTTACAGGTTTTGGGGTGGCTAGGTGGTGCAGTGAATAGAGCACTGGTCCTGGCGTCAGGAATAACTTACTATGTGTCTGGAGCTGTGTTAAAGGCTAGAGATATAAAGGAAAAATGAAAACATTTCCTTCCCTCAAGTAACTTACATTCTATAAGGAAAATTACACATGCCTAAATGGATAGCTTTAGTAGATTCAAGGTAGCCTTACAAGTGAAAGCAATAGAAGCTGTGGACCCTAGAGAAAACCTTTTGTACAGTAAGTCCTGAGTTGGAGAAGTAGTCCCAGAAAGTATGCTATGTGTACATTATTACATTGAATCCACCTAGCAACCCAATGAGGGATGATATTATTATTATTATTTTCATTTTACAGATGAAGATATTTCTATTTTTCAAATGAGGTAATTGAACTACAGAAATGTCAAATTACTTATTCAGGGTAACCATTGATGACAGATTTAAATTCAGGATTTTGTGATTCAAAGTCAGCTGGTCATTCTTCTAAACCATATTGCCTCTGAATACTGGCATATTGCAGTTTATTCCATTCTCTTACACAGTATGATTATGGTAACTTTAGTTACCAAAGTCCTTTTGGTGGGTGTGTGTGTGTGTGTGTGTGTGTGTGTATAACTAGAGCTGTGAGGAAGCATTCAATAAATTTTCATTTTTATTGACTTTAGGACTGAAGAAGGAAATAAACTGGCTTAAGGATTCTTCAGTGATCCAAGTAATACAAATTTACAGAGAATAACTGTGCATGATATTTTTGCATACATGTTTTGTCTTTCTTCCCCCTATAGATTGGAAGCTCCTTGAATTTAAGGTTGGAACTACTGATACTTTTATACAGTGCTGTGTATGCAATAGGGACTTAAAACAGACATATGTTTTATTTTAATTAAACTAAATTTGATTAAACTTTGAGAAATTGCTGGAGGGAAAAATGTGAAGGTCCAGTTGGCTAATTGTGCCAACTAAGGTTTGCACTGATTTATGCCTAAAGTCATCAGCCTTGGTTTTGAAATTTTCAGCATGTTTGCAAGTTCATTGGTAGAATACAGAAAAAAGAGGTATATCAGCCACTGGAAAACAAAGAATCAGGTAGGACTGAGAGGTAGATCACTTGGTCTTGTTGTCCTATCTTGTTTCTAGAAAGGTGATGTCAATGACAAGAAAAAAAATGGATGAATATAGTAAAATTCTCTCAATTGTGTAGTGTTAGCAGACAGGGGAGGTTCTGGGAAATAAACTGGTGTACCTGAGCAACTTCAGCTTACAAGGCAGTCTGCCTTGTAAGCTGAAGTTGCTCAGGTATACCAATTCTGCCGTATCTGGACAACATCTCTAGATTGCAAGTCCCTCTTCCAGTCTCTTACTAGATTTCCTCACTTCTCTGGAGGGTCATTTTATCCAAACAGAAGGAGACCTCAGAAGGCAGTACAAATGCTTAAGAGACTCACTGCCATTGCTGCTGCTGTTGATTTTCTGAAAGAGTTGGGCAGAAATCCTAGAAATCAAAGTGGCATTATTGGATACTAGATTCAGAGTTGGAAGGAACTTGAAAGGTCATTAGTCTAAATCCTCTTATTTCACAAGTCAGGAAACTGAGATCCAACCAGAGAGGTTAAATGATATTCTCAAAGTCACTCAGTGAGTGAACCAAACAAATATTATTTTCCTGTCCCAGGGCCTCCAATAGGAAACCTAGATTAATATTATTTTTGTTGCTGATTACTCTGCAAAATTTTAGAATCTGGAGATGTATGTCTGCCATGTGTTCATTCTCTTGCAAGTCACTTCACCTTTTTGAGTTCATTTCTTCTGAAATGAAATTAGAGAGATGATTTTAATCAGGAAAACCCCATTCTTTTCTTTAATGAGGTTGAAGTGGATATGGCTATATGTTTTGAGCACTTCTATCAGGGATTTTCAATTTTTTTGTTATATGAATTCCTTTGACAAATTGGGAAAATCTATGGTGCTCTTCTCAGAAAATCTTTAAATACAAAAAATATAAAATATGGGCTTTTATAGTAACCAAAAATATTGAAATATTGTTATCAAAATTAGCAAAACAAGAAATTTACAGACTCCAGGTTAAGAATCTCTGGTCTAACATAGCTGCATTAGCAAAACTTCAGTATTTTATGGCAGGAACTTGGATCCCATACCTCTACCATCTGTTTTTTTAATTTGTTTGTTTTGTTTTGTTTTAGGTTTTCTATTTCAGGGGATTACTGTTTGGATATGCTATGCTCCCTTCTGACTCTTCCATGTTACAATGAGACTAATGGTTTAGACAAAAAAAAGGCATCATCAAAAGTGTCACCATAAGGTGATAAAATTTGGGGTCCACAGGAACTCATGCAAATTATTTCATGAGATATAGAAAGAATACAACCTACATTATAGAGGAGATCCACAATGATGAGAATCATGGATGGGTTTTAATATGACATCATAAATTTCAGGAATGATGGATGCTCTTCCATAAGTTTTCTCAATGAATGAAAAAAAATTACTTTTTTCCTACTATGTGCCTTTGTTAGAAACAATGGGGGTAGGTTAAGGCCTTTGTTAGAAACAATGGGGTAGGTTACAAATGTGAATATACCACAAATCTTGCACAATAGTTTAGAGGTCAACAGAGAAGTTAAAAGTTATGCAAGGCAGGACTGGATAAGTACTATGCGTAAATAGGTGAAAGAACTCCAAAATTCTTTTGGAGAGGAGAAAGGAATCCCATCTAGTTGGAAGGGATACAGTTAATATAGATTGGACCATCAAATAATGAGTAAAGTTTTCTGAAGTACAAGCAAAGAGGGGCTGTGCAAGATTGCACATGCTTGTGATCCCTGCTACTAGAAATACCTAAGACTACTTGCTTACTTAAAACTCAGGAGTTCTGAGTTATGGTAAGGGAAAGACAAGAAGGCTCTTTAATATACCTAGTTCAGGAGAAAAAAATGCATTAATCAGCTTTTGGTTTTCTTTCAATACCACCTTCAGAAAGAATAGCTATATCTTGATAATTCTTTGAGATTTGTCAATGCTTAGACCATATCCTTAATTAAATGCTGGATATGGATATTAGGAGTGAGAACAGTTCCAAGAATGTTGGTAAAACTGGGCTGCTTCTTTATACTTCTTGGACATCATTATTTACTACCACCTCTATGGAGATGAATTCACCAACCATATCTTCAGCACTAATTTCTCTTGTAATTCCATATTTATAGATCCAACCACTGATAATACATCTTTAACTGGATGTCCCACCAACTCCACGTATCGAAGACCAAGTTTATTATTCAACTCTCTCAATCTATTCTTCCTTCTACCTCCATTTTTTGTCTTTGACCTACTGTATTCATAATAGGGGTTTTAGTCGACTTTTCCCTCTACCTTTACTTTCCTAGATAATTATCAAATCCTATTGATTTGGCTTCCACATCTCTCACTTTTATAATCTCCTTTTTATTCTCATTGAAAATATCATAGTAAAGCCCTCATTAACAGATCCCATCTTGCCTCACAATATTCCAAAGTACTTCACATAAGTTTTTTTTTTCTTCAAACCAACCTATATACCAGCATTGGAAGAACTTTCTCATGCATAGATCTGTTCATGTCTCTCTTACCATTAAAAAAGTGTGTACCTTAGAAGTAAAGAACAGATTCCAATTCCTTTATGGTTTGGTAGCATCTTAGGTTTCCAGTCTCAGGTTATATTCCTCTATTTTAAATGCAATATACCCTAGGCAAACTGGAGGACTCTACACTCCCTTAAACCTGCCCTCTCAAATTTCTATTCATTTGTCCACACTGTTCTGTGGACCTAGAATACATCCCTTACTTTTCTTTATTTGGTGAATTCCTACCCATTCTATAAAGCTTAACTAAAATATCACCTCCTGCATAGTCTTCCTTTATTCTGCAGGTCAGAATTTTTTAAGTTTGCACTTAGCATTTTATTTTACACCTTCCTAATGAGTTTTATAATTAAATATGATTTTGTTAATATTTTAAACCTTCGCTAGATTATATGTTCTATGAAGTCAGTTTAACCTAAGATTTACATCTCCTTAATATCTACCAATATGTTCTAAATGCAGTCGGTACATAATGAATGTTAGCTGATTGATTGATCAACTCATTGTACTAGTCTGGTTTATAAGTAGAGTAGATCTAGTCAGTGAGTAAGAGTTGGGGTGGGAGGAATGTTTATTGCAACAGTATCTCAAAGAATGGCATAGTGTATGGCAGCCAGAACACAGGTGAAAGGGCTAATCTTAGAAAGGAGTAGGGTGATTCCCCCGAGACAAAGATGATGAATTGGAGAGGGAATGAGAGAACATCAAAGAGATTTTGAGCTGCAGAAGAAACAGAAGGAACTCATTTCTGATAGTTTCAATGCCAGTATCATAGACTATAAGCCTGTCTCTTAAAGTGAAAAGGTAAAAGATGGGGTTGGAGTTTAAATAGTATGTAAAAAAATGTGGGAACAGCCACCACAGAAAATGGGATAATGCTACAACCAGAGATGAATAAAAGGATTGAAAAGTGATCAAAGTCTAGACAAGGTTGCATTGTTTTGTTACAGACCAAAACAGTATTGTTTTATTATTTTCTCCACCTGAAATTGTTGAAGTGGTTGGTCATAGAGTACTAATCGTGGAAGGAGACAAGTGAAGCCACGACAAAATTTATGAACTGGCTGAATAAAAAATGGTTGAAGTTAGGAAAAGGATCAAAAGCAAGTTTAGAAGCAATTAGGGAAGAAGAAAGATTAAATTTAGTCAGTCAAATAAATATTTATTATGTACCTTCTATGTGGCAGGCACTGTGCTAAGCCCCATGTGATTCAAATGGGAAAAAGAAAAAGTGCCCCTTGCCCTCAATTTATAAATTTATAATTTATAAAATTTAATTTAATGGGGGAGACAATACACAAAAGGAAGCTGAAAAGAGGTTGGAGAGAGGAGATATCCAGCTGTAGGATATTATGCAGAAGACCAAAGATATGAGGAGTAAAGCTGTGTAAGAAATGAAGTGACAGCTGACCTGGTTTCCCTCTTTAAGTGGAAGTTTGGGGAGGAGCTCTTTGATTCACCTGCCACTCAGAGGCCTCTCGGGGACACAGGATATTAGTGAGGGGTGAGTCCTACTGGTAATGCAATCTTGCTGAATGATGAAGTTCCTGAAAATCCAGTTCCTGAGGGTAGTATGTGACAAAGAAGGAAAGGAAATAAGTGTCATAGTGCTGAAGTTAAGAGTTGGGCATTTGGGAATTTGATCATTCTGAGAATGGTGATATTTAAAGTATAATAGCTAGTGAAACTCTGGAGTCCATCCCACAGATGGAGGCCACTGCATTTAAGGGAATCATGAAACTATGATATCAGATTAATCAACATAAACGTTAAACATGTTGAAGATGATACTATTTAAAAATGTGAGGAGCTCAATAAAGGAGCCTTTATGAAAGGTGGCAAGATTTCCACCAGATCAGCAAGCCCTTTGGATAGATCTTTTTGTGGAATAATCTTGAGATTATTGAGAGCTAGTACATGGCACAAATTCATACGTGTACTTTACTATCATTAATATGAAAAGTGATGGGAAAGATTCAGTGGGTATAGTTTGAAGAAGCTATAATTGTTGCCATTGAAGTCAATCAGACTTGTTACTGAGGAAAAGACTGGCTAGAAGCATAGTCATCTTTGCTTCTTTGCTGTCTGTCATCATTCCTCATATCAAAATTGCTGCTAAGTCTTGTCATATCTATCTGTACAACATCTTGTACCTATCCTGTTCTCTAAGTTCACATGGTAACCAGCTTTAGACCCTTATCATTTTAGACCATGTCACTGTCCTCCTTGATAAACTCTAATAATTCTCTCCATTCTAGGATCAAATGTCAAGAGTTCTGAATCGCACTGAAAGTTATTCACAACTTGACTCCAAACTACTTTGACAGACTTAACTGCATATCATTCAACAGACTTTATCTGACCTAACCAGCCTTTCTATTCCTTATACATAATCTTACATGACCTATCTCTGTGTCCTTGCAAAAGTCTGAAATGCATTTTTTCCTGTATACCTCTTAAAATTTCTATCCTGTCTCAATCATTATCTCCTGTAAGAACCTTCTCCTTGTCCCCCTTAAAATGCTAATATCTCCCCTGAATATAATATTTTTACTTTGAATTTATGTGTAAGCTTGAAGGTAAGGATTGCTTAACTTATTATTATTATTTTAATCCTATCACCTAGCATATAATAGAGTAGCTGGCACATGGTTGGTAATTAATAAATGCATGCAGATTTATTTTAAAAATTAACTGTCTTCAACATTTTAACAGCTGATACTACTATAGAATCATAAAGTTTACAAAATGGTTCAGATACATTATTTCTATTAAGTTTAACAATAACCTTGTGAGGTTAGATGCTACAATTATTCCCACTTTAGAGATGAGAAAATTAGGACTCATTGATGTTAAGTGACTTGCTGTGGTCAAAAACAAGGAAGTGCTCAAGATGGAATTTGAACCCAGGTGTTTCTGTTTCCAGGCCTTTATTTTCAATAGCTCCACTAAATGAGCTCACTCGGAAATTGTTGATGGAGCTGGAATATTCACCTTACATATATTGGTAGTCTGGCCTTGACAATTACAAGAGACCCAACAAATCCTTAGTCCCATATCAAGTCTTATACCTCTAATCTACAGAGATATTTCTAGAAAATGATTTTATAATGTTTTTAGAAGGCATGATTTCCTTGAATTTGGATCTCTGTCTGTTTTCTGTATTTGGTTTCAGTTTGCAAATGTTCAAAGTCCTCTGAAGGACAGGGACAATCACAGTATTTTAAAAGGGATTTAAATGTATTTTGTATTCTCATTAAATTAAGTGTACCATATTGTATTTCTCACCTTATTTTTGTTTTGATTTGTGAATTTATTTCCAGACACCTTACATACAATAGTCAATATTATTCTCTAGTCGAGGAAAAAGAAGAAAAGCAGGTATAAGTAGAAGGTTCAAAGGAATGATTCTTATTTCTCTGTTTCTTACTAAACTTGTTTTTATAACAGCATCATGAAGTCATAAATTCAACTCTTTCATTTATGCTTTCATTTATTTTAAAAATCTCTCTGACTTGTTTAGTTTTCTTCTTGAGCCATTTTGGCCTTTATTAATTCACTGACTGATTCCAGAATCTAGATCCTTTTGGTCTGCCTTTATGGCTTTGTAGACATAATATAATAATTATATAGAAAGACTTAGGTTCCAAAGTTTTCTCTGAAACTTATTAGCTTTGGGCAGGCCATTTAATATCTCTCCATAACCTATTTTATAGATAGGAAAACTGAGGTTCAGAGAAGTTACATTGATTTACCATGGTCTCACGGCTATTAAGTGTCAGTTTAGTTTATTAAGAGTTCCAGACAGAATTTGAACCCGGACTAAGAAAATTTTAAGGTTGAGACAATTATCAAAATAATTTGAACCTCTAAAATTATTTGTCCAGTAATATATGTTTGATTGCACTAGAATCACAATTGGGGTGTGGGAACTAAGGTTTTGCACCCAAGTGCTAATATTTAGAGGACATGAACAGAACCAACCCTGGATGCCCTTCTTCCCTTTGCTCCCATCTCCCTACTCTAATTTCTTCCAGTAGTGACAAATCCTTCAGAAGTATAGAAATATTCATGTATCCCAAATACTTCCTCTACCCCTCATGTGCCAAATGAGTGCTCCACTGCTCATTGGAATTACACCCTTTTATTGTCCAAGATACAGAAATTCTTTGTCACAGTTCTGATTGTATGACCACTTAATTAGCTTTGTAACTTCATTCCATCCCACCCCCCTAAATTAACAAAATGTTTTCTTTGCATAATGGCATTTATTTTCTTTTTCTTTTTTTTTCTTTTGGAGTGGGGAAAGCAAGGTAATTGGAGTTAAGTGACTTGCCCAAGGTCAAACAGCTACTAACTGTGTCAAGTGTCTGGGGACAAATTTGAACTCAGGTCCTCCTGACTTCACAGCTGGTGCTCAATTCACTGTGTCACCTAGCTGCCTTGATAAAGATATTTCTTAAGTTATTTTTGAGGAATTAATTAATGAATGATTATTTAGATAACTGAATTTGCAAAAATAACTGCTGTGCTATAGTTGACTACAAGAATGGCTGGATGCTTCTTTTCATTTGTATATATAATCTCAATATTTAAGTCTTGGTAAAATGACTGAAAAAATATTTCTAAAGACTTGAGTATATAGCCATTACTAAGTATAAAATATTTCCAAAAACCTGCTTTGCTATGTGTGGCTTTGAGAAGTTATATGATTTCCCTGGTATTTTGGTGCAAAATAGGAGATTTTAGCTTTCCTGTAGAAAAGGTTAAAGCTCCAAATAAGTAGGACTTTATGCTTAAGAAGTCAATGGGAGACAACAGGCTTCAGAGAACAAAATACATTCTCTTTTACATATCCCTGATATCAAAGCCAAGCCTAGGAAAAATATTGAAATCACTGAAGTTTGGTGTTGGTGTCATGAAAAAAAGAATGTTTGAAGAAATCCATGATATAATTGATAAGGGCATTCATTATATCAGTGGAGAGTATAATTTTTTTTCTAAAACATAAGTTTTTGTGTATATTATGTTTTCAATATTCATTTCCACAAGATTTTGAGTTACAAATTTTCTCCCTGTCTTTCCCCTACCCACCTCCCCAAAATAGCAATCCTACAGAATTCCCCTTCTACCAATCTGCTCTCTCTTATATCCTCTCCCATTCCCCCTCTGACTTTCTAGTAGGGCAAGATGGGGTTCTATACCTCAGTGCCTGTATATCTTATTTCCAAATTGCATGTAAAATAATAATAAGAATAATTTTTAACATTTTATTTAAAAACTTTGATTTCCAGATTCTTTCCCTTCTTCCCTTGACACCCACCCCTACTGGGAAGATAAATAATTCAATATAGGTTGTCCATGTGTAGTTATGCAAAACATTTCCACAGTAGATATATTGTGAAAGAATACTATATTATTCTCCATCCTATCCTGCCCCCCCACTTATTCTATTTTCTTCTTTGACTCTGTCCCTTTTCAAAAGTATATGCTTCTAGCTACCCTTCCCCCTAAGCCGCCCTCCCTTCTGTTATCTCCCCTTTTTCCCCTTCCCCCCTACTTTCCTGTAGTGTAAGATACCCAATTGTGTGTGTATGTTATTCCCTTCTTAAGCCAAATTCAGTGAGAGTAAGGTTGACCCTTTCCCTTCTGCCTTCCTGTTATTCTCCTCCATTGTAACAGTTTTTTGTTGCCTCCTTTATATGAGATAATTTATGCTATTCTGTCTCTATCTCTCCTCTCATTATATTCCTCCCTCACCTCTTAATTTTATTTTTTAGATATCATTCCTTCCTATTCAACTGATCCTGTACTCTCTGTCTATGTATACATGTACTAATATATATACACACTCACATATGTATTTATATGCAAATATACCTTCCTATATAAACATATATGTTTATATTCCCCCCAACTGTCCTCATACTGAGAAAAGTCTCATGAATCACAATTATAATTTTTCCATGTAGCATGTGAATAGTTCAACTTTAATAAGTTCCTTATGATTTCTTTTCCCTGTTTACCTTCTCATACTTCTCTTGCTTCTTGTATTTGAAAGAAAAATTATCTATTCAACTCTTTTTTTTTTCATCAAGAGTGCTTGAAAGTTATACTCAATACAAAATTAGGCATATGACCTTGGGCAAGTCACTTAACACCAATTGCCCTACCTTACCCCCTCCAAAAATCAAAAATAAAAAAAAAATGCTTGAAAATCCTCTATTTTATAGAATCACCATATTTTCCCCTGAAACATGGTACTCAGTTTTCCTTGGTATGTGATTCTTGGTTTTACTACTAGCTCCTTTGACCTTCTGAATATCATATTCCAAGCCCTTCAATCCCTTAAGGTAGAAGCTGCTAAATCTTGTGTTATCCTGATTGTGTTTCCACAATGGTAAAATTGTTCCTTCCTGTCTGATTATAATATTTTTTCCTTGACCTGGGAACTCTGGAATTTGGCTATAATATTTCTAGCAGTTTTCTTTTTGGGATCTTTTTCAAGAGGTGAATGGTGATTTTTTTTCAATTTATATTTTGCCTTCTGCTTCTAAAATACCAGGGCAATTTTCCTTGAGAATTTCTTGAAGGGTGATTTCTAGGTTCTTTTTTTGATCATGGCTTTCAGGTAGTCCAATGATTTTTAAATTGTTTCTCCTGGATCTATTTTCCAGGTCAGTGTTTTTTTTTTTCCAATGAGATATTTCTCATTGCCTTCTATTTTTTCCAATTGTTTGTATCTGCTTTCTAGTATCTTGATTTCTCATAAAGGCATTAGTTTCCATTTGTTCCAATCTAATTCTGAAGGAATTACTCTTTTCAGTGAGCTTTTGAAATTATTTTTACATCTGGCAAATACTGCTTTTTAAGGCATTCTTCTCCTCTATTGCCATTTGAGTTAGTCTATTTTTAAGGGTTCATTTTCTTCAGTCACATTGTTGACTCACTTTTCATGATTTTCTTGAATCATTTTCATTTCTATTCTCAATTTTTCCTCTACTTCTCTGACTTGATTTTCAAATCCTTTCTAAGCTACTCCATGGCCTGTAGTCAGTTCATATTTTTCTTGGAAGCTTTTGATGCAGGGGTTCTGACTTTGTTGTCTTCATCCCCTTCCATGTTTTGACCCTTTTTGTTCCCAAAAAAAGGTATCTAAGGTTTGATTGCTCTGCTTGTTTTGCTTCCTCTGCTTGCTCATGTTGCCAGTCAATTATTTGACTTTTCATCTCTTTGCCAGAGTAGAACTCTGCTTCCAGAGGGGAGAGGTTGGTTCCAAGTCACTGGAGTTTTTGTAGCTGCCAGAGCTGTTAGGAGGGTGTCATTTCTGCAGCCCCCACAAGCTCTGGCCCACTGGCCACACATCCCAGGACCTGCACCCAAGACAGTGATCCAGATCCAAGTAGGTTAAAGCTAGAGTGATTAACCTCAGAATGGTTGCATGGTCCCTTTATGATCTGCAGGCCAGGAGCTTTGAAGGCAGCCATGTGGAGTAGCAGCTGCAGGTGCTGCAGCTCCACCACCTCTCACCCTACAGGGCAGGTGCTGGAGCACACCCTTCATTTATAACAGAGTTCCCAATTGACATTTTACTTGATCTTTGGCCTTTATGGTCTGAAGAGTCTGGAAACTGTCACAGCTGCTGGTGATTCACTCTCTTGAAGTCTTTTCCCCAGATTATAAAATTAATAACAATAAATAATATTCATATAGCATTTCAATATTTACAACCACTTAAAATATCTCATTTTATCCTCGCAATAACCCCAAGAAGAAGGTGATAATACTATTTCTATTTCAGGATCTAAAACAGACAGTGATTAAGTGTCTTCCCCAGGATCACACTGTTAGAAACTATGTAAGTCAAGATCTGAATTCTTTTTCTATTCAGAAATAGAGAAATTTCCATTGCTCTATCCACTGTACCATCTGGTCTCCCTCTCAAATGTCATTCTCCCTCACCTTGTATAATTCTTACCCACCTTTTTTCCCATAAATCCTTCCTAGAGTATATATTCTGGGCTTTTAAAATGCTGTGTATTTTTTTTTAAGTTTTAAGCATTTTGTTCATTTAAAATTTTGAGTTCCAAAATTCCTTCCTTCTATCCACTCCCCCTTGAGAAATCAATCAATATGATTATCAATTATTCTTTTGAAATCATGTAAAACATTTCTATATTAGATGCATTGGAAAAATGGGACAAAGGAAAGAGAAAATTATTTTTCAGCTTGCACCCGGATCAATTCTCTCTTTCTCTCTCTCTCTCTCTCTCTCTCTCTCTCTCTCTCTCTCTCTCTCT
>NW_027187380.1:20176964-20181212 GCF_028583685.1 Petaurus breviceps papuanus | reverse complement strand
TCTCTCTCTCTCTCTCTCTCTCTCTCTCTCTCTCTCTCTCTCTCTCTGTAGATGTGGATAATTTTTTTTTCATAATGAATTCCTGTTTTGGACCATTGTATTGAGCAGAGTAACAAAGTATTTCTCATTTGATTATCACTACAATTTTGCTCTTACCAGGCACAATGATCCTTCAGTTCTTCTCACTTCACTTTGCATCAGTTCATAAAGGTTTTGCCATGTGTTTATAAAATCACCCCTGCACCTGTTAATTATTAAACCATAGTAGTACTCCATTGCAATCATATGTCACAACTTGTTCAGCCATTCCCTGACTGGTGACCATCCCCTTGATTTTAAATTATTTGCCAATACAAAAAGAGCTGCTATAAATATTTTTGTATATGATGGTCTTTTTCCTTTTTTTATGATCTCTTGGGGATACAGAGATAGAAGAGGTATTGCTATGTCAAAGACTATGTATAGTTTTATAACCTTTCAAGCATACATAATTCTCCAGAATGATAAAGCCAGTTCACAACTCTACTAACAATTCAGGAGGGTACTTATTTTCCTTTGTCCTCTCCAGCATTTGTCCTTTCTGATGGGTATGAGATGAGGTGGTACCACAAAGGTGTTTTAATTTGCGTTTCTCTAATCAATAGTGTTTTAGATCAGTATTTCATATGGCTATGGACGGACTATATGATTATGTGACTCTGTAACTATAGATTTCATTTCTTCTTCTGAAAATTGTTTCTGCTCCATTGTTTTTGTTTTGACCATTTATCAATTTGGGAATGAATTGTATTCTTATAAATTTGACTCAGTTCTCTCTATATTTGAGAAATAAGGCCTTTATCAGAGAAGATTTCAGGGAAAAAATGATATTATTTCATTGTCTGTGCTACTGTGTATAAATAGTATAACCCTAGTACAGTCCTTTATCACCTGTCTCCTAGGCTATTATAATAAACTTCTGGTTGTAATCCCTGCCTCAGTTTCCTCTCCATTCCAGTCCATTCTCCCCACAGCTATCAAAATAATATTCTAAAGTTTATTTCTCACCATATCACACACCCTTTTCATTTAGTATAATCCAATGACTTACTATTACTCTATAATCAAATAGAAAATCCTCTCTGGTTTTGAAACTCCTTCATAAACTTCCTACTTTTCAAATCTTAATTTTACCTACACTCACTTGGTGATACAGTGTCAATAGTCTCCTTCCTTTACCTCACATAAAACATTCCATCTTCCAACTCTGAACATTTTTCACTGACTGTCCCCTTTCCTGGGAATATTCTCCTTTCTCATCTCTATGTCTTGAATTCCTTCAAGTCTTAGTTAAAATTGTGTTTTCTAAAGGAAACATCCAAATCCCCCAAATGCCAATGGTTTCCTTTTATGATTAACATAAATGAATATATATATATATATGTATGTATACATATATATATACACACACACACATATGCATACACATACCCATGTGTATGTGTGTATAATCATTATTTAAATTTTGTCTCTTCCACTAGACTTTGAGATACTTGAGGGGAGGATCTGTTTTTGCCTTTTTTTGTATCTCTAAGGCTTAATAGAATTCCAAGACCAAAGTTGTCACTTAACAAATACTTTTTAATGACTTCACTTTCACATATCTGTTTATCGCTATGGATTGCTAAGCCCATGTATTTTGAGAGACCATGAATATCATTGAGGACACGTTTGAAAGCTTCATGGCATCAATATAGTGATAGGGTTTGGATCTGTGATTTCTGTAGAATAGGGAACTCCCTGCTAACAACAATCACCTTTTCACTGAAAGCTGGAATATTCTCTGCAAATTACAGTCTTAGAGATATGCTTAAAGCACTGTGATTAAAAGACACGCCTTTCAGAGTTGGGACTTAAATTTACATCCTCCTTGCTTTGAAACCAGCATTCTATGCATTATCTCATGCTGCCTTTCGCTATCATTATGGCTATTATTATACCTGATAAAGAATTTTGTGGTTCACAAAATGTTTTATATACAAAACAGGAACTTCTGTAGAGCCAAATATATGTAGAGAATTTCTCAACCTATTCAAAATTTGCACAGGACAACTTCCAAGACACTGGTAAACACTTTTAGTATTCTCATTTCCCTCAGTCTTTTACTTAAGCTTATTAGAATCTGAGAGTTGTAAAGTATGTCAAAGGCCATCTATCCCAACCTTACCTGAATAAGTATCCCCTCTACAGCATGTCTGATAAATAGTGGTCCAACCTATGTTTGAAGGCTCCTAGTGAGAAGAACTCTACTTCCATCCAACTTTTACTATACAGACACACATACATTACGTGTGTGTATATACATACAGACATACACACACACACACACACACACACACATATATATATATATATACACATATATGGATATGTGTGTATGTATGTATATATACTTTATATGGATACTCAAGGCTAATTTAAAATAATTGCCATGGTTTAAACTATCTCAGTTGTGTTTGATTTTAATATACACATTGTAGGAATTGTTTAAACAGTGTTTAAGAAGGGAAAGGTAGATTAATTAGATGGGTGCCCTCTATTATTTGCTAAGGTATCGTACAAATTCTTTCTCTATTCTCTATTACTGATAATAAAAACTGAGTAGCCAAATCATATGTTAACTATATCATTATATCAACTTTTACTGTGAATATGTGGTTAACAACATTCTATAAGTCTTCAGTTTGTTTTATTTCTCAATCCTGAAATATACTTTCCAATATTTTTTCATCATCTTCCTTTGTGTTTAACTTTGTCTTTTTAATACTATTTTTCCAAAACTAAAATACACAATAAAAAAGAAATAAAGAAATATATTAAAACTTAAATACAAAATAAGAAAAGAAAAAATGTCATGCACAGCAGAACATAAGAGAAGATTTAAAATAGATAGCAATAAATATCCATTTCAAGAAAGCTTGTGTAAGAAATACTACATGTTGTGTTGAGAGCTATCTATCTTTTCTTTGCATTCCTCTAAGTTTTCTTTTGTTGTATTCTATGCACTTTTAATTTTTTCTTTTATTCCCCTGCTTCCCCCACCCCTGAAGGATACAATTAAGCATGGATATATTTATATAGAAATATACCTACACATATACATGATATATAAATATATATTTTCCCTAATAAATTCTACTCATGATCTTTGTTTTATATTTGTGCATATCTCTTTTTTTCTTATCCCTCCTGATTCCTCTACCTAACTTCTCCCCAATACTATATATATATATATATCCCTCTTGAACCCATTGTTGATGAAAGTAGTTATCAGAACTACCAGCCCTCCTCCTCCCGCATCTAATTTCTCTGTGTTGGTTCTTTCTCAATAGGGTAAGATAATAACTCATTTTCACTGATCCTAAACATAATTTTTTAAAGTCATATCATACTCAGGTGTACCCCATTCTTTCTTATAAACTACATAATTACTAATAAGAGTATTAGATAGATGTTTTACCTTTTACATATATAAAAAGTAAAAAGAGTGTCCTTATTGAATCCCTCATAATTAGTCTTTAGTATGTAAATTTTATTTCTCACGGATGTTATGTGTCAAATCTTCCATTAAGTTCATTTTTTTAAACAAAGTCCTAAAAATCTGACAATTCACTAAATGTCTATTTTTAGACCTGAAGTCTTTTAGTGTCACCCCTGATATGTCTTGTGTGATTCTAATTGTGGCATCACCATGTTTTAATTTTTTTTTCCAGTTGCTCATAATATTTATTCCTTGAGCTGTTTACTACAAATATAGTATTTGACAATACTGTTCCTGCCTGTTTTCCTTGTAGGGTTTCTTTCAGGTGGTGATTAGAGGATTTTTTTTTCTGTTTCTACTTTTCCTTCTTGTTCTAATGCTTCAGGGCAGATTTGTTTTATTATTTTTTTTGGTATTATTATATCAGGATTTTTTAATCATAGTTTTCAGGTAGTCCAATTATTCTTAAGTTTTTTTTTCTTTTTATTTGTTTTACATTCTCTTCTATTTTTTCATGTTTAATATTTATTTTATTATTTCTTGATCTTTTATAATTTCACTGGATTCCCCTCGACCAATCCTGATTTCAAGGAGTCATTTTCTTAATTGAGATTTTGGATCTCTTTTATAATTGGTTGAATTTGTTTTCATAATCTTGTTGGTTTTTTTTTTTTTGGATTGTTCATATGTATATATATATATATATATATATATATATATATATATAT